>NW_005054375.1:461623-463625 GCF_000277835.1 Geospiza fortis
TGGAAGCTCTTCAAGGCAGGGTTTTTTCTTTTTATGTATTTGTGAACCAATTTAGCAGGGTCTTGATGTCATTGTCATAGAAAAATAATTATATGTATTTTTTAAAAAAATGAAAATAGCAACCATGCAGTATACAAGCTTTAGAAGGATACAATGCCATTTTGACACAGTCATGTTTTTTTCCCCTCATCCTTGCCTGTGTGCCACTATTGTGTTGCCTGGGCCTTGTGCCTCTCCTGTAGATTGTGAGCTCTCCAGAGCAGGCACCAAGGATGTGGATTCGCGCCGGGAGAGTGAAAATCATCCCCTTCCCTTTGGAGCCACGCCAGTCTGGCCAACGGATCACCTGTGTCATGTGCTTCCTGGTGATTTATGTGCTTTTGGGTTCTTGGGCTTCTCTTTGCTTTGTAAACTAATACCTGTCCCACTGAGTGCTGAGGGTGTCAGTTTAAGAACTGGTGGTGGAGCTTGGAGTTGTGAATATTCTCTGCACATCAGAAATGCTGGGATAAATGTGAAGCTCAATCATTTCTGGACCTTCTTCCAGGATTTGTGCAATGATGGAGCTGGAAAAATGGTTTATTGTCAACTTTCCTGTAGATTTTTGACCCATATTACAGTTCTGTGCTGGCTTTAGCAATCACCAAATAAAATGTTGTATAAAAACAGAAGGACTTCAGGCAGAAGAAAAAAGACAAGGATGGCTGCTAACTGGGAAGATTTTTTGTCACCTGTCATAAACAGAACATCTACCATCTTAAATTCAATAGTTAAGAAGCTAAAGTAAATCTGAGGGAGAAGAAGCAAAGGACATGAGAGGGAAGTTAAAAAGTTAGAAAACAATGCTGTTTCTGTAAACTCATGGTAAATATATGATGGAGTTAAGAAAATGCTTGAAGCTTTTGCAACTTAAAGGAGATTGGCATGATCAGGATATTTTAATCAGCACAAATAGCTCCTTCACTGTGCTTGGTCTTTTCGTGTGGAAACGTAAGTATTTGTCAGAGGTAAATATAAATTTTCAGACTAATACCTGAACAAAGAAGAATCAAGTAAATGTGTTACCGTGTTTCATAGATACTAAAACTAGCTAACATCTCTGACTAAATAACCTTTCAAGCAACTAATCCTGGCAAGCAGAAAATGCTGTTAGGGTGTGATGTAGAGAACCTTTTGTGTACTGGGTAAAGCAGGGTTATGGGTGGGGTTTGGTATTGGTTTTGTTGTTTGGTTTTTTCCCCTCTATCCTTATGTCTTGTGACTGGCTGCATTCATGTTGTCCAGTGAGTGCTGCTGGGGGAAGAGATACAGCCTGCAGTGGCTGTGCAGTAAGGGTGAAGAGTTCATGATAGGAACTTACTTAAAAAGCCTTAAAATGGATTAATGTGGTCAACTTTTCAATCACCAACATGCTCCCATGTGTAATCCTTTCTTTTTTTCTATTTATTTCTTTATGGACTTGCAAGTTGTTTCATCTGTATCAGTAAGCAGAATTTAATTTTGTATGTTTTTACATTATTGATATACAAAGAGACCAAACTGACTAGCTTAGGTAGTATGTTTTACCATGAAACAGACTTAAAAATGTTGCTACTTGACTGAAAACAGTGAGTCTATTTAGACAAAAAGCAGAAAACCAAGGTTTTCTTGGGTAGTTTCTCTGCAACAGTCACTTCCTACTTTATTTTTAATATAGAACAGAATATCAGAGATCTGTAGCAAAGGTTAATCTTGATTTTCAGTTGTTTCCTGTTCATATAATCATTTTAATCCCAGGTAAGTGACTGTGATGTGGTCTCAGGGGTTCAGAAATGCAAAGGTCAGTTCATCAGAATATGGGGTTCCTTTTTACCTGCCGAAGCAAGCACAAAAGAAACTTGTAAAAAATTGCTCATAAAATACAAGTGATTGATAAAATACAGGGTGTGGCAGCTGATTTAAGTGTATTGCCTACTCTCTTTCCAGGATTCCAGTGCACTACTATTTCTGATATTTCTCCTGA
>NW_005054375.1:463667-466421 GCF_000277835.1 Geospiza fortis
GAGGCACGTGTGACTTTGGAGGGCTCCATGAAAGTGGAGTCAAAGTAAAAAATTCAGTTACATGTGTGATAAAATGAAATTAGTATCTTCTTTCCTTTTCCATCCAGCATTGCGTAAATATTGAGAAATATGTTATAAATATATCACATTCTGTTTTCATTATTGAAAAAAATATAAACAAAAGCAAAGAAAGAGGAGGGGAAAAGAGAAAAAAAAGCACAAAAGGTCTCTTTTTTAACCCTTAATCACCAAGATAAATTGTAATGAGTGGTTTGAAATTAGAGCTCTACCCATAACTGATCAGGACAATCTCTCATGTAATTAAGCATGAGTTACTCATTTTTTAATCTAGGCATACATTTATTCCTGATTACTAGATTGGTTATCTTATGGTTATTTTAGTCATATAAACTGAATTATCTTTCCTTTTATCTGGTGTAACTGATTCTTGTAAATTCTTAGGGACTTATCTTTGAATACCTAAGACTGTATCTGCCAATTTATTTCAGTGCAAATGGAGAGAGGCACACACTGATCTCCCCTGTATTCTTGATTGCTAAAAGTGCTATTGATACTGTGCAGCCGCAAGGAGGCAGAGAAAAGAAAACTTGCAAATGTCTGTGGAATTATTTCCATTCCAGATCAAACAATTGTAAGCCAGAAGTGTTCTCTTCTCTGTATCATTTCCCATATATTGTTCACTTAAAACAAGAAGTAAAGAAACATGGGTGAAAGGAGCTTATTTTTGTGTTGCATAATGTTACCTCTCCTCATTTAAAAGCTGCTTTATATCAAGAATTATGTTGGCTCTTGTAAAATTAATGTGACATGGTACAAATATAACATTTATTAATTTTGCACATGTGGAATAAATGCAATCTAGGGTGAATATTTTTCAGCTTCCTTCTTCCCTCTATTTTTTAATGGGTGCAAAATCTTGATCCTAGCCTTTAAAGAGCATTCTGCCAAAGTTCTTTCTCCTCTTTTGCATTTTCAAAGTCTTTTAAATTTATTGAAAAGACTAGATTGGGTGTGAATTGTCCTCTGGAATGGTAGCACACTTGGATGAACTTACTATCCTTTGGAACAATGCTTTGCACAAAACTAAACACCGTGTAACCATAAAGTGTGAGACTTTTCCCTCAACTTTCACCCTGATATTTAAGGTTGAAAGCAGTAACTCACTGTGCATAAAAATAAAGATGTGGCTTTCTTCAGAAATTGCTCTGTTTGGGGACCTGACTCAAAGTTCCTGTCACCATGGTCACTGTGGTTTTTAGCTCTTGCCATGTTGCCGGGTGTGTGACCCGGTGACTTAGATGGGGATCCTGAGAGGGATTGAGGTCCCCATTAGTGGTGGTTTGAGGGTAGGTGTGTGTACCAAGGAACAGATACCAACATATTTCAACCTCTTGTGTGGCTCATTATGTTTCCTGTAAGATATCTGTATATGTGTGTATATTATTAGTGTTTCCCTACCTCACAGGGGTGTTGTGAGGATAAATGTATGAAAAAGCCATTCTGTATTTGAGTTAAGCAAAAGCTGTATGATGGAGCTAATCAATGGAAAAATTGCTGAAGGTTCATAGAGGTGCTGGAAGTTGAAGGATGATGTCAGGGGGTTTCTGAGATTGTATTAATTAGTAGGTTCTGGATTATTTTACCTTCTAGCTGTGGCAGCTGAACATGATAACTGGATTTGATGTGATTAACACTGTGTAATTGTGCAGAACAGAATAGGAGTTCACTTTTGAGCCCCTATCCAGAGCAACTCAGGAAGTCCCTGGCTTGTTTTACTAGGGATAGTATCTACTTTGTTAATTTAGGTGTACTTCCTCATATCTGCTACCAAAATAAGTGCCAGTTCTGGTCCCAGTGTAGGTTAGTCCAACTCGATTTGTCTTCTTTGCCTCTTTACCATCCCTGCTCACCAGGGAGTGCACTGGGCTCCTCAGCTAGGAAGAGACTTCTCTGTGGTGCTCTGATTGAAAGGAGAAAAAGTAGGTTATGGAGAGGGTGTTTACTGAGGCACTCAGTGTTTACCTGCTTTCTGTAAAGTGGTTGAGGGAAAAGAAATTCCTCAGAAATTATTGAATGCTTAGTATGTGCCAATTATCTCTCTTTTTTCCCTCTCTCAGTGTCATGGCAGATGTTGTTAAAATGTTTGAATTGAGACTTGGTGGAAAGGCGTATTTGAGACGCTGTCTAGGACTACCCATGCAGGAACTTCTGTCTGTTCACAAGCTATCCCTCCTTTTTTGTATTTTTTTGAAAAAAGCGGGGTAGCTAACAAAGTTGATGTTGAATTTTCCATCATTGAGTTTTATAGCTGAAGTGTTGATTGGGATGAGTGAGGCTATTGAGAAGGTCTTACAGCCACTTTGCAGGCACAATTCCAAGCACTGGTTTGAAAGTTGTGTTTGCAGTGTTGCCTACTGAAGACTCCAGATGTTTCAAAACTCAATGTAGTTTTCGAAGCAAAATAGACATGTTGATCATACTAAGGCAATTTGTAATTCCGGGGCTTTTGGGAAGCCATTGTTCTATTTGTAGTTGAAGAAGTGTATTTAAAAATACTGGGGAGTATTTATGGACATAACTGTGATAAACATTTTAGTTTTCTATTGCAAATTAGGGCCAAAATGATTTGGGCTGTTCTTGAAGTGTACAAAAAAGCACTTTCCTATGCAGAGACAAATTCCTCATGGCATGCATTAAAGTCCACATGTCTTAAAGAAAACAAAAAGGAAAGAG
>NW_005054375.1:466434-468908 GCF_000277835.1 Geospiza fortis
TGTTTGGATGGTGATGGTTTGTGAAACACTTTAAAAATTCTTTCCCATAATGTCTTTTTCTTAGGGTATGTACATTAAGTCAACATATGATGGTCTTCATGTAATTACTGGAACAACAGAAAATGTAAGTATTGTTAATACTGTATGTTCAGACCTGGAAGCCTTTCTGACCTTACCTGTGGTTAATGCTTTCCCTTTGCCATAAACTACATTTTGCTTGCAAACTTGTGCTGGTTGGCTGTTAAGGACCAATGGCATGTTGGACAGCAGAGATGCTTGTGCTTGTTTACCTCAGAATTGAAAGGGTTGTTCCCTGTTAAGGACCAAGAGAACCAGTCTTGATGTGTTCTTGCAAGACACATAAAATGCTCTAGACAGGAAGCAGCTGTCTTGGAATTACTTTGCTCTGTGAATAAAAGATAAATGTCTGTATTATATTTAGGCTGTTGTGCTGGAGTTTGCTGCAGTATTAGACAAACAGCTTTTATATTTTCCATCTATCAAGCTTCATTTTTTAAGAAATGAGTGCATGGAAATGGACATCCCTTCACATTGACAAATAACCATGTATTTCTGCATGAACTTCTGAGTAATGCCTATGGAAAGGAACACTTATTACCAGTGTACTAATTCTCACTGAATGCATTAAAGAGCAAGTAAAACATAACAGACGACTTTTCAAAAGCCTTTGAAATACAACCTCCTTTCCTTGTACACTATATTTAGGGAACTGGCTGTCTGTTAGGAGTTGAGGAAAAATTATAATTTTGGAGGAAAAGGCTTCTATCCCTGGTCTTCAATTAATGTGGAACAATCACTAAACAAAACTGAACTGTTCCATAGTGGTTTAGTCAATTCCTTTGAAAGATTTTGATGGCATTTTCTTAAAATGAAGCTGTCAGAAATGTTTGTTTTATCATGCTACTGTGTCATCCTGTGGGATGTGCAAACTACCTACATGACATTTACAGCTGCTGCATCTGATCTGCAGTGAGGTTCTGTTAACATCTCAATAAAATAGGAATATTATTTTTATCCTTTTGTAGGAGCTGTAATCTGATAGCCTTTTTCCTTTCTGCTGTGGGCAGAATATTCATGGGTCATAACCAATAGATAATACTTGTAGAATTTGTGTGAATGTGACCTGTCTTGGAATTAAAAAAAAAGTAAGGAATTTCAAGGAAAATAAAAATTCTGGAGAGTCAGGCCTACAGCTATAGATATGATTAGTGAAATTAGCAAAACTAAACAAACCAAACAGAGCTACCGTTGAACTTAATCTAGAAAATATATGAAATAAAGAACAATTTTTGCACTTGAATCTCTCAAATTAAAGAAGGAGCAATTTCTTTCGATAACTTGCTAATGGATTTAATTTCCCAGGGGTAAAGATAAAAATAAAATCCTAATGCGTTCCCTCAAAATCCTTATCTTTTGTGATTCATGAATATAATTTAAAGCTATGTCAGGAAGCTTCAGTCATGATGACTCTTCTGCTCTCGTTACTGACTCTTTCACTCACTGTGACACCCTGGAGGTGCTCTCGGCAGACCAAGAAAGTGCACTCTGTTATCAAGGGAAAAAGCTGCTGTGTGTTAAAGCAATTGTGAAAAATGAGTAGTGCTTTAGAAAAAGAAGGGCGTCTCCTGCTTTTAAGAACACAGTTTCTAGCTGCTTTCTTTAACACACACACACACACACACACACATGCACACACACAAAAGCACACAGAGATTTGATTTTGGTAGATAGGAGGAGAAAGATCTAAGCAGCATGTCCAGAATAAGGTTACAGTGGTGCACATGTGATCTGCTGGCCTTAACGCATTTGCTCTTTGCAGTACAGTTTGAATCCAAATTCTCTTGCATTTCAGCAAAAATTTGTGTCCTTTTAATTTCCAAGTCTTCTCTTCCAAGTGAGACAGTGACACAATTGTCTGAATGATCGTGGAGAAGAACATGTGTCTGTATTAAACACAGTACCATGGTAGTGCTCTCCACATTAATGTAAGAGAGTAGTTTTGTAATGGCAGTTCTGCTTTTTCTGTCTGGCCTTTGAGGTGCTTGATGTCCAGCTGCAAAGCCCATTAGAGTTTGGATCTTACTGTTTGGCATTAGGAGGCATCTCCTCCAACACATTACCCTGCAGATCAAAGCAGCTGAACTCTGAAGCTTGGACTGAGAGAGAGCAGTGTTCCTTACAGGTCACTGCCCTGCAAGGGCTTCTCTCTGGTGGCCCTGTAGCATTCGAGCAAGCTCAGCTTTCCAGTTTGTGTCTTCTGTCTTTTCTTTGGAATAACCATCTAAAGGGTGTTTTGGTCCAGCTAAAGATTTTAGGTTCCTTGTTGAGTAGCCCATCTAGACCATGTTGGAGAGATTCTTTCAATCCACAAACTGAATGTGTCCTGCAAATTAGACCATTTTTTCCTTTGGTCTTCCAATAAAAAAGAGCATTTTTCTAAAGTAAAAGCAGGC
>NW_005054375.1:468936-485378 GCF_000277835.1 Geospiza fortis
AGTGTCAGCACTTGCTGTGGTCTGGTTTGCTTTGCATGGTGCCCTTAGATCACAGGGAAGAGAGATTTTTCAGAAGAAACACTAGCAAAATCTCCACTATGGGCACGCAGCAGTTGTGCTCCAGGGCCTCTAAACTGGACTTTCAGACAGTGTGGGTCTACCAGGGGAATAGGAAAAAGACATTTGGCTTAAAGGGCAGAACTAAATCTATATAAAGTGTAAATCTAAACATATTCTGGATAGCTTTTAGTTATTGATTTGTGAGCCTCAGTGGCAGGTGCTTCCATCTCTTCAACTCCCTGTTGAACCAAATTGTCAGCTAATGAGGATGCAGTTGTGGTATGGCACACTTTGTTGCTCCTAGTAGGACTTCATGAGTGGATTCTGTGCTTAATGATCAGCATATACATCTTAAAAAAAAGACCTTATTGATTCTCCTCTGTTTTCCTTAAATAGCCATGATAAAAAGTACTGTTTTACAAGCAATGTCTGTTTTTTACTGGAGAGGAAAAAGCAATAAGGAACAGGAGTTACAACCCCTTCGTAAGACCATAGCCTTGACATATCTTTCTAAGCTTTTTTTTTTACCTCACCTTGTGTTTGAGGCATAATTGAAATGAGGCATTTTTTAACATAGACTTTTCCAGTTTGAAGATTCTCAGACTATGTTTTAATGTCTTGGCAAACTTAACCTGTTTTTTCAAGATTTAAGCTGCAAATGCTGAAGACACTGTAAAGTAAAGGATGTATGTTAATAAAGTCCTGAAGGGTTCAAGGGTAATAACAAAGAATTCACTTGCATTTGCTTTTTAAAAGTCTTATGTGTAACTACATCTGAGCTAAAAGAGCTGTATTACATAGGAGGATTATAAAGATTTTAGAGGTATGAATGAGTAAGTGTGAGTAGTGAAATGGCAAACAGAAAACAGATTATTAGGACATAATCGCCAGTGTTAAAATTTTTCCCAGGTCACTTAGCCAATACCTTTATTGCTTAAATAGTGCCAAAATATCAAGGCTGGTGTTCTTTATATAAAGTAAAATGATATTACCAGCCCAGTTTGATTTAGGATGTTCTGTGCAATGTCTGCTAGAAATGAGTCATGAGTGACCCTTCTTTCGGGCTCTCATGTCTCTTGGATATCTTTCATTTGTACACTGTCCTTAACTTAGGCCATGAATTATGTGCAATTGAACTAGAAAGTCATGGCTTAGCTGTGGGACATATGTTTTGAATGGGGATGTATTACGTGGGTTGTTACAAAAAGTCCACATTTCAGGTGTGCAGCATTTTCTTTAGATGACCTGTTATCTCACCAGACTCCTTAAAACAAAATTTATAGCAGTTTTTTTTTTGAAATCTGCTCCTGAGCAACATGTTTCCTTTGGGTTCTTTTTTCTAACTGTCAGTCTCACCTTCTACTGTGGAGTCAATTAAGTGCCTTCTGGCAGCCACAGTATTGTGAGAAAAATTGAAGTGTGACTCTGAAAAATGGAAGGAATTTATTTTCCTTTGAACTTAGAGCTATTCCCCTCAGAAAACAACTGGTCTACTGTAAAGAGAGAAGGGAATGTTCGTGGGGCTTTCATTTTAATGAAAGAGGTGTTTTTTATTGTGGTTTTTATTTGGTTTTTTGTTGTTGTTCTCACTGAGAATTTTTTTGAGGCAAAAGCAAAGTACAAAACTACTTTGCTTTTTTGAAAGTGTGATCACTGTAGGAGTCTGATGATGGTTACATTTCTTTCACCCTGACAGTGTTCCAAAACCACAGTTACCATTAATTTACTTGCTCTTCCTAGATTGTGCCTAACCCAATCTTCTCTTCTTGTGCACTCTTTGCAGAACAGTAATTTACTACAGCTCTCTGCAACATATTGAAATGTTGTAGAATAAAAAGACAATTTTATGAAATTTGTTTATGAAGAATTGTCAGCTAGTCTTGATAGGTTCAAAAGTCAGCCAGAGATTGGGTTTTGAGAATTAAGATATGTCGGGCAGATTAAAGCATCCTTTTGGCAGGATGAAATTCAGAAGAAATCCTTAGGACGCAGTTACCATATGTATTCATACCTTTCTTAACATGTGATTTTATTGTGTAGAATAGTGCATATCATTTTTCTCCCACAAGAACAAACTGATTTATTAAATATTTCTTTAATTCTTTATTTCACAGTAGAATGTCTATCAGTCTAACCTGATTTACGTAGCTTAGCAATCATACTGCTGAAAGAGAGATGATGACTGGTAAGACCTGTATTCTTGATCATCTCTTTTATTTTAAATTCAGTCACCTGCAGATCGGTGCAAGAAAATCCATGCTGGGGATGAAGTGATTCAAGTTAACCACCAAACTGTGGTATGTATAACTATGTTCTGTGTCAATTGGAGATAGAGGTGTTGGGGCACATAGCATGTGGAGAGAAGGATTGTGTAGAAAAATGTGTTTTTATAAATCGTTATTTCTTCTAACATCTAAATTTTCCTTTTCTCTTTTATAACCACATAGTTCTTAAGTCTTTAGCTAAACCCTGATCATCTGAGCATTACAGGAGATATCAAGTTAGGCTAAATATCAAGTTAGGCTTGGGAGATCTGTTAGGCTGTTTTCTGCTTGCCCATGCACAAGTTAGTTTAAGTGTAATGGAAATTTTGGGTTGAAGGGATGCAGGGAGTTGGAAATATTGTTCCCATGTGGATTTCACATCAAGAATGCTTCCTGGAGGCTGGAAAGCTTACTACTTTCTAAACATACTGGAAAGTGTAGAGTATGGTTTTTAAGAAGACAAGCATGTGAAATTCCCATAGGGGTACATAGGGTGGTTGACTTAATTTAAAGACAAGTTTAAAACTTGGAACTTAAAATTAAACAAACCTTTCAGATATGATAGTCAAAAAAACTAATACCATGCAAATTGCCCTTTGTGGGTACAGATACTTGTTAGTGCCAGGTGATTTTATTTAGGATTAGTGAACTGTTAAAATTAATTTACCTTTTCTAAGGTAAGACTTTCTAGGAGAAAAGGTGGACTTACAATATAGAAAGCAGCTATTCTTTTTCAAAGTATGAAGTTTCTTGAGAGTAGTGAAAGTCAATATATGGTATTAGTGCAGCAGCCATTTGCTAAAAGTTGTGTTTGGTCATTCCACATGGGGCTCCACTTCCAGCTTTAGGCCATTGTCCACCATGTCAGCTCCTCTGCACAGATTAGGGTACTATTTCACCCTACCTTCCAATTAAGTTTGAAATCAAATAAACTGTACATATGTGGACCTTAACAGAGTAGAAGCTATCTTTGGAGCTATGCAATGTAATTTGATAAATCTAAGAAGGTCAGGGTGAATTGTAATACTATTTTGGCCCTACAGCTTCTTTATAAGTGTTGTATCCAATGATTACTTTTCATATGCAGTTGATGACTAATTTCCCTGGTTTTCTGCACTAAGGGAGCTTATGACATCAATTTAATTTGAAAAACATTTTAGAGCATTACTATTTTGGCTGTTAAAATGTATACATATCTGAAGAAGCACATCATTAAACATTCAGTACTAGCTTGCTATTTTTCCCAAAAATTTCTGATGGTGCTTTAAAGTTGCCTTGTCAACTTGAAAATTTCCAGTTGGCTAGGTATTTATTCTAGTTTTCTTAGCACATCTGCACTGCATCTAGATGATGGAAAGATCAGATTCTTAACCCTAACACTACCAGTAATGTTTTGACTATCCTTAAGATAAGCTTTCTTACCTACATAGATGGAATATTTAATGTAGGATTTGGGTGTCTTGGCTTTTGCATAAGTGGAGTATTTTCAGAGGCACAGAGAAAATAATTGTATTTCTAGGGAAAAGGACCATAGAGAGCTGAGACAAACTTAGTTTAAATGGTGAATATATATAGTAACAGACTAAACCACACATTTACTTTGTTTTTCTTTGTTGTATCAACAATGTAATTGAAATAGTTGTCATCATTGATAGTGTATACAATGTATACAAATAATTTTCTTGTGTTCTAGTGTTAATTTTCCACAGTGAAAGTCAACTAGGATTTTCAATAGTACCTCCCATGTTACCTTTGCAAAAGTACACTACATTCGCTCTTCAATTTTATAAAGCCCAAATATTTAATTTTTTCTATAGATTCTGCAGAATTTTATAAGAACCTAAGAAAATCCTTCTGTACTCCAGCCCCTGTCAGAAGGAATTTACTGTCCAGTTCTAGAAATCTGTTTTTCTGGGAAGAGGTGTTATTCCTTACACTGACTCTTGTTAGGAGATAAATGATTCTGAAGATACTACATTTTGTTTTGACTGTTTATTTATTTTTTCATACTTAATATACTACTCACCAGCAGCAGATACAGGACAACTTCTCCCTGTAACTTATCATACATATCATATGTACATATCATACATATAATATCTAACTCATAATACTTATATCACTGGTACTGACCATAGAAATAACTGACTAAATTGTTTAAATGTCTGATTTTTTAAAATACCTAATTCTAAAGCTATAGGGAAGTGTTAATTACATGTAGTTGTTATTAAGGTCATGTCTTGTAAATGAAGACTCAAAATGTAAAAAAAAAAAAAAATCTTAACGTTAATTTCTTTTGGAGTTAAAGCCCGCTTTTTAAAAAATTTTCTTCAGTTATTTCAGTGTATTTATCTGTCAAATTGTAATTAAAGTCTGTCTTTTGTACTTTATATTTCAGAGAGTAAATACAAATATGAGGAAGAGAAGTTCCATACAATTGGTTTAAAAATCCAACTTGTTAGATACTACTTTTTACAAGAGTCTCATTGTAATAACTATGATAAGGCTGCTTTTTCAGAAAGCCCACTGGCTTTCAAATAAGCAGCATGACAAAGTAGGAGAATGGTTAAGTGATTTATACTGATTTATCATTATGCATGTCCTAATACTGGGTGTCAAATAGTTTTAAGTTATCTATTGACATCCTCTGCTTGTAGTGATGCTTAATCTTTGTAGTATTTCACTTGGCAGTGAAATAAAAGAATTTCAAGTGATTATTTTGATTGTTTGCTATTGATATAAAACATGCATAACAGGAATATTCCACTTGTTGGTGGCAGGATGTTTGGACTTTCGGAATCTTCTAAATTTAAAAAAAAATTGATTAGGCCTAAAGTCAGTGAAAAGTTAATGTTCAGAAAATTGTCCTTTAAACAGTGGTTTCTTGGGGTTAAATAGCTATGTGGATCTTCTGTGTCAGTTTTGCTTTACAGGACAGATCTGTTCTTCAGCAGCTCTGTAACTAAGGGTTATAACTCCCTCCAATATGAGAAAGTCATGGACCTGTTAGATCAAATCCAGAGGACATTGCAAAGATAATCCCAGGGCTGGAACACCTCTCCTATGAGAACAGGCTGTGAAAGAGTTGGGGTTGTCAGCCTAGAAAAGAAAAGGCTTTGGGGAGATTGTGTAGCACCTTCCAGTAACTAAAGGGGCTGCAAGAGAGCTGGGGAGGAACTTTTTATGAGGGTCTTTATTGATAGGCCAAGGGGAATAGCTTTAAACTGAAAGAGGGCAGGTTGATATTAGGTGTTAGGAAGAAATTCTTTGCTGGGAGGCTTGTAAAGGACTGGAAAAAGTTACCCAGAGAAGCTGTAGATGCCCCATGCCTGGCAATGTTCAAGGCCATGTTGGACAGGGTTTTGTGGGGATGTCTCTGGTCATGGCAGGGGGTTTGATACTAGGTGATCTGTAAGGTCCCTTCCAACCCAAATGATTCTGTGACTCTTCTATTAAGAGTCAAAGGATTTAGACAATGTCTTCTAAACTTCCCTGCAAATGCTTTCCTCAATCTTCTCGAAAAGCCTGAGTGTCTAAAATATTTCCAGTGTAAGCAAACAAGGAAAAACACCTTCCTCATTTGGATATTATCAGAATTTGCACTGCAAATTGCTTCACTGCAGTACTCATGTTTCTGCCCATATATAATTCAAGAGCTTATTTTGGCTCAAGATAGTCCTTTCTTTAAGCAACTATAAGTGCAGGACACTATATGATTGCTTAAATGAATCAGTACTTTCCACAGCATTCTTTCTGGTTGCTGTTATCAGTGATAAAACAGTAGAAAAATACTCCAAGCAGAGAACAAGGATGTACAGACTCAGGATGGTATAGGATTTTTAATTAACAGTCTGTTCTCGTGTAATAGTTTGTTTTTATTTTGAAGGCATATTTGGCACATTGCATATACTTTGAATACTCTTATGATATGACTTATGGATTGAATAAATGTTTGATATGACATGATAGAGTTGTGGATTCCCAAAATTTGTGTTTGTTGGCTAAAACTCATCAGAAGTTATGTAAATATTGATGATGGAGAAAAAATAGGTGACTGGTCAATTATCAATCTGTTGCATCTAGAAGCTTGTAGGTTTAGCGTATTTAACACCTGTATGTTGGAATTGATATCTTGGCATCTTGTAGTAGATAACACTTAGCTTTTATACAGCAGACTGCTTACTGTGGAAACTCCAGTGTGCCAAACAAAGTCCACATAATTAACTTACAGGAACTCTTTTTATATTTACAGTACAGAAACTTAGAGGAGATTTTGCTAAAATTCATCTGAAACATGACAGATACATTTACAAGATCATACCTTGCTTTGTTAGAAGGATATACCTTTAAGGATATGATGCCTTTCTACTCATCCTAAAATAAATCTTTGTGTAGGAAAATGAAAGAACAGATTTTGAAGTTTTACTGTACTAGTGAGGAAAGTTTGAATTCTACAGAATGTCTTAGGATTTTTGGGGAGATGGTAAATTACAGCTCATGGAAGATTCTGAACTTGGGTTGCATGTGAATCTCTGGAGTGTATGCACCCAAAATGGAGTTTGCAGTAGATGGCTTCTAATTCTGGGGGGACAACCAAACAAAACACCTCTAAGTAGAAAAATTATGTTGCAAATATTTGTTTGTTTTTTCTGCACTGTTTCAGATCCAGCTAGGCTTTTGTTAACACAGGTATTTCATTTATAGCCTTGTTAGCTTGGCTTTTAATGAGGCAGTATTTCTAAAGAGGCTTAGTGGGGAAGTGAGCTGGAACAGTGATGCCCTGAGAAAACCTACCTGGAGCAGAGGCTAGACAGTGTTAAAGGAATAAAGTAGGTATTTATTAAAAGGCCTTCAAAGGTTACACCTTGGGCAATACAAGAACCTGGCCATGCCTTCACCCAAGATGGATGACTGGTCATGAGTTTTCAGGCTTTTATAAGTTTTGGTCCAGGTACATACTGGAGTTAATTGTCCAATTACAGCTTCAGGTTATGAAGTCCCATCCTCTCAGGCTGCTCTCCTCAATTCACTGCTGTTTAAACTTTTTGGGCTTGAAGCTGCAATGGTGTCCTTGGTTCCCAGGCTGGAAAAGGATTGTTTTGCTTAACTAAACTGTGAAGAGAACTTGCTAACACTTTATATGAAGTTCAGAGTTACACACTAAGGCAGTACAGAATCTGGCAAATATGAAAGCTTAAACTTAAGGCATCAACAGTACAAGGGAGGGGACAGCCAGGTCAGTCCAAGCTTTTAACATAAGGTGTTTGACACCTTATACAACTTCCATTCACAACATATTTATTTAAAACAGTACTTTTATTTTCTTGTGAGGCTTGACTTGAACAAAAAAAATGCAGCAAGGTCATGAAAGTTGAGGGAAATAAGCTTTTTGTTCAATTTCCTTCTGTTGCTGTCATGCATGTGGTTTTGTGGAGGAGGAGATAGAGGAACAGCTCCCAGATCATGCTTTTAATACTTTCTGAATCCTTGGACTTTCTCTGTTTATAGAAGTTCGGTAAATGTTAACAAAAATATTTAGTTGTAAAGGTGGGATTTACATTTATAACCTTTATAGGGCTATCCAGAAATGTTCATGGAAGTCTTTATGGAAGTAAGCTAGTTCTATAGGGCTCTGTCCTATAAGGATAAGGGGTCCATGCTTTTTTGGCAATTGTAGTCTGTCCTTCAGCCACCCTCTCAAAATTTCAGTATAATTCCCTATCCTGTTTTTACAATCGCTGTAAGTATTGTGTAGTACTGAGAAAGGAGCTAAATTGTCATGATCCCTTCAAAAGAAAAAAAAAATGTCCATTTCCCTTTACCATGGAATCTGTCTTGAGACTATATGGTGTTATTTATGTTATCTTTTTTACATAGATGTGCAGTTACTCACAAATATTTTATATTGCATATGTCAGGGAAGTGTGATATTGCAGAAATGAAATGTGTGAGAGAACATGATCTTTCATTTCCCCACGGGAACAAATGCTGGATGCTCTTGTCCATGCAGTCTCTTTCCAGTTGGTCCCTGGGGATCACACACCACTTTGATGAGCACAGGCTTGTTCTTATGTAAATAGGGTGTTGTGCCAGTGTGGACATCCAGTTGCACTTCTGTCTCTGGCAGGGCAGAACAGCCAACAAACAAGTCGTTGTCACATCTGTGTTAGACCAGTATAAGCTTTGGCCAGCCCATGCTGCTTCGTGTTTCTGCCAAATTTTAAATAATTTTCCTTATTAAATTTCCACACTTAAGTACACCAGTGTCTCATTCCAGTGGAATTTCATTTGCAGTAGAAACCTGCTGCTGCCATTCAGCAGCTACCTTCCTCCTAGATGATAACAGAACTAAACTATGTCAGTTTTTCTACTTTAATTTAAAGTCAGCCAATTGTCTTAGATGAAAGCATTAAACCTGGTTGACTGTGCCCAGGAATGGAAAGGGAGCGCTGTCAGTGTCATTAGTAAATCACAAATAGTTAGGTAAACTGCTCGTTATTGCCTCTGGCTTTGTGAGTGGCACATTTGGTCCTGTAGCCTGGGCACTGGTGTCCCACATCCAGTGTACTCTTGGTTCTGTGCCCCAGAGCACCTGGTCCCGACCCTCTGCTACAGTTTGCTGCTCTAGAATATGTGCTGGGCATGGTAGCCTCATCTGTGGGATTGGTGTGGAACTGATGGAGCTGTGAACAGTCAAGCACTGGAAGGTTGATGTTGCTGTACAAGTCCTTTCAGGAAGTTCTTTCAAGAAGCAGTTGGTGCAACAAGAGATGCTCTTCATCACATGTGACTGGGACATGGCTTCAGTACCCATACATTGTATTTCTAGAGGTATTCCCTGCCAGCTGATTGTGGTCTTGCTCACCAAATTCCATTTACTATGTCCTACAGGTCACTCAAAACCAGATTTCTTTTATTCTATCCTGGCTGTACCCCAGAACGAACAACTCTACTGCTATTGAGCCCTGGTACTTTACTTGTGTGATTATATGAGCATACAGGGACAACATTCAGCAGACAAAATTCATATTGAGTTCTTAAATTATTTTTCTTTGGGGGAAAAAATTTCTTTTGTAACTGAGGACATAGACTGCTCTGTACAGCTCCTGTTTGGGAATACACACCTGGGCTGACTTTTAGGCACCAAAGTATCTTTTAAAAGCAGTGTAAATTGTGGTAAGAAATCCTCTGCACCAAGACACCAATTGACTTTTTCTGTGAGTGCCCCTGGTGGGCCTTCATAGTGTCACCACTAGCAATAGCCACATTTCTGAGTCCATATCTAAGTCTAGTATTTTTATACAAGCTATACTTAGGACTGTACTCCTAAGGATGTGTTTGCTAAAACCTGCTGCAGTATTCTGTGGAGTATTTTTGTGACCTAATTGATAAATTCATCTTTCTGCACAGAACACACTGGAAGGTTACGTATTTTAATGGTTTTATTTTAGAGGGTTTTTTCTGTTTTGTTTTTTTTTTCCTCACATGGTAGCATTTCCATAGGAAAAAAAACCTCTAAGTGGTGCTGTAAATGGTATTAATATTTTCAACATAAATATTGAAAGACAATATGCTGCCAAAATGTTTTGCATATATTCCTGATAAAAATTATTTTCATATTCTCAGTAGCTGCTGCTGGCTACAAATCTTGGTACAATTTGTATTTGCAGGCAGTTTAAATTAGAGTTTTAACAGTATGTTCTCTATAGTGAGAATACTGTAAATTCTGCAGTTAAAATTATTATTTCAAAATATATACTTAGAGTATTTTTTTGGCGGGTAGCAGATATTAAGTAGAATTAGAGTTTTCTATTGTTAACATTTTTGATGCCTGTAGAACAGAATACAGATTATATACCTCTTTTTAAGTCTCATAAGAAGAGGTTAAAAAGGCTTACTGTTAGTGTATGTTCAGGTGTGTGTATTTGGAAAGGAAGGCAGGTATTATTCTGCTGCTAATAATTTCCTTTTAACTGAGTTTGCTAAAATTTGAAGTACACTGTAGAAAAGATGATCAAAGCTTAAGGAGAGATGTCTTCAGTGCTGTGCATATTGACACAACTGACATTACAGTTGTGCACAGCCTGGACCATATATGAGTTAGGATGGAATAATTTTGAATACTTCTGTGCTTTGTGCAGGTAGCAGATGTGTACATGACACAGCTGATCTTCAGGTGCTAGCCTGATGTTCTGTTGCGTAATCTGTTGTGTTATTGTGATGAAAATAGGATCTAACTGTGAGGAAGTGTAAGACAGTGATAGTTGTTGTAAAAATAGATCAAAACAGTAGGAAAAGCAAATCCATGCTCCCATGGGAGGAAAAATAAAGCAAGGGAAATTCTATGATTTGAGTAGATGTACTGTGAGCACGTACATTTTTATTTAAAAAAAACTCAGTACTGGATTCAAACAACTCAGTGGCTTGAACAGAGTACATAGTCTGTGGTTGATTATTTTAAAGGAAGTAAAATGAAAAAAAAGAAAAGCTCTATTGTGACTAAATAATTCCTGTGTTTTTAAGACAAATTCTTTTAACTCCATATCCCTGTCCTCCCTTTAGCTAAGTGATGCTGCATAAGTTTGCAGCTCACTTACAGGCTTATTTTTTATTTGGATTTTTTTTTTTCAGTTTGCTTGGTCATTAGTGACCTTAATTTTGGGGTTTTTTTACAATTTCTATGTAATGTCTTAATTGATTTTCACTATATTAATTCAGTCTCAAGAAACATCTGCTTAAAGGGTAATAGCACTTTAGCTGGGGATCTCAAGTAGTTTGTTTATATACTGAAAATCTGGGGGAGGTCAAAGACTGTTGGAATTACTGACTTGCTGGAATCACTCTAAAATATTAAGTTTTGATAATGTAAATCTAATCTGAAAGAAGCATGCATATGTGTATGCATGTATGTTTACATATGTTTATTGTTGTAATTCCAGGACAAGCGTTTGGGGATGAGACTGTGCAATGCACACACACACAAGTCAAATTCCCATGGTGAGATGAAGCACAGGGCCACAAAAATGAGTTCCTGTAAGGCAAAGATGGCTGGGCATTAATACTGCATGGTCACTCCTGAAGAGCACATTCCTTATGCCACATGAAATGTGGAGAACTTGGCTCTTCCTCTCCCCTGAGGAAGGGGGAAGCCATCCACATCCAGACTGCAGCTTGATCTGTGAGAAAGCAGGGTGTGACCCAGTCTGCCTAAATCCTGCCTGAACTCCAGCTTCTGCCACCAGCTCTTTGTGCCTATTTAGAGGTTTATCAGCACTTGAGTTTTCTTAGCACTCTCCCAAGGCTTCCCAAAGATGCTGAAATGCCTCTTAGGCTGGGGAGATACTGTCCTTTGCCAGAAGCCCTGCTGAAATGAATAGGCACCTGGGCTCTCCACATATTCCCTGGAAGCTCTTGGAAATGAGGCCAAGCAAAGACTCTGGTGGCAGCACCTTTGTTCATAAGAGTTTAATTTCTGTGTCCTTGCTGAAGAAAGAGGTAGGGCCTGCTCATCACAACAGGGCTCCCAGACCCTGTTCTCTGCAGTGTGTGTTAGTTTGTATTGCATTTATATTACATAAAAAAGTGGTGTGTGGGAACTGGGACCAGAGCCCTCATTTCCCATATCCCAGTGCAAGGAGCTGATGGTTTCTTGCCTGTTGTATGATTGGGGTTTGTGTTTGCATGGTCCCATCAGCACAGTGCTTTGGCCCCGTGGAAGTAATGCACATCTTGGTGCTTGAGACACCTTTGTAGTATTTGAAAGTATTTGGCTGAGTTTAGTCCTTCTGAGGATACATAGTGCTGAGATCCATGTTCTGAAACTAGATGGAGAGTTGAGTAAAAACCTTCCAAATTGCCAGTAGCTGTCTTTTCTGGTTATCTGTGCTCCTGGTTGAAGAGACAGATGCCTTATAACTGCCACACTGCAGACAACCAGTCACTGCAGGTATCCAAGTGAAGGAAAATGCTTCAAATTTCAGAGGTACACCAAATCTGAGCTGGAACCAACCCCATTTTTTTAGAACCATACCCTAAAATGGGAAAATGAGACCCTTCTTCCTCAGAAGTTGTACCTAGAAACTGACGTTTATGTCTGTAAAATATATTATCAAACCTATGAAGTTGGAGTCTGCTCTTCCAACAAATATGCTCATTTATTTGTTCTAGGATGTTGTACTAGCAATGACTCAAAAGCAAAACAGTGGGGTAGCTCTGAGCTGAAGGTTGATTGTATCAGTACAAAACGAAAGGTAAGCATTGCTGTTAAACAGTGTCCAAGCTTCAGTACAAAACTGATTCTCTGTTTCTGATAAATCAGATTTTAGTTCCCCCATGGATAATACAGATGCTTGCCTCCTATACTGAGGTGCTCTGTAGTCATGTTACTAATATTTTAAAGTTTGTTGAATTATGGTTGTACTTTACTGTACTTGTGGAAGTTAAGCTCTGAGTCAGATACATGTTCTGACAAGAAAATGTGTTTAGGGCAGCTTATTGAGAGGTAGTGATTTCTGCACTCGACTCTCAATTTGGATCCTAACTTAGTTTATTCTTGGGAAACTCTCTTAATTGTGATCTTTAGTGTACATAGCCAAAAATGAATTTAAAAATCACTTATTTCATGGTTTGGTGGTAGTAAGCAGAAGATTTAGTGAAATATCAGGAATTATTCAAGTAAGAGATGTGATTTTTTTCAATGTACTTTATATACAAACTGTATTGTTGTGACTTTGGTCAATGATACAGTGCAGTATGATCATTTTAAGGATGCACAGAACTGACTTTTAACATCGAATTAGAATTGCATTGATTTAAATAATGTAGCCAAGATACTCTTTAATTAGAATTGCAGCCTATGCAATCACAATATTATTAACCTCTCCTCTTTAGGAGAAAACCATTATGCAAGTGAGATGCTATTATAATGCTAGCTTAAGAACCTGGATAAATCCCTGAAAAGGCATCTACTGCTCTCCTGACACTGCCTCCCCTACTGCCACAGATGCTGTAAACATCCTTTTGTGATTTCCTCACTAGTTATATTTTCTGGAGGCAGAAGACCTATGGCTTTCCATTAATTTTTCACCTTTTCAGATATCTGCAGCAAAGGAAAGGGAAGAAGATACTTGCTACTAACATTTGTTTCATGGGGCTAGCAGCTGACTGAGCTTGTTCCTGGCCAGTGTTCATGGAAATCAGTCTGCTAATTTAACAGCATGATGCTGTTGAATTTCTTGTCAGATTCTGAGTTGCTTAACAACGTGGTATGTTTGATATTTGTTATTTGAAGTGCAGTGTTGGGGATTTTTTTCTTATGCACTGTTTTTTTTTTTTCATTAAGTGCAAAATAGTGTTTGATATGGAAGTCTTAAAAAAACTTAGCTCTTAAGGTGAATATACTTTAGCTCCTAGAAATTGTTCTGGTTTTTAGCTGAAAAGTGAGTAAAAGTTGAAGCCTGAAATATTGATAAGTCAAAGTACTCTAGGTGCGTGCAACTAATTACAGGCAATATTGAAAGAAAAAGTATTTTGGCTGTCTTCCAGGTCCACCAACTTTTAAAAATTGTTAAGAGTGGACACTAGAGTGGATTTTGCATATTCACATAGTTAGAAAATAGGAAATGGTTTAGGAGATTATATTTAGCAGCAAGGTATTATTTTTCCTTCAAAAGTGTAAAGATATTACTACTTTTACCTTTTCAAAATCTGCAAGTCAGGAAATAATTAAAGTAATAGGATAAAAAAAACCAGTTTTCTTTTCATGGATGCAGAAAGCTTTCAGTAACTTTCATGGGACTCTGGTCACCCTTAGAATAGAATTATGCCTGTAAAAATAAGAACTCTGTTCTGTTTACCATTTGGCTGTTATTCCACCCTCTCAATGCTGCAGTTTCATTGTGTATTGGGTTTGCACACTGCTTTTAAATGATGTAGCTGTTCTCTGGGGATACAAGTCATAGATTTTTCAGACTGTAGGTAATTTCATAGCATCCTAAAAATAGTTAGTGCGGGGCCATCCACTTGTATTTGAGCTGCCTGCTCAAATACTTTACAGATCTCCTTTCTGGATCATAACATACAGCAGTACTCATGAATGAGCACAGGACTATGGGAATATGGTCATGAGTGCAGCTGAGTGAAAAAAAGATTCAATGAATGGTTGTGCTTACTTTCAGAAAAAGCAAGATTATTGCCAATCTTCTAAGCTTGTCATAAGGGGGGGGGGAATAGATTAATTTGGGGGGGAAATCTATTTAAGAACAACTTTTAATTATTTAAAAGTGAAATTCTTGACAATTTAAAATAGGAATTCAAAATAAAAGTTTAATTTCAGGTTGTTGTAATAGTGTCATCCAGATGGACTTGCTGAAAGCCGAAGAAGCATAGAGATCTTTCAAATGTATCTCAGCTTGCTCAGAAGGATGGTTTTTTTCCATGTGGTGGATCAGACTTCTAACAGCACCCTTTGCTAAAGCTTCCTGTCATTTGGGTTAGTGGGTGCTTGGCAAGGAGATGAGGAGGATGTGTCAGGGCTGTGCAGCGCTCCCTCCTGTGTGCCAGTCTTGCCCTGCTGAAGGAACCTTGATGTCCTGAGTGACTCTGAAGCACTCAGGTGAGCCAGTCCCTGGGCATGCAGTGGTGGAATGAATGAGAAATGTGGAGGTGGCCTGATGCTGGTGCTGTAGGCACCCTGTGTGCAGGCTGTGTCTCTGTGCAGGGTTCCCTCTGCTTTGGGACCGTGGTGCCCCTGCCTGTGCCACCCCAGCAACACTGTGCATCTGGCCTTGGGCCACCAGTCCATAGGTGTGGGTCACCCCTTCTGTCCCTCCCTGCCCTGGCGGACTCCTCCAGCAGAGCTGCTCTAATGTTGGCAAAACCATCTCACCAAGACCCTCAGGGCACCAGTGGCTGCCCTGGTGGCCATGAGCTGCACAGGGATTCAGGCGTGGGCTGCGAAAGGCAGCGCTGGGCTTAGGCTGCCACCCGACACCTCTCCTGGCTGCTGCTTCTAGGTGGCACTAGTTTAACAATGTAATTTTATTTTAAAGCAAGCAGCGGTAACTTCCTTGGCCCATAAAAATGGCCACCTGGTCAGCATAGTGCACTATTTTCAAAATAAATTGCTCAGGTTATTTTAGTATAAGTAAAGTTGTCTGCTAATACAATCCTCTTACATATATATTGAATTTTCAAACCAGTGTTGAAACTTTCTTGTTACTGTCCTTTTTGTAGTACATGGGCAAGGATATGATAGGAACTTAGAAAATTCTGCCCAAAAAATTTGATGATTAGAAGTTGCAAAATTTTAACTGTGGTAATGAGAAAGAAGATGTTAGGGAGAATAAAACCAAATTGTAGTTAAAGGGTAGGTTACTTGTCACTGAAGTGGAATTCTGAAAAAGAGTTTTCAGTTCCAGATATAGTCCCTGCTTTTTCTGCTTTGCAGCCTGACCTTCTCAAAAAAAAATGGTTTTATCTGTGTCAGAATGAATTTTGAGAGGATCTGAACTATGTTGGAGCTGAAAAGCAGGCCTCCTATGTGGGCATTGATTTCCTTCAATTGATTGTTGACTACCTTTTATGTGACTTGTTCCTCTTAGGCCAATTTAGTTATTTTTCTTCAGATTATGAGAAGTCATCAAGGCCTGTCTGAACAGCCAGAAAACTTCTGTCAGGGAACTAGATAAAAGCAGAGGATGAACTTCATTTGAAATTTATAGTAAACTCAAAATTTCACTGTGAAAAATTAAGTTAAATTGTTTTTATTCATGAGCTTCTAAATTAAATACATCAGATTTGGTGCTTTGAAGCTATTTTTTTCTTTAATCCCCCAAACTCTTATGAAGAGACTAGATAATCTCCCATTTATTGTAATGTAATGCATATTTTAAATACACGAGGCAGTTTATCTCTGCAAAGTATGAAAGTGCATTTAAAATAATTTTTAAAATGCTAGCATAGCCAAAAAGCCCCAATTTTATTTATATTCCTCTGGCTATTTCAGTGAGAAACAGATGGCTTTAAAATACAGTTTTCACATGCAGCGTCCTACCAACTTAATTGGGAAGAACTTTACATCCTGACTCCATAACTGAGGTCAGGTCATGTTCTCCTCAA
>NW_005054375.1:485417-542450 GCF_000277835.1 Geospiza fortis
GAATTGCAGTGTGCAGTACCTTAGGTACAGAGATAGGTTACATGAACTGTAGGCCAATGATTCCTTCTTTTGGATAGCGAATGAAACCTCACATATGCCCACGGTGGCTTTCTGTAACTGTGGGGAATATATTGCTTCTAAGCAGTGGTGGGAGTCTCTAAAATAAAAAAACAATATTGTAAATAGCAAGGTATTTTTTTCTAAGATTGCAATGTCCTTACACACAAAGCTTGGGCTTGAAGATATTTTGTTTAAATATTGTTGAAACACAGTGGGAACTTCAGTGGGATGTAGGAATTGAGATGGAATTGGTTAATTTAATGTTTCATATTGTTGGAAGTATAATAGCCATATGCCTAGTACATGGGAGTAAAAATAAGGGTTTCAGCATGCCTAGAAATTTTCTGTGAAAGCTGAAAAATATTCTGTCACAATGCGTGTTATCAATACCCTTTTTCTTTGCATACAATAATCTTACTGTAGAAGTGCATCCTGGATATATTGGGCTTTGCTGTGGTGGAAACAGGACAGGTAGGTTCACAGGAGATGAAGAAAGGGTGATGGGATTTGAGCCACGTCTGTGATTCAGGGTTGTTGGTAAAATCACTGTTGGCTCAAGTGGCTTGTTTGGGAGAAGTAGTTCTTAAAAGAAGTGATACTAACCAAAGTGAGTTATTACTTGGTGTAATAGGGAATAAGGCACAAAATAAGTAGCAACAACCTACATGTGATTATCTTGCTTAAGCATAGATAACATATGTTTGTGTCACGTTGCACTATACCAGTGATAAGGAACATTTGTGCTCTTTGTTCACACTGCTAATTCGATTTTTCAATGTATTATTCAAATGTAAAATAACCTTATCACTTCAAAGTTCTAGATCTTTGTTTTTCCTCTTCTCAGCTAGATAATTTTCTTCTTGACAGTGTTCTTGTACAAATTGTGAAAGAAGGAAAGTAGTCATAACTGTGATCATTTACAAATTAGGGAAATTTACTTGTTTGTTTAGCAGGCCAAGGGTGGGGGACAGAGCAAAAAGAGGTAGAAAAGCCGTGAAACTTACAGAAATAATCACTCTCTGGCTCTACAGGCCAAGATTTTGAAGGGATGTATGATTCTACGTATTGCCAGTCTAGGTGCCAAACTTGAAAAAGCATACTTTTACTATCCTAAAGCATTTTGCAATAGGTACCTTGTGATCAGGCCATATTCAGACTTAAAACCGTTGTCATGTCTTAGTATTTAAAGTACTTTTTCCAAAAATGCAAAATAAATTATTCAGACTCCTTGCATTTATAAATAGAAACTTGTTGCTTTCCATTTTAATCAACGTTTTAATTTTAAAATATTTCAAAATGCTGTAATTAAATTAGGAACACTTTATTTTGGGCTAATGCGTAGTGACTGGACTACATTTCTGTCATTGATTTGCTGTATTTGTTTCTGAAATCATCATGAAAGAAGCACTGTTTTAAAAAGGCCTTGTGATTCTGGCTTCATTTTTATAGCAGTGTGAAAAGTAGGTTTTCCTGAACTGGTTTGTGCCTGCATAAGCTGCTAGGAGTAGTAGTGTATGACTACGTGTGGTTAGTGACCTTTGAATAGTAACCACAAAGTAGAAAATGCTCAATTTTGAAATGAACTGTCAACGCAAAAGCCAGGGCTTTTTAACTTTCTAGTCTCTTAACTCTATGTACCAGAGCTGAATTTGAAAACACCTTGAGATTTAATTGTGCATTTGCAGTGAAATAACAATAGTTTATTGATTCTAAAACCTGAAATGATGTATATACATCTAAATGCATTATAGTAATTATTTTAGTTTATGTGATTTTTATGCAGTAATTAAGTTTTGACATTTCTTGAGTTAATCTCCTTTATGATATATATACACTCCTTTATGTTGTTTACTAATCTTATTTAAAAAGGGAACATTACATATTGAATATTGTACCTCAATTTTATTGTAATGATTTTACTGGTTACCAGGTGGGGTGGCAGTTGAAAAATTTGGTGAATGCACTACGAGAGGATCCGAGTGGTGTTATCTTAACTTTGAAAAAGCGACCTCAGAGCATGCTTACCTCAGCACCAGCTTTACTGAAAAATATGAGATGGAAGCCCCTTGCTCTGCAGGTAATGAAGCTTAATCATAAGTCATACACCATCATTTTAACTACAGATTATCTCAATGATGCTTTATTGTGCTTCATCCTCAGCAGCATATAGATTTACTCTTGTATACTTTGAAAAATTGTTTCTGAAATTATTTCTCTACAATTTGTTCTCATAGGCTTAATTGAAATTAAACCTGTTAGAACTTTTCAAAGTTAAAAAGTAACCATCCCAGTGTTCTACAATGCCGAAAAGTAGATAATTTTTTCTAGCTAAGGAGAGACAAACAATACTTCACAAATGATAAATTTTAGTTTGATTTCTTGTGAAGATCTCCGTACAGTATAACCTCAGAAAAGAGGGGATAAAAATGTTTGAGTTCTCGCTGATGGAGTTATAGGGAAATTTATAAGGTGATTGTATTCAATAAACCACTTGACAATCAAAATTTCCTCATGTAAACAAAGCTGTATTTGTGTCAAAGTTATCTTTGAGACGGAAGGCTTGCATGTAAGGAGGCATAGCACAGGATGTCTGGCTGGGCACTTAATTTTAGTAAACCTGCAATGTGCTGAAAGCTGTGGAAGAATTTCATTAAAGCTTTCATGTTTAACTCTAGGATAAAATGTCACTGTGATGGATTACTCTAGGAAATAAAAGTTATGTTCAGACTGATGAAGGCATGTAACTAAAATAATCCATTTTTCCATTCAGTTCAAACAGAATACTCTTTAGAAATTTATTTTGTTTGCATAAAGAGTGCATTCTTTGGGACATTTTTATTACCACACTAAAAGTTCTAATTAAAAATTAAGTACATATGAAAGAGAAAAGACTTCTGCAAAGTTTGGACAAAAGGCAAGTGAGATATGGAAATGCCACTACCATTATCTGTGGTCTTATGCCATTTGATATATTAGGAGATACATTAAAAACTAATGCCATGAAGAACTTCTTTCATATGTGTGTGTGCATATATATGTGTGTGTGTGTGTATAAATATTTATATAATGGAGAAATGCATTAGAGTCTTTGAAACTAAGATTTTAAATGATTGAGGTGGTTTGGCCTTTCAGATATAAACAGCTGAATGCACATGTGACAAAAACTTTGAACCAGAAATTAGTATCTGGAGATAAAAGTGCAAATCTGGATGCATGAAATTATTGTATGACTGTCTATACTTGACAGCTTTTTCCTTAGCTTTAGTGAGAATATAAATACAAATTTAAAATACACATCATTGCTTTAAATGGGGTCCAGTGCTTTCAATCTAAATCCTGAGCATGGGTGAGTTTGGTATTTCTTCAGGTGAATTGGGCTAGGCTCTTAAAGTGAAGCAAAATGGAGTTTTATCATTTATTACCAGAATAATTACACTGCAGACCCCACATCAAAAGTTTCTGACAGGTACTTGGGTCTTACTCAACCAATCTAACTTTAGATCTGCTATGTAAATATCTACATGTCATTCAGGTTTCTCATTTAACCTCCCTTTGGCCAGCAGATATGCATTAGTAATTACTGATCCACTCATCTTGGCCTATTTTTGACTGATCTGCCTTTAGGACACAGTGAATTTGCCCCTGCACATGCCTCTTTCTCTGCATTTGATGATAAAGGAAATCTGGACAGCTAGTTTGAATGTAGATTATCTTTACTGGATGACATTGACGCTAGATAGTGATTTTCTGTAATCTTACGGTTTTGGGGAATGGGGGTAATGGGAGTATTGGGGTGGGAGGGTCAGTTCTTGCTGTGAGCATGAAAAATATGGATATTTTCAAGGCTAAATAGAGCACAAATAGAGATACTGTTAAACATTGCAGATACAGTTCTGGTATCATGATGATATTATTCTGATTTTATCAAACATGACACCAGGAAAAGGCCAGAACCTCATTCAGCACTTATGTGTGCAGTGGGCATATGTGTGTCTGTTTTAATTTATAATTTTAGTGTGAGAAACAACAGTTTCCTTAAGTAGGCGGAGTGTGGACAAAGCTCCGGGGTGAAGTGCAAACTTCAGAAGATGCATAATGTGGAAATTTCTGTTGTTGGTTTATGCAGATCAGAGTTGAACAGATGTTAAAGTCAGCTGATATTGAAGTTTAAGTGCAGCCTAAGTGTGAAATCAGTACTGTATATTTTATCAATAACAAGCATCAAAAGAAGTCCGAGTGCAGTGTAATTTTATAGCTGTTAAAATATGAAGAAATTACATTTATTTAACTAATTATCTGGGGAAAAAAATCTCCAGAAAAACTCTTAAGTCTAACAATTGCAATTTGATGCTATGGCTGTTCTGAAATTTTTTATGTTCCTGATTCACAAAAAGGGGCTATTCTTTAATAAAGCTTGGGATGTAATGTGAGAGGAGAGGAAGGAAAGTGATAGCAAATATCAGAAAAACATAAAGGAAAGCATTGCTTAACATCAACTTTGCAAGCAGGGGAGGTTATGCTAACTTGTTTTCCTATATCAGGATGTCTTGAAATGTTTGAGAATGTTACAAATGTGCTGTCATCCCAGAGTTAAGTTAATTGGACTGTATGCATTATTCAGCAGACACAAGCTATAAGGAAATTGTGACTTAGTAATAATTCTGTTGAAGTGTAAAATATTAAAAAAATTATAGTGTGAGATATAGGTTACAAAGTGAAATTTTGACAAAATGGGAAATAGGATCAGCAAAAAAACTGCTGTGGTCTTTTTGTTTCTGCAAATAGAATGAACACAGGAAAAATGTGGTGTCACAGTCTAATCATATTCTGATGAATGAGGGGGGAAGGTGGAAGCGTGCCCTAATATAAGGAGGCTGACACAAAATCAGACTTACATTTTTTGTATTTATCCCACCAATCAATATGTTTAACAGCTGATGCCATAGGTGGAGAAGGTAAACATGTCAGTGTATTAAATTAGAAGACTCATTTACAATCAAATTTACATTGTGATGTTTAAATTGAGAATCTCTGAAACTTAATTTTAGCTTAAAGTTAATAATGTGGAGGCATTATTGGTAAATTACATTCAGCTTGTTCAGTCTGCAATTGTGTTTAAAAATACGAAGTTTGCCATTGCAGCTGCATGACAAACTAGGCTTAATGGAGAGATAATGAATATCCCTGTGAGCTGGAAAAGTGCTCAATGAGTGTCCCAGCTCAGGCAGTGTGCAGGTACCACCAGTGTATTGAGCTGGTTTGTGTGTGAGTGACAGGGTGTCCTAGGAGTTAAATTATAAACTGATAATGAAATGTTTAAGAGCTTTCTGCCCACTGTTAGTGATCTAGGTTAGCCATATGCCAGCCAAACATTCACAGTCTCCAAGTGTGGAAAATGCTTTTAGATCATTCAGATGTGAACTGGTTTTTAATTGCCATAAATGTTTCTTAGAATTTTCAGCTGTTTGCTTTGAACAGCTCTGCCTTTGCATTGCAGTCTTGCCATGAACTAGGAGTTAAATTCAGGCTACATAATTATTGATTAATTCTTAATTCTTGGTGAAGTTTTTTTTCCTTTTTAGCAGAAACACTTATATTTTTTTCATAAATATTCTTATCCTTAGAATAATTATGAAAGGTTAGGGGAGAGAAAGAAAGAAGAAGAATTATGCATCTGGTGTAGCCATCCTGAAACTGAATGGTTTGATGTGCAGTAAAATAATACAATTAGCCTTTGGCTATACCATGCACCATTACATAATGAGTTTGTATTTACAAGCGCACTAATTCCAGCTCTAAGGTCAATCAGTACCGAAATAAAAAACTCTTTTTTTTTCCCCCCCTTGTGTCCTGATTAAAGAAAGTGTTGTTTGGTTGATTGGGGATTTTTTTTTGTGTGTTTTCAGTGAGTTGATTGTCTGTTTTAATATCCATCAGTATCCAACCTCTTACTGGTAATCAAGGTTCTCCCATGATGCATTTTAGAGTCTTGTCCAAATTTGTGAAGTCAAGGGATTTTTCAGCCTATGTTTTTTGTTACTGCTTTTTCAACAGTTGAATTAGGCAGCTGTGGCCTTTGGGAATTAGGTAGTTGCCTTTTGCAAAATTGAAAGTATTTATTAATATGGTATTGTACCAAAAATATTAAGGTGTTATGCCTGCAAGACAAACCTTACTCAATTTGCCTTTCAGTTACTTTTTTTGATAGGCTGATCCATTGTGTGAGAACCTAGAATGATATTACAGTTTGCAGTATTTGTATTTCTGACTGCTACTGAATATGGTGAACAAACCAATTAACTTTAACCCTTATTTTTTTCTTATTTTCCTTGTTTGACATAGAGGTGATTTTATCTTTGAACTCTCTAAATTTTTGTCTGCTTCAAAACCTAACCAAAATAAATTTCTTCTACTCTAGATTGTCTGTTTTATTTCTCCTTTCCACTTTGTGTTGTTCTGGGGAGGTTTCAAAGGAAGGCTCCTTCAAGTGCTGGAATTTTTTTTCCAACAATTCTTTATTGTTGGAGTAGAGGTGGAAAGTTCAATAGGGAAGATTCTCAGAGCATATGAAAATTTTGTGTAAGTCGCTGGCAGCACACTAGCAAGAACCTAGCTGCAAAGCTCTCCTTTGTCTTCTGGAAAATGCTTTCTTAATTCTCAAGAGAAAATGGACTTTATTACAGTGTGGAAGACTCTTCATCCAGTTCTTTTTCAATACAGAAAAAGAGCGCTAGAGCGACCTGTGCCACGCTCCGGTTAATGTGGAATGCACCTGCTGGTGTCAGTGAGAAGGCTCTTCCTCATGCACTGAGGATGGGGCAGGTCCAGCTGCCAGCCACATCTGCTGTGTTGACTTGGAAAAAAACTTTCTGACCCCTCCTTCACCAAGCCTTTTTAAATGTCACCTTTTGTATATCTGTGTAGTTTGCTGTACTGTTTTGTATTTGATTAAATTGTACTGTTTTAAAAGCACCAGCAGCTCAGTATCTGTAGTTTTTCTAACAGTTTGTTTTGGATTAGATGTGCATCATATTTCCACTGTTACATATTGAGCTTTTCATTTTCCTAAGAAGCAAAGGCAACAATAAGAAGCCCTTTGTTTGAAAGAAAACGCTTTTATTACTTTTATTCAGTATATTTTCTTATTTGATTATATTGCCTCCTTCATTCATCTAGACACAATGCTATATACTGTTTTCATAATTTATGACTAGAACTAATGATCCTACCCTTTTTAATTATTAAATTTGAATAAAACACTCGTTTGTTTTTAAATTACTTAGTTGTCATTTAACTGCATGGGAACTGGGCATTCTGTGTAGCACTGTTAAAATGAACTCTGTCTGAATTAGTTACAGTATCTCATTATTTCATGTCATGATTGTTATTATAAAAAGTTTATTTATTGGAAACATATTGTTCAATATATTGTAATTTTTATTAAATATGAAAAATATATTGGTAGTAAAATCTGCTTATTGATACAAATACTGTAAAAAGATAATGAAATTTAAAATTTTGTATTAGCCTTGCTTATATTTTGAAAAATTGTATGTCTTTTTTTGGAGTAATGTTTCTCAGACTTATATTGCGGCTTCCAAGGGTGTTAATGAAAGGTTCAAAGAGTTTTAAAAGACATTTTAAATAATTTTAGATAGTGTATATTAAATATTGATTACATTCATTGTTTAGATAGAAAAATCAGAATATGCTGACTCACTGGGACACACCCTCTCAGTTTCTTCAGGACTGGGAGTGCAAAAAGCAGCAATGGATCCTGTTGGCAAGAGGGAGATGGGGACCACAGGGCAGAGCCAGCCAGGACAGAACAGCTGCTGAAGGGAGGGGACTTGTGTGCTGCCAGTCGGTGCTGACAGGGATTTCCTTTTTCCTGGCAGTTGCTTTCCTGTTCTGCAGCCAAGCAACAGCTTAGGGAAGGCTCTGTAAAGACTAATGAACCTGAGGGAGGGTGGTGCATTCAAAATGTTTGAGAAATAATACTCCAAAATATATTGAATTTTTTATAGATTTTGTGTCTGTCATTGTGGATTAAGATTGATGCAGGGTCATTTGTGGGACATTTTGAGGTTGTTCCATTTTTAATATGTAACTTCCAAACTTTATCTGTCAGGCTTTTACCATGGGCCAAGTATCCAACTCTTTAGAACTGAAAATGTTTTAGTTTTATTGGTGTTTCAGCAATCCCACTTGCCCTGGCCAGCCTGCCAGAAGGAACTGTAGCAGGAGAATCTCTACTCCTTGGAAGAAAATTAAATCAGTGATACCACTGATCTCCAAGGCATCCAGTTGAGAAATACTTGACTGGAGTTGCCTGTGGTTTTGTGTCCAAGGTGCCTGCATGTGGCCCTCTGAGTGGCTGCCCTTGAAGCAGAGAGCTGCATGAGCTGGTTGCTTGCATGTGACCACATTGACTTGAGCAGTTGAGGTCTCTAATTTTCAATGCAAAATGCTATGTAGTTGTACCATACATCTAGGCCATGTTCTGAAGGCTTGCTTTTCAACCAGAGGGGTCTGAAGACTTTTTCATTCTGTACATAAAAATGAAAGCTGAACTTCTACAGCACAAGGTGGTAGTTACAGCAAGGCTCTCAGTGTGTTGAGCTACTACCAGGAGAGACCATTTAAATGTTTTTACCATGTAAAAATTCTTAATAATCTACTGATTTACTGATTTAGTAGTGATAAATACTGTTTTTGTTTTTTTTTTTTAAAAAGGGGTCACCTATTTTTAAATTAGGATTTCCCTTTTTTTCTAGTTGGACAAGTTTTCTGTTTCTTTGGAAATAAGCAGAGAGTTGAGTTTGGCAATGCAAAAGCAATATTGAAAATTAATAAGACTTCCTAGTATCTTTTGGGACAATCCTACAGGATTGTACCTCCACATGGATTGGATTGGATTGTGATTTCTGTCCCCTTGGGAGCTCCAGGTGCTCTGGAATGGTGAATTCACTTTGCCATCCTGTGAGGTACCACAGTCATTCAGTGTGTCCACAGTTACACTGTGTCTTCACCTCTGACAGGGAACCACTGGCCTTCACTAAGTTGGGTAGCTCATGGCTTTCTGGGTTAGACTGAATACCATTTCTTCCTATTGCACTCACTGTTTCAACCACCTTCCTGTGCTGAAAGATAAACCAAAATACACATTTGTCAAAGATGTCCAAACCCAAACTGATTTCCAGGATCAATCAGCAATTTGCCTGGAGGACAGACTGACTTGTATGTCAGGGCCGTGTGTTATACCAAACAGATTCCTCAGACTTCAGCTTTTTTTTTTCTTTTTCCAGAAGTTAGGGCAATATCATTAGAATTTATATAGTTGCAGCCAGGTATTCTAGGCTGTAACACAAGGGAAATTCTTTCCCTGTGTCCTCTAGCCCTACAGCAGCTTGCAGGATCACCAGAGGCACATCAAGCTCTTGTAAGTCCAGAACACTTTCATGCTTGAGCATTATTTTCCCTATGTGAGATAAACCATAAGCTCATGTTGACTGCCACAGTTCTGGTCTCTAAGTCCCCCCTCTTCTCTTACCTCGCTTTTCATGCAGATAAAGTAAAGGCTTTGACTTTTTCCTCTAAATGGAGAAGAGCAAACCCATCTACACAGTTTGTCTTCCTCTCAGTGCTTCTGCTGGTATGAGCCATGAGCAAACAGCTTGGGCTTAACAAGTGTAAACAGGATCTAGGTCACAAAATCCTCTTGGCTTATAATGAAAAATAATTCAGCGGGCCACTCAGCAAGCCACGGTGTTCTTGTTATAGAAGTGCAGGATATCAGAAAGGTAACAAACACTGCTGTATTAGTGGTTCAAAAACATCTATGGCTACGGTGTCACAGATGAAAATGTAAAAGGATAAGATTTTTGTTTCTCTGAAAGAGAGAGGGAGGATGTTTAGGATGTTTTTTATTGTTTTGGATTTTGTTGGGGTATTTGACCTGACCTGTTCTTGCCACCAATTTTATTCTTATTTTTGTAGATTTGTCTTGTTTTTAGTGGTTGTAAAGTCTTTTACCTGTCTGGTTTTTGTGTGTGTCTCTCTCCCTTTCTTCCTGTAAATACTGGTAGTCTTTCTTTGGCCTGGCTGTAGGATACTCACATTAACTCTAATGAGCAACAGAAGAGTTAAGCAGTATCACTGTTTATAGGAGACAGATTCGGAACGTTCAAACCCCGAAAACTTGTGTCAGTTTATAGCTGTTGCTCTAAAGGTGGACTTGCAAACTTTTAACAAGCAAATTTTAAGCATGTATTTTATTATGTTAGGGCTACATAGCACCTAACACAGCTCTGTTCCAAAACAAGGCAGTAACTGGCTAAAGGATGAGATTTCCTAAGTGATATTTATTGTTCCTGCATACAGATTGTAAAAAAGTGGCACAGTGGTGGGGCTTTGGCTTGATAGGCGTAGATTTGTATCTCTTATCACCAGCTGATGAAAGGCCAACATTCTGGCAATGATCCTGCTTTAAACTTTTTGGGTTTTCTGCTAGAGTGTCAAGATTAATATCTAGAAAATGAAAACTTATTATTCTACACAGGAATACCCTTTTGCTCTGTTACAAAGTATTGATAACAGTGCTGGGAGAAGGATCTTTCTACGCAACCATTCAGTCCACATTTAGAGCTTCTCTGCCATCAATGCAATGTGAAATGTTTGTGTCTTTAAGTAGTTACTAAGGTCAGAAATTTTAGGTATAGTGAACTCTCTTCAATCCCAGCACTTCCTTCTTCAAGGAGAAAACTTCCAAAACAATGGAGGAGAAAAAACTCTTTCAAAGCAGAACTCAGTATATTTTAATATTGGATTCTTTTTTGGGTGTATGAAGATACTCTTGTACTTGCTGTTCTGCTCTTTCTTTTTCTTCTGCTTGAGTTTAGCTATCACACAAACCAAGCCACACAAGGCTTTTGTTTATAGACAGATGTGTTATTAAGTAGACTAAAACATTCAAAGTTTTCTTCTCATTTGCTTTTTCTGCATCTGTGTAGAGACTTAGAAAATCTTGTGAAAAAATGAGAAGGATCTGGATTGGAATGATAGCTAGAATGCATGATTATTTTGCAAGGAGGGTACAGTTTATTTACCTGTGAGTAAATGTTATTTTGTGAGGAGTGTACCCAGGGGAATGAAGAAGAATAATAATAATAATCTCCAGTTGATTCTGTCATAGCGTGTGTGCTCTGAGGATGCAGCATCTGATTTAACAGCATCTGCAGGCATAAGCTGAAGCTTTTACAGTTAATTCTTAAGCTGTAGAGCAGATGGAAGGACTTGACATTCAATTTAATGCCTACTTATGCACCTTTTGCTGTAAACACTAGACTTTTTCTTTACAATGTTAGTTTATTTAAGGAATTAACTGGATTCTGTTTGTTATTTACTCGTTAAGGCTTCACCAGTAGCTCATGTGATCACTGATTTTACGGGCATTGGCAATAAACTTGCTGTGCTAAAGGGAAGAAGATGCAATCAGAGGAGTCAATTTTATAAGCACAATACATGTCCATTGTAGATCTGTCCTCTTAGCATGAGTGGGTTTTTAGTCAGTTTAAAAGCACGCAGAATGTTAGAACTGCTAACTATTTCTTTAGCTTTCTGAACTAATTCTGGTTTTGGCTTTTACAAATAAAAATGTGTAATATATAAGGATAATCCTGATTATTTCTCTCTCTGTTTTGAACCAGCCTCTTATTCCTAGAAGCCCTACAAGCAGTGTTGCTACTCCATCCAGCACTATCAGTACACCTACAAAAAGAGACAGCTCTGCCCTTCAGGATCTCTACATACCTCCTCCTCCAACAGAACCTTATGTTCCAAGGTAAAAAAGACCATTTTACAGTACAATTTGGTAAAAAAATGTTTGTGAAGTAACTAACCATTCTGTTCATACCTATTTATTAGTCTTCCCTGTAGCTAATACTGTATTAATACTGTATTTTGCAGGTAAACTGGTTATTAAGGGTAGATGTGTTGAATCAGACCCAGAATATTCTGAATCAGTATCTTGTTTGCAAAAAGTAGCCTTCAGAAAAGAAGGTCCAGTACGCTATTTTCTCATATATGGGGTCATCAATTGGCTGCAACAGTCTCATTCTCATTCAGAAGAGCAAAAGTTACCTGAAACCCTGAATCTGTAACTAGGAAAGGAACTCATATTTGTCCCCTTGCCCAATAATCATAATGCAGCAAGGGAGTCAGTTGAGTGCAAGAAACTTTTCAACTCCAACAACAGCACTGTTCAGTCCTGCCATAGCATTTTCTTTCTCCGATATTTGAGAAATTTCAGGTTTGTGTTTCAGTGTGGCCACTCAGCCAGACTGTGCAGTGACCATGCTGTTCCCTGTCAGTACAGCTGGTACTCTGACCTGCCACCTGGAACAGGCATTTTCATCTCTCCCAGATCTCTGGACTTGCTGAGCCAGAAGAGCAGCAGATCCTCCTTGCAGATTCATTAGCCTACCTTTACACAACCACGAATGATTCCATATAATTTCATAATGTACACAGATGATGTACTCCTGAAACTCTGACAGAATTGGGGCCTACAAATAGTGTAAAAAGTGGCTGCCCAGAGGTCTAGGATTGTATTTAAGAGGAATCAGAATTCCTAAAGCTTCCATAATCTTAGACACAGGTTATAATATGTCCAGTTAATGTATTTTCAAATTAATTCGTGCTTTTCTTTTAGTTACCTTTCTTGGAAAGGTTATAAGGGCAGCACGTTCTTTCTTGCACCTGAGTTTCTTGTAGCTGAGTTTTTCTTACACTTTCTTATCAGCAACTTCTCTAGCCAGTTAATAAGATGTATGACCTGATACTGACAGGACTTTCCAGGGGCTTGTCCAAGAGTGAGGTATATGGCAAGTTAAATTGCCTCCTGAAGAGGAGGAGTTGAGATTCTATGCTAAATTCTTACTCTTCAGAGATATGAAAAACCTTGCAGGGCACAAGTGTGATTTTGACTTCATGAGGATGGAAGGTCAGAAGCCTTTTGTGAAGCCTTTAGCTGTGTCCCACGTTCCGTCCTTATCCTTGCCTCACCTGTACCTGGCTTGGTTTCTGTTTCTCAGAGAAAAAAATAATTATTTCAAATGTGACATGTATAACCAGTTGAACTAACATATACTCTAGTTTACTATAACTTTTTTTTCTTTTAATTAAATGAGAACGTTCTTAGTCATGACACTTGAATTGTGCACAGTAATCGAATACATATTTTACCTCCCTGATAACAATTCTTTGCTATGCTCACATAAATATTTTAAGGACATGGTTTTCAGAAAATTTACGGAAAAGAACCAGGTATTTCATTGTAATCCATTAACATAAAAAAAGCTGGGGGGAAGAAAAACCCAACCAAAGAATAGTCTTAGGTGTGTTTCTCTTTGAATGCAGTACTCATATGGTAAAAACCTAGTGCTTCTGAAACTGATTATGTTTATCATCACAATATTTTTATTTGATAAGAAGTGCATCCTCATTTTTAAATAATTTTTGCTAAACATTCACTACTCTTCAGTTTTTGAGTTCTGCTGTAGAAATTGAGAACTTCCAAATTAATTGTGATTATTTTTAATAGCATCTCTTAAATCATGATGATAATGCAGTAGTTTGGACCAATTCAGATTAAATCTTATAATACATATTAGTACAAGCTGTAATCTTGTAGAGAGATTAGGCTTGGTACATTTGAATTTTTTCATCAGCTTAATCCAAATGGACTATTCTTGATTTCACCTGTCACATAGGGTGCAGTGTTTCTGAATAATTTGTTTGGGCATTTCATCAGGTTTTTTGCCCATGATTAACTATATTAAATCATGTGTGTATTTTGGGTATTATCAAACTGCTCAACATCTGTTTCTCAGCTTGTTGTTGCCATTCCAAAGGAAGAAAAGCAAACAATCAAGCCTCCTTTTGTTGCTGGAGTAGAGGAAAAGACTTGATATTTTGATGTAAATTGTAAAACCCAAAGGCTTGGTGATGATACCCACAGACAGTACAGCTGCTGACATATCCTCTCATGGATGGCATGACAAAAAGGGACCAACACTTGCCATGTGCTGGTTGCTTAGGAGTGCTGGTTGTGTGTTAGTGCCTGCTCATATTTATCAAGCATCTTTGGGGATGGGAACTGGAGCCCTCATCTCTAGAGGGCTGTGGCAAAGGGTGTTTGCCTGATGGCTCTGTATTAACTCCATGCTTGCAGTAAAGATCTCTCGAGGTCAGGCTGCACTGCCTTCCTTGGGCCAGCCCCGATGGTGGTTGCAGCATCAATCAGCATCTGGCTGGTTTATGTCAGTGTCCATCCTGTTACCTGCTGGGGTCCCCAGCTCTGTCAGCACAGAAAGGCTCTCTGTGGCTGGAGGAGAGCCCACAGCCCTGTTGGGGCTGCACCAGCCTCCCTCCCTCCCTAAGCCAACACCATGCCTGCTCTGGGAAAGCAGCTTGGCCACAGTGAGTCTAGTGATCAGTGGGGGTTTGTGATGCTGCACTGTCACACTGAGGCAGGATGGCCTTTTCTCATCCTTCATGGCTGCCTGGGTGCCATGAGGAGGCTTTGCTTGGTCCTCAGATGGAGTCTCAAGGTGCCAGGTGAAGTAGGAGTCAGCATGCTGGCCTGCTTGGAACTCACATGGAAGTTTCCAGGAGCTGAAGGACTCCAACAAGAGCATATGGCCCAGCTTGTCTTTTGATTACCTCATGAATACCTGCTTCTCTCTTGACTGCCTTTATTGTGCTGCACAGAAATGACTGTCTGATCAGGTCTTTTGCAGCCATCTCCAGGCAGTTCTAGTAGCACGTTTACTAGTTGAGTCCTGGTTCATCTAGTGCAAGAAAGGACTCCTAACCCAGGACTGCTTGTTCTGCTTGCTCTGCTTGCTCTCTTGTTTGATGCCTTTGATTAGTTTCCGTTTTCAAAGAGCGGGGCAAGGGTGGAAGAAAGCAAAAAGATCATGGGGATCTGACACAAAGTGCAAAGTGAGCACTGTCCTGGGGTAGCAGCTGGTGAGCAGGTGCTGCACACTGTATGTGCAACTGCATGGATGTGCCTATACAACTTCTAGACCTGAAATGATTGTGCGAAACTATGTCAGGTGTCTGTTCATCTTCTGTGCCTGATTCTTCTTGATCTGGGATAAAGTGTAAGGAAACAGACTGAGTTTGCTGATGCTTACCATGTAGACATGTCTTAAAAGTATCCAGTGTAAGGCCAGAAGTGTAAAGCCAACATTTCTCCTCTGCCCTAAATCACAAAGTGCTAGGCAGATTCCAGAAAAAACTAAGAAAAATGAAAAGAATAATTGCACATCAATTTTATTTCTTTAATAATTTTCCAGAGAAATCCGTGAGATGGATAAATCAGTAAAGAACTGAACAAACAGAAATGTATGAGGTAGCTGGCATATAAATGCATACATATGCATGTATGCTGTGTGCTCCTGATGTGGGGTGGATTTCATCTGTTTCAGCATATAAAATATTGGCATAGGCCCATGTTTATTGCAATATTCACAGTATAAAAAAACCAGTGTCTTATCTCAATATATTAAAAACTTTTCTTTTTAATTGAAGGGATGAAAAGGGAAATCTCCCCTGTGACGATGTTGGCAGACATATAGTGGGCAAACCAGTTCATACAGGATCTGAATCTCCAAACTCGTTTCTGGACCAAGAATATCGGAAACGCTTCAACGTGGTTGAGGAAGATGCAGTTTTGTACTGCTATGAATATGAGAAGGGAAGAACAAGTGGTCCTGGAAGGAGAGAGAGTACACCGACATATGGTACAGCATTGATCTCATAAAGATAATCACCATTTGTTGATTTTAGGATTTTCATGCATCTGCTTTTGTTTTTAACCATGAAAATATTTCTGGTGGCCATTGATTTTGCTGAGAATTCAATACTGCTTTAGTCTAATTTCATCTAAAGGGCTTATTCTGTTATAAGAAAGAAAAATATTTACTGGGATAGGTAAGTCCAGTTTAAAATTGATGGGATTTCTGTATATATATTTTTGCTATCAGCTTAGTTTTCCAGACTATGTTTCAGTATCATTTTATTGAAAAAAACATACACCAGAAGCTCATATTTTTTTACTAAAAATCAGAATAGAATTTCTCTCATTGTAAAGGCAAGATTTGAATAAGCTTTGGAATTCAGCTTTGGAAAAATTTTCTTTGGTATAATAACAATCAAACCCCTTCAGATTTACCAAGAGGTGACTTGCTGCTTTCATGCTGCACTGCTCTCTAAAACTCTCTATACTTTTTCTTTAGTACCAGAATTGAAGTATGACTGATGACAGTGGTCTTTTTTTGGTAATACTGTACCTCCTGTAACTTCCTCTATTGCAAGTGGTGGCTTTTTACATATAGCAGTTCCTCATTATTTGAGATCATAGGTTGTTCAAAAAGGAATTTTGCATGTAAGCACACATGTGTATTCGTGCTACATCCACATCTTGGATTTTGGCTTATTTAGGATGAGAATTCAGGAACAATTTCTGGTGAGAGTTCTGATGCTCAAACCCTAATACTCCAGCTTATTTTAGCCTTGAAACTGTTGGAACTCTTCCTTTACCTAGTGTGGTAACTTGTTTAGCTTTGGACTGGGAGAACTGGTTTTCTGTTGCCGAGTATAAAATTGTACAGATGTAGAGTTGGTAGGCTGTGGAAGAAAATGAAGAGGAAATCTCATGCTTAAAAAAGTTATTTTGACTGCTATAGTATTAGCTGAGCACACACTTGAATATTTTTTCAACCTACCTGCTGTGTTACTTCAGCTTTAAAAGTGAGCACAAGCTGTATGTTAGTTACTATAACAATCCTGTCATCATATTCCTTTGTGAAGAAAATAGATGTAAATTATGAGGAAGCATAGATTTAGTACATCATGCAGGCAAGCCCCAGAATCACCTGGGAACCTTGATATAAATTGAACTTGATCTGTGTAAAGTATCCTCAGGACCTGGAGCAATGTGCTTGCACAACATGAAAGGTTGCATTTTCGCAAAATGCACTCTTTCTGCACAAGTACACCATCCTGCTGAAAAATCTTGTGTCCTTTTGATTTCAAAGTGTTTTCAAGTGTTTTCTAACCATGCCCATTCTGTGCAAAATAACTGCTAAGTTTTGAAAATGGATATATCAATTTTATTACTCCAGTATTTCAAATATTACAATTGGTGGCTGCAGTCAGTTCCATTAACAGAGATGTACTCACTGTTCCAGACATTAAATTTTAATACTGGTGGTTGAGAGGGAAGAACACATTTCTTCTTCAAGGACTGCTGAATCTATTATTTTGTTACAGGATAGCTTTTTTAGGCTTTTTTTTTTCTGTTAGCAGAAAGGGTCATAAAGACATGGGTCAAAGACTCCGCTGAAAATCAGTCATTATTTAACACATTTGTTTTACAGTCTTTCACTTTTCATCTCACTTTTTTTTAATGAATTCAAGTCCATTTTTAATGAATTGTCAAGTCCATTTTCATTTAAGTGTATTTTCTAAAAATATTACCATTTCAGCATTAAATTTTAAAGTTTCCCACATGGCATTTGTTAACATAAGGTTTGTGGGTAGGCATGGCCTTAGGGTTTCACAGAAATCTGGAAAATGACAATAACACTCTTCTGGCTTATGGTCACCCATTAAAGAAGGTCAGAAAGAGTTCCCAGGCCTAGAGAAATAATTATTTTCAACATGTACTTACCATTAATTTTGTGATGTGTCAACTTTTAAACAAAAATTTTCTCAGTTCTCCTTCATGAGAGGTTAATAATGCCCTTTGTAATTTCTTTACTGGAATATTTTGACATTTTTTGACAATGTTAACAAAGATATTTCTCCTTCTTGCTCTTTCTGGCTTTGAAGTCTTCCATAGTTGCTGCTAATTGGCCTTGGAATGTTTCTGTTCACATGCATGATGAAAATTTTCCTAAGTGTCCTCTCGATGGAAAAGAGATTAGGGAATCGATAGGGGTGTAAAACCAAGGTTGTTAGGAGAGGAAACAAGCAAATGAACCTTGAGTTTAAGGAAAGAAACAAATTTGATCACTGCAGTTTTAATGCCAGATACAAAAGCAGGTACTTTGAACAGCTGAAGATTTTTTAGAAAATTTGTTGTTACTTTTGATAACAATCAGCTTTTAACAATCAATTTTGTAGCTTTTCTATTTTATTAAGTGTGCAGCTCCTATTAATAAGATGCTGTGTGTTTAGCCTCACAAAGAAAAGAAGGTTTTATTTCTAGAAGAAGAAACTGTTGAGAGCTGTTTCTGATCAAGTAAACATGAGCCGAATACATCCCCACTCAGGAAATGACTGTGTGCCCTAAATCTCACCAGCTTCAATCAGACTTAAATATGGGTCCCTAAATAGTAAAATTAATGATAAGAGAAAATTATTATTTTCCTGAGTAGTGAAGTATTTGTGACCTGATCCTGTGGTCTGAACAGAATGTACAACTTTTTTTGTCAATATTTTTTTTAAAGATGATAAAAACTTTAACCATTATGCTGCCTCAGTGGTATTGGTGTGTTTTCCATGGACACAGGACTTCAGCAGGGAGATGGACATGTTTGAATATTTGTTTTCATTATAAACATGTATCTTTTTTTTCAGTGTATCATGGATTTAACCTCAAAATGTGGAGTAAGATTTTCATGTAGGGATTTTCTACTAAAATAATTTACAGAACTTTCAAGTTTTTACTTTACTTTGCTACTTTTAAAACCAAACTATTTGCTTGCTTTTTGGATTTGTGACTGGTAAATTGATTTAAAAAGAGCAAGGGCTGATCTTGTTGGAAAAACATTTTGTTTTCAGTCTGTCAGATAATATGCCATGTGCTATGCTTCTCTGATTTGTTTCAATATATTATTTACATACACTTTGTTTCAATACACTGTTTAACTTGCTAAAGAATTCAGACCATTCTAAGTGTTCCCACTAAGTTCCATAGCACACTGATTTCACTGATTTCCAGCTATATACTGAAGTCCTTAAACAGAAATCATAGTTTACAGCATTTTTTAAAATCAATTCAGCAGCTTCCAGTCAAAATTTAAAGGACAGAATAGTCTTCAGCTATTCTTTTTATTGCTGTCTGAAGTCAAAGTGAATTTAGCAATAATAATGTACTTTGCTTTCTGCGAATGAAATGCTACAAAAGAAACGACATGTAGAGGTTTTCTACTTCCTTTCTCACTTAGTCACTGATGGATCTTGTAAGCCCACCAGCAAATATGCTATTTGTGGAGGTATTTCAGTGATATGCACAAGTTTCTGTTACCAACAATTCCCATGTGCTTTAAAACAGTTCTCCCATGTGTGTGCCAGGGGCTTCCAGAATAAGAAATAGATACTGCTCAGTGAAAGCTGAAGTAATTTGAATGCGTTTGTCAGTGTCAGACGTCACTCCACTGATGACTTTGTAGGGCACTGGATTTATTTTCTAAACTTAAAAAAAAAATCCATTAAATACTTAGCTGCTTCTTTTCTGTTAAAGAGAACAGAACTCCTGTCTTAACCTCTTGTTCAGAGGCAATGCTGGATCCTCTTTCATAAGCAACCCTGTACAATTGCAGCTTAGCACATAATTTGTTCTTTCTTCTAAAGAATGTTGGGTTAATGCTGCCTCATGGTGCATGATCTCAATTTTTTCCTCTGTTTCCAGGGAAGCTGAGGCCTATTTCTATGCCAGTAGAATATAACTGGGTGGGAGATTATGAAGACCCCAATAAAATAAAAAGAGATACTAGGAGAGGTAAGTAATCTGAACACACATCTTATACAAGGCAAGGTTTTATCTTGCTTTAAGCTATATATTTCAACATCATTTTGCTGCTTGCTTAGCTATATATGTTTGTGAACCTGTTTTGGTATTTTCTTTATTATATGTGCCTAATTTTTTGCAGAGTCTATTTTAGGATTGAGAAAGTTGGCTAGAAAACATTCTAGAGCAGAATGGGATTTACTTCAAAATCAAATAGGATAAGTTCTTCTGGGTTGTGAGGCTTGGATACATAACTCCACGTACAAAATTATAACCTCTGAGATTGCTGTTATCAGCCAAGAACAAGATGTTACAGCAATGATAGCTATTTCTGTAAAAATATTAACTAAATATTCAGTAGAGATCAAAAAAGGAAACACTTAGGAATTATTAGGAAAAGAATACAAGACCAAATTTAGAAGCATTCTTATGCTACCGTGTCATTTGTTGTCATGCTATGTGTGTGCAATTCCAGTCTCTTAATGTCTTAAGAAAAATAAGTTGAATTCAAGAAAGTTTAGGAGACAACAAAAATTAATCAGATGCCTGAATTGACTTCTGAACTGGGGCCAGTTACACAGGCTGGCCATTATCAGTTTGGGAGCAGGACATAAAGGTTTATAAAAGCTTGTCTGGAGTGAAGTAAGGAAATAGGTTTGTCAGTGTTTAATCTGAAACAAGAGCAAAGAGCTCAAATATCTCTGTCAGATGCTGGATAAAAAGAAAATGAGCTGGTGCAGTTCATGTTCAAGCTGAAGAACATCTTGCCACAGGAGGTTGTGGGTACTAGAAGTTCACATTAATGCAAGGAAAGAGAGACAATTTTGTGAAAAAGAAATCGGATGGGGTTTCCTAAATTGACAGACATTGCGTCTGGGTCAGCTACAAATGGGTACATGCTGGAAGAGTATTCAGGGAAAGTATGTATGATATGGTGAATGATCCCCAATGAACATTCAGAGCAAATTACTTTAAAATGTGTGGTGCCACTGACTTAATTATGACTCCTGGTTAAAAAAGTAGCAAAACCCCAAAAATTATCATAGGTCAGTCATTGCTCATTTTTTTAAAACTCCAAGACAAAATTTATTGATGTACATCTTCTTTTATATTTTGTTCTCTTTATTTAGAATATACCAGAAAACTTCAACAGTCATGAATTTTCCCTACCAGAAGTTTGCTTTCTTATTATATCTGCACCAAAGAAGCAGATGGGTTTTGTTAATTAAATAGTCCTAAAGAGTTAAAAATGGCAGTAGATCTTAGCAGGAGTATTGCATGTTCTGGAAGCAGGATTTACATGCATGTAAAAGTCCACAATGATGTTTTGCATTACTTTCCTTTCAACAGAAAATTCATTGCTTCGCTATATGAGCAATGAGAAAATAGGTCAAGAAGATTACATGTTTCAAAGGAATAGCAAAAAGGATACTGGGAAAAAGTCCAAAAAGAAGGGAGACAAGAGTAGTAGTCCAAGTCATTACTCGCTGTTGCCTAGTTTACAAATGGAGTCATTGAGGCAAGAAGTCATGGGCACACCTGGACCAGAAACTGCTCTGTACCATGTGAGTAAAAATAATATTAACAAAAGTCATTGCTCTGTGCTTGTGGTAAGAGACAGTCTTGGTTTGATAGTGTTCTTCAAACCTTCTCTGGACTGCTGCTGTTGCACTGATTTATATTCTTCAGACAATAACTAAGTCTCAAAGAAATATTTTAGAATTCTCGATTTTGCTGTTAAGATGAAGGATGGAGGGCATTATTTTATTTCCTGTATTAGAAAATGGTGCTTTTGAAATGCAGTGTGGTATCTCTGCCTTGACTGACTTGCTGCTGACGGAAAAGGAAGCAGCAGCAGTTTCCTGACTGGCTAGAAACCTTCCTCCCAGCATCTCCATGACTGCTAAGTGTTGTCAGACAGCCCCTTTACTACATGCACTTGGAAGGCCTGATAATGGCAGGAAAACTTGTGGGAGGTGTTTGTTTTCCTTTGAGGTAAGAGGAGCTCTAGTGCATATAACTGTTTTAAACATACAGCCCTCAGGAATGCAGGTATAAATGTGAAGGTAGCAGTTCTGCTGGTTAGGATGCAAAAGGAAAATTGCAGTAACTTGCTCGTTTTTAAGTGTGTCCAAAAATGGAGTTAGAAGATCACAACATATTTTAGATGTGATGAGACATTCACCCCATAGCACTTTCCATGTATCAAGAGAATACTCATCTCTCAGTGACATTTGTTTCCCAGTATATGTTAAATTCCTGACACTATGCAGTAACAAAATCTTTTATTTTAAAGTTCCATCTTTTTTTTTTTTCTTTGGTTCCCTCTATAGCATAGTAAGTGTAGTTTCCAAATTCTGTACAAAAATAAATGATGTACACAGGAACTGGTGGATTCTCAAAGCTCTGGTTTGGAAGTTAATGAGCAACCGCAAGCATAGAATTGACAACAAGCATTTTTCATTTACTGTGGATATCCATCCACAAAACATTTGAAATGTTACCACCCCAAATTCCACCAGTATCAGCTAATCCTTTTTGTGCATCATGGCCATTGCCATCTCTCTCTGTAATGCCATTAAATCTTCAGCATCTATTTGAAAGTTTAGTTGGAGCTTATTCCTTTATAAAAATAAATAAAGGTTATCCATTCTTTAGAATACAAATCAGTATTGATCTGCTAACTGGTTATGGAGCAAAATGCTTGAAGTAAACAGAAAAAGGAACCTTGGACTATTGATTTGTCCAAGAAATGGGGAATGGAAAGGAGCCCTTCACAAAGCATTTACAGTGCTCTGCAGCTGAATATTGCTGATGCTGCCTCTGGAAGCTGGCTGCTATCATGCAGTTCCAGAGTTTCTATTTAGTGGTAATGACACCCAAATATTCTGGTCATACATCTTTTGCCACATAGCAGAGTCAAAGGTTTTGTAATAAATTGGGCAGAACTTTTCTTCCATCTTAAATAAACAGTGCAGTGAGCGCCCAAAGAATGGGGGAAGTACAGATAACACACAAGGAACTCCTATCTGTTTGAAGAAAAATTTTATTAAGCTATCGATAACAAATCAGACAATGGAAACATACTTTATACTCAAATTGCATCTTAAAGATCATTAAAAGAGTGGCTGTCCTATTACAATTTTCTCTTTACAATCAGCAGCTACCTAGTTTTGCCCAAAGATTTCAGATTATTTGTAAATGGAAGCCTCTGGATACACATGAGTTCAGTGTAAAAGAACTACCCTGATAGTAGTGAAAGAGCTGGAGGTTTTTGTTTGGTTTGGTCTGGGTTTTTTCAGAAGTCAATGTTTTCATCATGCTAAAATATCAGGGGAAGAAAGAATACTGTGACTCTGTGCTGTGTACACCACAAGCCAGTAGATTTTCCTAAAGTAAAGAGCAGCCTCTACCACGTGGCTTTAGTTAAATTTGAACCTGTAGTGCCTCAATTGTTTGCATAAGGTCCCAGTGCTAAAGAACACTCCACCAGGCTTGTTAAGTAGCTCAAATCCCTCATTGCTCTTATTTTTAAGAGTATTCATCTGTTAGCCTGTGGTTACCTGGCTTCTGTGTCCAACCATAGTTTAAAATGTACCATTATGCATTATCCTCTGTATTTACACATCTTTTGTTACCAAATTTATCCCTCAGTATAGGATTTTACAGGTTTTAATCAAATAATTTTGTATACTTCTCTTGCTTGCAAGAGTTATAATGAGCTTCTTAGGTTTTTCTTCAAAAATTGTGTTTTCACATCCTTTCTTCATTCTCAAAATTCTTTCAAATCTTCATCTCTAATCCTAAACTATCTTAAGCATCCTTCCTAAAGCACGTATGCCAGCACAGCACATAAATTTCCAGAAGCTGCTTGGAAAGGTTACATAACCATTCCTGTTCACTACTTCTCTATTTAAATGCTCAAAGGACTGATTACTGATTTTATCCATAGCCTTGGAATGGAGTGTGTTTGTTACTTGGTTTTAGTTTTATTTTTTCTGTAATGATATTATTTCAAATCACTTATAGGCAAGATGGATATTCCCAATCTAAAAGCTTTTATCTTGCATTCTTTGTTCTTAAATACAGTAAATTGTATATGGTTGGTCATGTTGAAACATGTAACTTCCTGGGTATGCTTGCTGAATAATCCATATCTCTGAAGCAACCTTAAGTATGAAATATGTGAGAGTAAGGACTCTGGACTCTCAAACTGGGCCCCCATGACTCTCAAGTCCACAACAAAGAAGTATTGAAGCACCAGGAATCTGGGGTCTGGTGTGGGGTCTCCTTGTTCTGAAATTATATTTTTAATATGTGTATTCTGTGAAATACAAAGCATGCACATTTCATTTCTTCTGCTTTTTCTTCTATTTTCCCTTTTGCTGAATTCCCTGGAGTAAAAGCCATGCTGCTCATTCCGCAGTAAGATTTTGTGTCATTCTCTGGTCTTTGATTCTGTGTTACCTTTTTTCAGTGATGTTTTCATTCTTTTTTGACTCCATTGATACAAATGTTAAATAATTTTGGACCAAAACGCATCCCACTGGTTAATGATGAGTTCCCTTTACAATTCCAGGCGTCTTTCCTTTTGGATTTTGCAGCCATTGACGTGAGCAGGTTGATTACCTTTTTACTGTGAAGCTTTTCTGCAGAAAAGCAGCTTTTACAATTATGCTGACTTCAGCTCCTTCTGCTGCTTTTATGTATAGCTCTATAGAAAAGAAAAATCTTTGATCAAAAAACTACACTGCTGAATTAAATTACCACAGCAGAAATGGTATTATTTTTTGTGCTGTAAACAAAGTGGATGGTGTTAAAAAAATTACCATGGTAATGTAGAAGTGCCTGGTTGTTATTTGCTAAAAGCTATTCTGTAAAATGCCAGCAGATTCAAATTGTTATATTCTAAAGTGATCACAAGATTGTGGCAGTCTAGCATTTTTCTGACTGTCAGGATACTAAACTTGCATAAAATCACTGGTTTCAAAAGTTTTTATTCTATTACTGACCGGTCATTGCAATCAAAACTGTCTGGTCAAGGGTACATTTCAGTTGCAGCCTTAAAAAGTGAACAGGGCTTCCTTGTGTCCACTGAACGTAACCTATGTGATAGCTGATACCACAGCCAAACAAAAACTAATTTGTGTTGTGTCTGTGAGCTAAACATCTCTTGTATCCTCTTCTGGTGTTTCTGAATCCTCATATATAAATTTTCTGCAGTGCTTTGGTTTTTTTTCCCATCCTAGAAATTGTTTTGGTGTTTTGTTGATTTCTAGACAAGTTGTTGTTCTTGCATTGTTTTTCTTCCTCAGTATTGTAAAAGAAACCAACACAGAGTGTTAATGTTTTTATTAAGCTGAGGCAAACTGAGCTGTTGCTAATCTGATGTGCAAGCAGGTGTTCAATGTGATCTATTTCTGTAGGTAGAGAACAGCACATTTTGTCCTGAACTTTTGGGGCACAAGAGATGAAAACTCTGACATATTGTAGTTTCTCAAGTTCATTATGTTTTCTGTAAAGGAATTTTCTTGGTGTGTTGTGCTTTGTTTTTGTTGAAGGAAAATAATGTGGTTATTTAGGAGGGAGATAGAGTCATAGGTCAAAAGAAGTTCAGTGTCAGGTTAATAATAATTTGCTGCTAACTGGATCAATACAACTTTCCCTTAGCCTAGAAGCAGCACTGCAATGTGAAGAAAAGCTTACAGGCTATTGTTTGGGTTAGTAAGTGAGATTGTTTCTTCTTGCATAACTCCCTGCTGTATACAATAGGCTGTAACCTACGCAGATAAACTTATGTTATTGACCTTGTTTCTTCTCCTTTCCTGCCTCCCATTATCTCTCTGCCTTTTCCAGTGTATGCTTACATGTTCATGTGTTCTTACCAATACATAGTGACTCGCTAGTTGTAGGAAAAGTGACAGAAAAATAATAGCTTCTCACTATGCTGTGATAACCAGACTATTTAAATTAGTTTAATTAATAGTGGAGTTTTCTTAGTTATTTTATTTGCATTTGAAAATAAAGTTAGTTTAGTAGTGAAATGTGCCACTTGAAGTTCATGTATCTGAAACAGGTCGCTCAGTAATGGGTTGAGCAGATAAATCAAGGTTTTGTACCATTGGGATTTTGCTAAATTTACATGTGTAGATATGTACACATGCACTTCAGTGTTCCAGTTCTACTTTCAATAAGGGAGAAATAAAATAAAAGCTATCAGCTGGAGTAGCTGTGCTGTAAATTGAATTAAGTTGGTGCAACTTTGGTAAACTTCTTTTTTTCCCTCTTTAGCAATATATAACCATCCATGTGGTTAAAATACAGCCTGATAACTCTTAATCACATAACTAACAGCAATACTTGCTGCAGTGAGCACCCACAGAGAGCCAGGCGCTCTCCTTCCTACTCCTGCCAGTGAGGCAGCAAGGACCAGGGCTGTGAGCAGGGCTCAGTTTGAGCTGCTCCTCCCTCCCGTCCTCCCAAGGGGGCTGTGCCAGGTCAGCTCCTTGGGTTTTCTCAGCAGAACTGGTGGGGCAGCATCAGCCTGGGTCGGCTGGCTGCAACAGTGGTCTTGTTGAGAATACTTCAAGTGAAGAGGATTTGTTTATGGACCTATGGCAAAAGTCAATTTTTAGCTATTAATATAAATAGGAAAGGAGACAGTAACTTTTAGCCAAAATAACTTCTACTTAAATCATGTGTATTTCCAGGTGTTTCTTGCCTCCTACAAACCCCTCCAGAAAAAATACAGGAAAATGCTTTCTAAAAGTTGAATTCAAAATGTATATATTTAGGTGTTGTCAATACAGGGAAGAATTCGCCAAAAAACTCATGATTTTGAAAACTTCAGATCTAACTGAAGTGGTTGATTTTCCCTTACTTCTCCTGTTCCTTTCTGCAGAAAGGCTGAAAGGAAGTAAAAAGTGAAAATACTTAAATTACATTGTTTTTGATGAAAATTCTTGAATCAAATATGCATGTATTTATAAAATCTTTAATCATAGTACCCAATAACTAGCATTTTAAAAAGTGCAGAACGTGTGCATATAGTTTCCTAATAACCTTATGTGCAAACTACCCATCAACCTATTGCAAAAAATCTTCTTTATAAAAATGGCATCTAAAAAACATTAAATAGTGCAGAATGATTTACTAAAAAAACAGCCCTAACAAAACTACCTCACTGAAAAACTAGCAGTTTCCTACAATTGTAAATATCACAGTATTTAAAGAATTTCTGTTCAGTTAATTTTTTTGTTATGGATATTTGTAAATAAACAAAAAATTTGTAGAGAACAAATGAAAAATCAGTTGCACAGATTTTAAGTAGGTGTCTGAAATTTTGAATGTCATTGTACCATTACAACAGATGGAGTTTGGTTTTTTCTTAAAAAATTTCTTCTTAAAAATGTCTGGAGTCCAACTATGGCAGTATTTAAATAACAAGCCTCCCTTTTTCTTTTTCTCCACCCTGTTTTCACAGTAGTCTATAGTTAGGCATGTAATTGTTATAGAATAAAAATCTAGCAGTTGGTATCAAAAGTTCAGTTTAACCTAAGTGCATAGTAATAAGTATTTTCCAATAGAACCTCCATAAATTTTGTTAATATTTGAATTAGTGTTACTTCTTTGCTGTGGTCTTTCATCTCCATTTAAATATATGTATTGAAATAATACTGAAACTTGCAGATAGATTACAGACTTATGTGCTTTAATTATCTGCAAAGGAAATCTTAAACTGTCTTTTGAAAATGTAAGAATTATGTAATGTAAAAAAATTATAGTTGTATTCCAGTTAAAAACCATTGGCATTTTTATATTCCCAGCTAAGAAAGTGCACTGGATTTCAAGTAACTGTCCAGAAATTAAATAAACATAATGAACAGTTTTACAAATAGTCATGAAAAATTTCAGTTTCTAATTACTACAGTAAGAAATTATTTTAAAAATCATTTCTTCACTGCTCTGTTGCAAGTTAGCCCTTTACAGTCGAAATATAATTGTGCACACTCTACTGTGCTTCTACTCTAAAGGGAGAAAAATGCAAGTCTTTACTAAAAGTACTACATATGCTGTTAAAATGTCACAAGTGAACAAACTGTAATTTCTCCTGATGCCTAGACTTTCCAAAGACAGCTGTCAGACTGGGCTGGGAGGAGGCTCCTGGGTGCCTCAGTGGCAAAGTCCAAGGCTCTGAGCTGCTGTAGTGCCTGGGTTTCTCCTCAAGTACTTCGTGTTCATGAAGCTCCAGCAGAGCTTGGCTGGTAAGAGCTAAGCACTGGATGTCCCCTCTGGGGGTGACTGGAGCATTTAAGACATTTACATCTTTCTTCTCTAGGATATACTGGTCACATCTCAGCTAAGTTTGTGTAGCCTTAGGGGGTTTGTCTTTTTCTAGGACTTCAGCTTCTTGCTCCTTTTTCCATCAGTGAGCATGTAATGAGGAAATAAGGTTGTGACGGTAGCTAGGTCCACATGTGTGGAAATGGAAGGAACTCACTGCATTGCAGTAGAAACTGAGCTGAAGAGGCTTATGAAGTTATAGAATAATCTGATTTGGAGTTATTTTAAAAGTATCAAAGTCTATTCAGAGGCAAAATTGCTAGTAAAATGTTTCATATAATGCAATGCAGAGAAGGAAACGTGGTTGTGCTATGAAGACATCGTGAGCTTCTATCCATTTCTCATCAGCCTATTCTGTGGTTCAGGTATAGACAGCCCTTTGCTCTGAGAGACTTTCAGAAAGAACAATGCTGAAAAAATTAAGGGAAAAGTAGGATAAGGAAAAGAAACATAATAGGAAATTTTTACCAATTGCCTTTATGAGTCTGAAACACCATCATGTCCCACAGCCACATTGGCCATGGCAGCTTTGAATGCCTACACATGTGGGGTTCCTTTCAGTTGGATACTTGTGGGTTTGTATATTTCGTTCAGACAGGAGAGCAGCATGTCTCACTCACATTCTAAAAGTTGGAATAGTGGTTCCAGGACTTGGCCATCTTCTGTGCCCGAAAAGAAACCATCTAAACAATACTGTATGTATCCTTTTATTTGAATGCAGCACTTCACAAATGTAACAGACACAAAATGAGTGATAAAAATAGTGTTCATGTTGTTAAAATCTATGTAGAAACTTCATCTAGGTCATAAGTGACCTGTATAGCATAATAAACAAACAATGCAGTGAAACAGTTAACCAATAAGCAAAACATGCCTTCCTTGTGACAGTTGAAAAATGATTGCCATAGGCATAAAATTGTTGTGGTCAAAGGTAATTTTTGCTATTCCATCATAGTTTGGTAACTAATTTGATTCAAAATAAATCTACATTTCTGAGAGAAAAAGCAAGAGAGAAACAGCATATAAATTCCTTGCTAATGGAAGTTGGCTTTATATTATTTTTAGTCTAGTGCAATCAACAGAGAATAGAGGGGCCTCTGGGTCTAGTCCTCTGCTATTACAGTCAATCTCTTTCGCTTAATCCTATTCAGATCTGTACTAAATTCCACATTCAAATAGGGTATGAATTGCTGTTACTAATGATGGGACCAGTAAAAGGTGATTAACTGGGTGAATGGGTAGCCAGTTGTCATAATTCCAAGCAAAATGTTGAACAGAGGAGAGGAAAGATGCCAGCGAGAGCAAGGCATCTAATGAATTTGCTACAGAAAAACAAAACCCAGATGCCTCAGAAACCAGCAGAAACTGCATAGGATAATAGGATAATTCAGTCTGGAGCAACCTCAGGAGGTTCTGTGCTCTGGTCTTTGGCTCAAAGCAGGGCAAGCTCTGAGGTCAGACAAGGCTTCTCAGGGTTTTGCTCAGCTGGATGTTAAACACCTCCTGAGACGGCGACTGAATTAACTCTTGGCCAACCTGCAGCCCTGCTTGTCTGCCCTATGGCAGGAAGGTTGGAGATGAACAGGAAAACAGGTGTTTTGGCAATAGCTGAGAGGGTAGCAACTTGCTCAGATTTAAGGGATAGTTTCTGTTGTTTCGTTGCTGCTTATATAAAATCATCTCGGGAATGTGCCTCAGTAATCTCACATCTGTTTTCCCAGCTCTAGACTCTCAGTCCTTTGAACTCAAGACTGAAGAGAGTAGATGTGCATATACAGCTTTTACATTTGAGTTCTGTTTAAGCATATTTTTTGTGAAACAGTAATACTTAGTCTCCTTGGGAGGGAGTGCTAAGTTATTTTAATTATATGGAATAATATCTGCATTGTTCTTGAGGTATATTATTCCTGTCACAGATTAGAGAATATTTTCACATCTGCATTGTTTCTCTTTGAAAGAAATAGTTAATACCATTAATTTGCTCTTTTTGGGGAAGTGGTTGCCCAAATGAAATTTGAAGGTATTGAATATGGGAGATTTTGCATCTCATTCTGTATACTCTCTGATCATTACTAAAATCCAGAGTTACACATTGCAGCAAAGCAAAATCCTCTAGAGATGAGGTAAAATTGGTTATGGGCCATCATGAAGCACAGTGGGAGTCTTTTGTGGGAAATTTTTGTTTAAACTTTTCCATATTACCTTCTTTTGCATTGTGACCATGAGGGGGAAAGAATGGCCTGTCATAATTTCTTTCCATGGCAAAGCTGGGGAAATCTTTAAAAATGAGAGAATTACTGTAAAGGTCATCTAGTCCAGCTCTGCCAGTCTAGATTTATTCCTTACTGCATAGAATATAATAGTCTGAAAGTATAATTTTATATGGTCTAGAGATGTAGATCCGTACATTAATAAATCTCTCATCTCAGAACATTTCCTGATTTCCTTTCACATCGCCATTCTGTATTTTTTTCTGTTACCTATTTCATAGAATCATTCCTGATTTTATCCTTTTATACCTGATAGAGGACCATTGTTTTTGTAGGTATTAGCATTGTTTGTACATGAGTAAGCTACATTACCTGTAGCTGGTACAATCACAGTAGCACAGTTTTATTTTTTATTAATGTAGAGTAAGTGATTTAGTCCCTTGGTTAAAGAAGAGTCCCTTTGACAAAGAACAGATGAAGTGCAGCACATTGTAGCAGAGAAGTTTATGTCAGGTATTGCACAGAGGGCATCAGCATGAGTTACCACTGCAATATGCTGGGGATTGTCACGTCCAGGAGAACTTTGATCCAGGGCCTGACTTCTCTACTGGCCTTTCTCTGTTCTCCTTTCTGCACAAGGAAAAGGGAGATACCAGGACTCTGAAAGCATTTAACCAAGGACACTGGCTGGCATGTGTCAAGAAATATTGGCATTCTAAAAACTTGTACTGTGTGGTGGAAATGTTTGAATTATTGGAACACATGTGCCTGTTTCAAAGTGCCATTTTATGTCAAAGCATCAAAATGCTTTGACAAAGAGCTCCATTGTTTCTGAACAGGGGATTTTTTCTAAGTAGTGGTTTTGACTCCACAGGAGTCTCTGCCCCATTCCTCTGCCCCACTTACACAGTGGTGGCCCCTCGAGCCTGCTGCTAACACACAATATGGGAGATTGTATGGTTCCACCTGGGAGGAAAATGGCTCTTTGCAGCACTGCAGCTCCTGAACTGAGGCTGTTTTATTGGGTGTTTCTGTTTTACTGGCGAGAAGTGCTTGTTGCTTAGCGCCTGATCCCTGAGTCAGCCAATCCATCTCTGCTACTGTGCTGTGGAGGAAAAAGCAACCTGGTATTTTTCGTAAAGCAATAACTGCTTTTTGTCCACTTCTCAAGTATATCCCTTTGCTTTCAGATAAACCCAAGCAGATAGCATTTCCAACACTACAGAATTCTGGCTTTAGAGTGATATGTACAACTTCTTGTAAGCTGGTTTGTACCCATAAAATCACCATGGCCAGCTCAGAATTAAAAAGACCTAATGTTATCTTTCCTCACCTTCTGCAAACTTCTGCTTCATCGTATGCTTAGAGGAAATCTTACTGAATTCCAGCAAGTAATGAGACTTTTATCCTGCAATGAACTGTTCTTTTTCTGCCTGAATTCATAAGGGCAATGGAAGTGTTTGGTATGAATTTTAACAGAATGTGTAATTCCTGATGTACAGAAACTCTTTCCTTCTTTTCCCCCTGAAAACTTCCCCTCTGTTGAAAGCCAGAAGGAGTTTTCTGTTTCTTTCCCCGAAGCATAATATGTCCAAGTGCTAACAGAGAACAACTTGCAATAGTGTATCTTCCTTAAAGCAGAAATCTGTTTTCTCAGACCCCCTACATCCTCTGCACTTTTTTCTGTCACACAGTCAGAGTATGAAAGAGATGATGCTGAGGGGCACACTCAGAAGTGTTGCTCCCTCGTCCTGCAGAAGGAGGTGTATGTGCTTGTCACCATAAGCAAGCGCCAAGGTGTTGTAGGGGGGCATGGGACTTTTATTCTAGGCTAATGATTTTTCCTCTGCAGAGACCATGGGCTTGGTGGAAGATGTTGTTAATGCCCCAGGGACGACTTCTGTTTTACAGCAGTTTTTTTTCTTCTGAAAAGGTCCATGTTGTGCCACAGACCACATCTCGAATCCAATAATAGATCAAGAATAAGTTTCTTAAATCTGTTTGGATTATCTTGCTGTTTTAATGTTTAGATAAGCATACAAGGAAAACCTGCCTTCCCTGTGAATAACACAGAAATTTTCTAAGCAAACCAAGATTTTTCCTGGAGGAAATTGCAAAGTTTAGTATCTACTGGAGGGGCATAGCAGCAGGGCACAAGTATCCATGGGGTCTTTGGGATGATTTGTCTCAGACACACCATGAAAGTACCAAAGGCAATAGACCAAAATTGAAATACAGGAAATTCCATATAAACATAAGAAAAAGGTACTTTTACTGTTTTACTGTTTAACTGGAGCAGGTTGCACATGGAGTGTGGAGTTTCCATCTTGGAGAGACTAAAAACACAACTGGCCACAGCCACTCCAACCTTCTCTGCTGGAGTCTGCTTTGAGTAACAAGGCTGGATAAAATGATCTCCAGGGCTAATTTCCTGCCTCAGTTGTTTTGTGGTTTTTCTGACTGGTCCATTCTCTTCAGTAATAGGTTAAACTGGGAACTGATGGGGAGTATAAATCCAAATAAAGGGTTTAATACTGTTCTGTGGCAGGTGATAGTTTAGTTTCTATTTTCCTTCTTGAATGGATGCACTTGAAACACACAGTGATGGAGCAACTGATGCACCTTGGACTTATGCCATTAAAGGATACACAGAGTTTTTGAATCCTCCCTTTCCCTCCTAGATTTCTTACTGTTAATAAAAAGTAGTGTGGGAGATACCAAAATTGCATGTTTGAAAGTAGATGTAGAGCACAAGAATAATCACAGAATAAATTATCCTAATGAGCAGCACTTGTGTAGTTTAACTGTTTATTCTCATTTGCTTCAGGCAGCTGTGACACTGCTGTAGTCCTTGTTATGTCAGTCAGAAAGACTAGGGGAATATGAGAACTCTCATTTTAAGTTAATATTGTCCAGGAGTTTTACTGCTTTGGTATTTCAGTTAAAGTGTCCTGTGGCTTAATGGCTAAGAAGGAAAGTCTTTCCCTGGTGGTGGAAAGCAGCACCACTGTATATTATTTTTCCAAATAGCCTCAAGATCTAAAATATAATTTTATTTTTGCATTCATTATGCTAACAACTTCTCACAAAATACTTGCACTATCTTCTGCAACTGCTGAGTGTATCCAGCTACTGTAGTATTTGCCACAGAGCCCTCCTGCCGTAAATGATAAGAAAACATTTAGAAATGGAGGAATGAATAAGAATCCCTGAGCAGAAAAGCTGTGCTTGCTATCACATTTCAGACAATCATAGTTCTGCCCTTAGCAAGCCTATTTGTCTTGGATAAGCAGACATAGGAGCAGCTGTATTAAAAGAATAGACATCTTCGATGTTATCAACCCTTGTAGACTATGTGATAAGGAGACCATCCTGCACAGCTCATATTGCTCACCTCAGAGGCATATATAAAATTTGGCAGCTTCAAGATATCAGCCTACATTTTTTATGCATTAAAAGCTCTTGAGGCACATACATGCTGTTTCTTTCTCCTTGTGGTCATTAACAAAATACAAGAATGAATATCTGCTGCTGATTGGCAGGAGATTTCAAACTTTCTGATCTGACAGAGGTCTTCCCTCATCATATCTTTGTAACAGTCCTTGAAAACTTTATTTTCCAAAAATGTCCATTAAAATATTAGTACTGTCTGCTATAGGCTCTTAATGGAGACTAAGCAAGGTGGTAAACAGAAAAGATTTTGGCAAAATCCTGTGTTGTGAGTACCCTTAAGCATGAGATGTTAATACGGATATAAAGTGTGGTGTTGTATCTAAATAGGTTTAGATTTTCCCCCTTTTCAGTCTTCTTTTAGCTCTGAAATTTTGGATCACAACACACCAAATGCAGAGAAATGTGTGTGTGGTATATCACAACAGTGAAAATAGAACATTGCCAGTGTTCTCAAAGCATTGAGAACGATCTCTCAAAGCGAGAGATCAATCATATGATTGGCAGAACCAGCTTTCATTTTTTTCCCAGATCCTGGCTTTTCCATCTGTAGCAGAAAGTTCCAGTAATCAGATGTGTTGCAAGCTACCCTGCTGAAACTAGAGAAAGCTATCTTACAGTAACAGAGAGGAAGTGCCTGCCTGTAAACAGTTCCTTAGTGTCTAAACTTGCAGCTTGAGAAAAATTGGATTTGACCCAAGCTCTAAATAAAGCTATAGATATCTGCCATTTTCCCTTTCAATCAGACTGAGTCCAGATTTGGGTAGAAGGATTGGATATTATTTTTTCCAGAACCTGGTTCTCTCTTCCAGCTTTTTTTAAATGAGTGAGTGAAAAATCTCAGAATAGTGGAGAAATAAAAAAGCCCTCAAATGAGAATTTTAGGTGCTGTCCAATATAGTACTAGTTGCTATGGTCAGTCTGTTCCTTCAGAGAATCTTCAGTTATGGTCTTTTTTTGGTAGACCTACAAATTCTGTAACCATGAAGTTCATATAACTATTAGAATATATTTATTTTTTGGGCATGGATGTAATGTTCTGTTGGGCACACCTTTGTAATTTATATTAGGTCTTAGAGAAGTCTAAGGAACAGCTTAACCTCAAATCTTCAGACATCTTCCTCAGACTCTTGAAGTTTGTCAAAATAACTAATCTTTTCAAATTTATCATTCTGATAACCAGTCTATTTGTTTCTACTTTTATTTGAGCTATCAACTGGAATATAAGTTTTCTAACTTTCATCATAACAGTTATATCAAACGTTCTCCTCTTCTGATAGCAGTTTCACTCCAATTTAATATTAGTATTGAAAGATCATTTTATTAAGTTTCCTATTTGGCATGAAACAAATAAATTCATTGAAACTTAAATAATTTCACACTTTCATTTAAATACATTTTTCCAAATAGAGAGCTATGAAATTACTACTAAATAAGTTACATTTTCAGGCTTCTGAACTTGAATGACTAACTTTCCATCTTGTTTCCCTTCTGAGCAAATACAGAGCAGTCACAGGACTAACCAATAATAAATACTTTCTCCCAGAAGAGAAACCTGAATACCTTTGAGAATGAGACAGAAACATGATAGTCTCATTTCTTGAAAATGTGTTACACGTACAAAGATGCTGATATGTTATTGTGTGCATGCAGATAGTATTGATTAGAACACCTGTATGGGATTGTTTTCTTGCTAAAAAGCAACTACAGTTACAGGCCACTGGTGATCTCTTTGGTTGGAATGAGCCTCCACCTGCAAGTTTTTTTACAGTGTAGCTGCATTGCTGTGCTGTAATCCTAAAAGGCTTTGCCCTGGGGCAGGTTGCTCTTTACAGGTGTGCAGTCTGCTGGACTTCTGGAAGTCTGTCAATCATTTTGGAGACTGTTAGAGTAAATACAACCCACACAGCAAGTCTGGTAATGAACAGTTGCAGGAAGAATGGGACTATTATGGCTCCTCCCTGCGCAATTAAATCTCCATTGGCTCTTGGAATTTGCAGCTAAGACCTCAGAAAGGAAGGGCTAGAGGCATGCTAGGACATTGGTAAGAAAAACTAAACAGACAAAAAAACAACCAAAAATTCTCACCCAAAACCCCACAAAAACCAAAACACCAAACCAGAAAAAGAAAAAACACTTTAATAAATGATGTTTTATTCCTCTTAAAATACATGTCCTTTGAGGCTGCTAATAGGAAAGGCAGACATATATACATTAAATGTTTCTTTGATATTCTCCTTAGAGATGCACTTGTCCAAGGGCTTTATTAAATAGAACAAGCTCAAAGATCACATATTACAGGAGAGAAAATCATTGTGTCTAAAAAAGTCTGTGAGTCTCAGTGTATTCAAAGGGGTTTTGATGAATGTTAAACATCAAGTGACCTTGCTTTTGGGTAATGGAAAGTTTTCCTAGTTGTATTTTGGATGACTGGAAAGCATATAATTCAGAATATTATTAAAGAGTTTCACATTTTCTTCAGGAGTGCCAATTTCCATTTGTCTTAAGGTACTCATTTATTTAATCTTTTCAGTGTCCATCTTGTTTCATTTTACTCATTATTTTGAGTTAATAACAACTTTCTTTAATATGGAATGCTGCTTTCTATTTCATTTCATGCTTGCTCTCAGAATTAGTAGAAGAGATGGATTCTTGGAAACTGGGACAACGTGTTTATGAAAGCAGTTAACTCAAAGCTCAAGGTGCTCAAAATGCAGTGAGCGTACATTGAATCTGGCTTTGTGGGCGAGTGATTAAACAGTGTCTTACAGTGAGTTTGCATTAGTACAGCTGAATTTCTTGGTGTAAATCCATGGTTTTAGGGTTCATGGAATTTAGAAGTAGTAGATACTTTTAGTTACTTTTCTGTGATATATTTGCCACATCGCAGAATTAACCTGTAAAAGGGGAAACATTATGGTGGCCTGCATTAGAACAGGTTGCTTAAAGAAGCTGTGGAATCTACCTCTTTGGAGATAGTTTAACTAGGCTAGAGATGGATCCAGCATTGGCTTCAAAGCAAGCCTTGCTCTGATCAGGAGGAAGGACATGACCTCCTGACACCACTGAGAAAACAGCATTAAGCATCATCTTACAACTGGTAAGAAGCTTTGATCGCATTCAGTGAGTTCTGAAAAAAGCAACTAAAGAAGAAGCATTTTTAGATTTCATCCTCACTTTTTTGTTGTTCTTGTTCTCCAATTACATATGTTATATTACATATACATTTTTCTGAGGTAAGAAAAAAGATGGTGCTGTTTTTTGCAAAGGGTCAACTAACTTGAAGTCTGAAGTCTATGTAAAATAATCTAAAGTGTTAGTTAAAATCACTGCAGTTGAAATAGTTCCCAGGAACTTCTTTCAGTTGTAGAATTTGCCTTTAATTATTATTTAATTCAATGAGCTAATTTAGTATAATAGCTGAATTTAATAAAACCTTTCTATTTTGCAATATAACATAATGTATGGAAAAATGGTTAGACATGTAAATTACATGCTTTCTTCCTGTTAAAAACTGATACCCCTTCATTACCCTTTCTTCCCAAAAACTGACTCAGAAGTTAAGAGGTGTGAACTGAGGTTTGCAGGTTCAATTTACAGACAAAACATCTAAAGAGAAGGCTTTTCATATGTTCTCACCTGCTCTCAGAATTACTTGTGAGAAAATGGAGCAGAGAGTTTCCTTTTTTGTTTTGACACTATGAAAATAATAGTGCAGAAAAGTCAAACAGCAGAATGAAATTGTCTGAGTTGTGAACTGAGAAGTGCTAAAGTTTTGGATTTGTATGTGTGTGTATTTTTTTCATCCACTTTGAATTAGGTAACATTTTCATAGGGAGTTACACACTTCTGCTCAGCCACTCTGTTATTCCTGGGTCATTAAGATCTCTTCTAGTCCTTTGCAGGTTGAAATATTTTGTGAGATGTAAGTGGGATGGGTATTGCTGTCTTGGTTTGTTGAGAGTTGGTGCTGATTTAATTGGTACCAGTAGCAGAAGAAAAAGGACAAGAGCCAGGAAATGAAAACGAGTGGGATCCTCTTTTTACTTCCCAGTGGAGGCCTACTTTGACCCACTGAGCCAGCAATATAGGGATGTAGGTTTTGTCAGATATGGTCTCTGAGGGATCAGCACATCTAGCAAGTCAGTTAAATTTTTTAATTACACTTAATTATTGTCTTGCTCGTAATTTTTCCCCATGGGCATGTTAGTTTTTGCTGCATGAAAATCTCTCAGCTCTGAGACAAGACATCCCTTTGAAGCTGAGTCTGCTGCATGTGAGCTCAGGGGTGTGGGAAGCAGGGAGGAGAGTCATTATGAGAATAGAGTCATTAAGGTTGGAAAAGATCACAAACATTTGACCAAACAGTATCACATCAGTTAAGCCATACCATTGAGTACCAGGTGCAAAACCAAAGCTGCTCTTTGAATTGAACCTGGTCTTGTAAACTAGGGAGAGGGTTTGTCTTACTACTAGGAACAGGATTTGGAATTGCAGAACTGTCAGTGCTTTTGCTTAGGTTTATTTTTACCAAGTGGCACAGAAGTATTGATTTCTGTATTGATTCCTGGCAAGCTGAAATAGAAAGTTTTAATAAGCAGACACTCTAATGGTAACCTTTTCTTAGTTTTAACACTGATAGCATTTGTCTGCCTTTCTAGAAAACTGAAGTTCAAAACAAGTCAAATCACATGTTTAAAATTTTGCTGATTCATCACAGATTTATTATTTTTTTAGTTCACTGGAGATTGTGTTTATCTGAGTCAAAGTTTTTAAACAGAAATGGTTATAAAATGTGTTAATACTTATTGATCTTACTAATAAGTTAAGATATTAAATAAAGGAGCAATTTCCATCCTGTCTCATTGTCAGGGGAGTGGGTTAGTTTGTGAGAGTGGATCAGCTGAAGGGAAATAATACTTCCACTTTAAAACCTGGTGAAAAAATAAAGTTCAGACTTTTTATTTGGGAGACTTTTTTCCAGTTGTGATTAAGCAGAATTTACTGATGTCTTTCAGAATACTAGGCCTGGTTCTGAGAAAATTGTCTTATGATCTAATAACCATTGTATGAATACTTCCACACCTGCATTAGGCAGTGTGTTATTTTGTATATTTACATATAGATGTCAAGAATACTTTATTTAGTGTATACATTAGAAATACATGGGCTGTGTAGTTTCATTACTATACTAAACAAAGAGAGATATTCCTTCTTTATTAACAGAACAAGAGGAGAGGGACCATTTGGGGCAGAAATTACAGTTTGTTTGGCAACCTAACTGGTGATCTGTTTTGAGATGTTTGGCAGTGTGCTTTTGCTTTACAACCTTATGAACAGGTGAACTAAAATCATCTTTTTTCTTAGGCTAGAAGTGTCTTGGTTGGTGTTACCTGATATTACTTAATGTAACATTTCTTTTATTATAAGTATGTGGTTGAATATAAACATTGTAATTTCACTTCTTCCATTTTGATTTTCTTGTAGACATTTCAGCAGTCTTCTCTACAGCAGAAAAGTAAAAAGAAGAACAAAGGTAAAAAATAAATTTGTTTTCATATATGGGTAGAAAGGGATTTGCCAAGATTAATTTTATGGTATTGCAGTATGTGAGGAACTCTAACTTGTTAGCTCCAATAAAATGTTCGGTTCAGTTGATCATGTTGAGAATGTATTAGTCCATTTCTGATGTCTCATAGTTACCTAATGTTCCTCTATCTTCATGTATCTGCTTTTATCTTTTTTTTTTTTTGAATACTTAGACTCTAGCCTCTTTGGGGCCAGGGTTGGTTTTTCCAGCTGTGTTCAGGTAATGCCTCACTGCAGCACTTGCTCATTACCTACGCTCTCAGGTAATTTATATCATAGTAAATTTTCCTCCTTTGATTTTGAAGTACAAAGGCCTTAGGAACTGTTTAGTTTCAAAAAGAGCTGCAAAGAGAGGTTTGTGAACACCTGTGAAGTACTTAAATAGTTGTATTTGGTAACCAAGTGGGAAGTACATGAATTTATATGTTGTGTGCTTTATTCTAATGTGAAATATGTTGAAAATTACAAATAAGCATTTTTCTTATATTTAAATATCTTGCCTTTCTTTTCTCTATAGTGTCTTCTGTCTTCTCTTTCTGTGTTGCTTTTTTTTTTTTTTGTCTTATCCATAGGATATGAGCTCTGAGATGCTGAACATGGTTTGGTCTGGTTTGCTTTGGCCTTTAAATTATGGTGGTGTGCATAAGCTTTGTGGTCAAAATAGAAAGCTTGTAATAATTTTTTATGGCAATTCAAGGTTGAAACTTTAAATTAATTTTCTTAAACAGATATGTAGTGCTTTCTGACTAGGTATCTTGTTGATTTAGTGGACAAATCAAATGCTTTCACATCACCTTGTTGTCATTTTCAGCTCCTATTCCTGGTAAAAGCAAAAGACGGATTTCATGTAAAGATCTTGGTCGAGGGGACTGTGAAGGCTGGCTTTGGAAAAAGAAAGATGCCAAGAGTTATTTCTCCCAAAAATGGAAAAAGTACTGGTTTGTCCTGAAGGACACATCTCTGTATTGGTATATCAATGAAGAGGTAAACACCTGTACTCATGGTCTCAATGAATACTTTGTGTAGTGCTGTAGTCAGGATTTAGTGTGAAAACAATGCTTTCAGTGCTTATATATGTTAATAACTTTATTCACACAAATAATCACACTGAAATTAATATTAACTGTCTAACAAAATTACCATGAAGATTTTGAGATATCTGTTCCTTCCAGTTCACTTCTTACTACATGGAGAAATAACACAGTTTTCTGTGTCCTCATGACACCAGTTTAGAATAAATTTATCCTCAAACCCTTGAAAGTGAAAAGGTAATTACTTAATCCTGTCATTCAGGCTTAGTCATGGAAGTGTAAACTTTAATGTTGTGCTGCCTGGTTTTCCTTGTTTATCTCTGCTAGGCAATTAAGGAAGATAGTTCTCAGTTCTGTTCTCCTGTTGTTTCTTCTTTGTAGCTTTTGATATGATTTCAGTGCTCATAAATGCTGAACTTAAAAGCACAGGAGCATCCCAGCTGAATTGTGTACAGCTTTGATTATGCAACATTTTCTGCATTGGTACACATTTATTATATCAGCTTTAGCTGCAAAGCTTTTTGCCAGTGTTATGATACCTTGATTTTTAATCCTATTAGACTTATTAGTAAATATACTGAGATAAAGCCATTGTTAACATCTGTATGCACTCTGTCCTGGACTTGTTCTTTTAATCACAGCAAGTATTTGTACACAACTTTTTCAAAGTAATCCCCAGCTTCTCTCTGAGTAAACAGAGAGCAAGTTGTTCCAAAGCCTGTTTTCTCAGACTCATTTCATTTGTGCCTTGATCCCAGCTTCAGATCAGTAACCCTAACTCCCTCCTCTCCATTCTCCCTCATTTGGGTACTACAAAGTTTTCATCAGGGCAGTAATTGATGCCTACAAGTGCCGTGAGTGGTCAGTACTGGGTCCAAGGAGCAGCCCTGAGCTGTGCTGTGATTCCCATGTGGAGTGCAGTGCTCTCAGCACCTCCATCTCCCACCCCATCCCGTTTCCCTGAGGTTTTCTGAGTTTTGGTTATTTTTGAGCCCTCAGCTCCCTCAGCACAGTGTCTGTCATCACCAGCAGAGTCAAAGGCTGGTAGGGGGTGCCTCAGTGGCCAGTGGACAGACAAGCAAACACGGCTCTTGCCAAAACTCTGTTTCTCTAGGCAACCATTCAAAAAAGAAATAACAAGATTATTCTAAACAGTGTCTTTTTGATTTTAAAATACCTGCTAGTGCAGAACCAGTTACAATCCTGTACCTTCCACATAATGACTCCAACTCTAGTTTTATATGCTGATTTGTGCCTTTTACTTATTTTTAGAAAGGGATATAATCATATGGACTGCATATGTGGTGTAAATAACCATTTAAACTCTTAGGAAAAGATGTATATTTCTTCACATACATTTGTGTGTTTTCCAGCTTCATTTCTATGATCCTGTGTTAATTTTGCATGCAAAGTTATGAGCAGTTAAATAACTGAGTCTGTGTTATTGATGTAAGAGTAGCTTAGTATAAATAATGCTTTCAAACTGTGAAAAGTCAAGGGAGATTGCATAGCTGATAAAATAAACTCTGTAAAATCTTCAGAGGAGAGGGGAGGAAGGTCAGATATATGCTGAATGTTGTAGAGAGATAAAAGTAGCTGAAGAGATATCATGCCTCTTAGCTGTGATACATAAAAATTATAAACAACACCCATTGAAATTGCTTTTTTTCTCTGTTTCTTCCACTAGGCTGCATTTCTCCTTACTAATTAGTCCATTTCCCCCCAAAATTAACTAATTACATTAACTAATTGGCTGAATAAATTTGGTGATTTTGTAGATTTTCAAATGTTGGTTCAGCTGTGAAATTGTTTCAGAAAACTGGGTATTTAAAATTGTATTTTTCACCAAGGGGTCTGTCTTGCTACTTCAGCAGAAGTCCCAGTGGCTTCTGTGGGAGGTTTGCCAGAGCAGAGCAGACATTAGTATTCCTTTTGTAAGAAGTAGGCAAGTGAAAATATTTGCAAGTTTTCAGCAGGCTGGGTTTTTTTTTTTCATTACACTTTAGCTACAGTAATATGTGGAATTATCTTTGCAGGATGAGAAAGCAGAAGGATTCATCAGTCTACCTGAATTTAAAATTGACAGAGCCAGTGAATGCCGCAAGAAATAGTAAGCATGCTTAAAAATAATGCAATGATACAATAAATTAAATGCAAACAAAAGACAAGGTTTTTCTTTAAAACAGGGAAATAATGGACTTTGTTACAATTGTCAAGAGGTTGTATCACAGAATAAGCTCATATGAAAAAAGCAAATTATCTTTTTCTGTTTGGAGTGCCATCTTGCCCAAAGAAGGCTATTTTTTCACTTCATCATGAACCACAGTGCTTGACTAGACCAAAATTAATTATGAACAAGAAGGCTGCTTGGCTGCTTCTGTCCCTTTATTTTCCTAGTTCTACTCTCCTTTTTTTCCTTTCTGTTTGGGGTTGCTATTTTTTTATTTGTTTGTTGAGGGTTGGAGAGTCTTTGTGTTCTTTATACTCAATAAACAGCTTTAAGCATAATACAGAGATCATCCAAATAAGAAAATCTCCAAGTTCATGGCCAGGCATCAATATTTAATGTAACTCCAAATCTGTTAGCATCATCTCAAAGTTTGCTGAGACATTATTTCAGTCCTGGGGCAGAGTAAAAAAAAGATGATGACAGTGATTTGTTGTATTTTTGTTATATGACCTAAAGGTCTCAAAGAACATTTCTTCTCACCTGTCCAGATTTGTGCTATTGCACAAATCCATTTAGTATTTGGATACTTTCAAGCATGTGTAGCAACGTGACAGGTGTGTCCTCCCACAGAGATATTTTTAGAGTCATTATTGTTCAAAATTTTTTTGCCTTGCCTTCTAATGATTTGTACTTTTTTAAACAAGACTGGAATTGCTGAAATTCATCCAAAACATGATTTTCAAATGCAAAATGGTATGGTTTGTACTATCTCCAGTTCTACAGAAAGCACCAACCTTGTATCAGTTGATCTGTATCTCTCTTTAGGATGAGCTCTACACTTCAAAGTGCTCTCAAAGGGCAGAAGATAAAAACTGTGAAGGAAAAAAAAAAGATACATTAGCTTGAGTCTGTTGTCCTGTGTCTTTGGGCCACGTGGCTAAAGTGCTTCATTGTTTCTTTTTTGTTGGTGCAGCAGCATAAAGTCAACACATTTTTCAGAATTGCACCCTGGTAAAATTGTTTTGGTTTGCTTTTACTTGATTTAATGTCTGTTGAATAGCAGCACATAAAATGTGGTTATTAAGATTCTTGGCTTGGGTGGCACATAAAGGGAAAAACCCTCTAAGAATCCAGATGACAGATGCTGTAACAGTTTTAAGAAGTCCAGTTTTAGGTCTCAGTGACTTGATGATGTCTTTCTAAACTCAGCAGATGTCACTGTACATCTGCTTTGACTTGCATAACACTGTTTGCTGTCATGTGTTAGAGAAATCTGTTTAGTCTCAGTGTTATGTTATCTTCTCTAGCAGTAACTTTCCTGTTATCAATTTCATTTGCCTGATTTCTAAAACACAGATATGTGTACATCTGTGTGCACACATAGATGTATACTGAAAATTGCAAGCATGATAAGCATAAAGAATGTCATTACCATTTTTCTGAGACTCAATTGATTAGAGTGAGAATTATTATATTACATAATATATATGTGTGTATGTGTATATGTATAAAATCCATTATGTCTCAGTAAAATGGTGATGATGCTCATCATGTATCATGTTTGCAGTTTTCCTTATTTTCTTTAGGACTGTTACATTTTTTGTTGTTAAGAGACACCTTCAGATTGTTCTCAAAATTATTCTTCTCTACTGTAAATTATTCATTTTTTCAAATGCATTTGCTGGGTCTTCAAGTACTTCACCATAAATCTTTATCCAACATAGTTAAAAGACTCTTTCTAGTAATTTATTTCATATTATGTATGAAATACAGTAATTCTCTCAGCCCAGTCATGTTGATTACTTTGGTGGAAAGGAAAGATGAGATGTAATTGCCCATTGCTTAGGATGACCTCATGAAGACACTGTTGATTTATGACAGCTTTTCAGAAGTCAATCAGCACATCACAATTTCCTGCTTGAAATGCAGTCATTAGAGCTAAAGGTAATGTCAAAGTCATTGGGATGTGAGAAATCACAAGGACTGAGAATTTTCCTGTTGTGTTGAATTAACTGTTTAGTCAGTTTTCTGCTCAGAAAAAAATTGATAGCTGTATGTAATATCAGCAAAATTACCCAGTACATAAAATTGTATCCTTAACTGATGATCCTTAACAGTACACTGCAGGTGATGGTTGAACAATTATTTATGCACATACAAATCAAGGATTATTTAGAAGGGTAGTTGAAGAGCACTTCACTTGGTGAAACCTGGCACAATCCTAAAAGTTGTATGTTCATATACTGTTTGGGGGCATGCAGAAATATGAACTCATCTCATTCCTTGGTGACCATGTGATCTTACATTTCAGAAAAAAAAAAGGGTTGTGCCATTACATTTCTTTAATTGTGTTTTTCCTCTACAGTGCATTCAAAGCCTGCCATCCTAAGATCAAAAGTTTTTATTTTGCTGCTGAACATCTAGATGATATGAACAGGTAAGGAAATCTAGCAAAGTTCAAGGACCCACTCCTTAAATGTGAATTTTCTTGAAGCTACTAATAACACAGGTATAATATAAAATTACTTGTTAGTATAAAAAGATAAGTTTAATTGCTGAGAAAATAGGTGCAGGGAAACGTTGTTTCTGACTGGCTTCATATGTTAATTATTTAATTCAAAAATATTACCTCTTTTTTGACACAAACGTTTGAAATCTTTGGAAACATGATTCCATCTTTCTAAAAAGAAATAAATACAGTGTGTGAAACAACATCCAAACACAATTTCAGAATTCCAGGTTTCTGGTTTTGGTTGTGTGGCACCTGCAAAGGAGAGGTATCTCCAGCTCTGCTTCCTTTCATACTCCCAAACACATGATGCTTCCTCTGGGAGTCCTTATGTTTCTTGTCCTGAAGGGAGTAAGAAGTTGGAGAAAGATCTAAAGCAGTCACTGTTTTTTTAATGCCAGTCTTGAAAAAGGAGTGGAAGTTACAATGAATTTTGCAGATTCTCTCTACTTCCATGAATTTTGAAGTGAAACTTTGGTTGTATTGGATTTGATAGGGAAAATTTCAGCATTTCAAAAAGAACAATGACTTAAGTCTTAAGTTCTTTGAGTCCTAAATTTTATTTTATCTGTTCTTGGCCACTTGTGCAATTTTTCAGAAAAATGATTGAGACTTCAGCACAAAATAAACACAATTCCTCTTAATTCATTTGAATGGTAAATTAGAATGTGAATCCCATGTTTATTCAAATATTAGGGGGTTTATTTCATATATTTTCACAATATCAACTGAAATTAATTTAGTTCAAAATAATACGCCATTTCCATCAAATGACAGACAACACAAACAAAAATCTATTCCTGCAACCTGAGAATTGTTCTATCTTAGATAATGTCTGTTGATATCCCCACTGACCAGAGCTGTTTTCAAAACAGAGGAGAAAGGAGATAAAACTGAATAGATAAAACTGAATCAATAAAACTTAGCAAGTTCTATAATCATGGTTTAAGCTCTCCTGTGTGTACTAGATTCAACTACCTGGCAGAGCACCTTCAGGATACTGCCAGTTCATTGCTGATAATATTTGGGTGGAAAGGCATGCTGATACTACACTGTGCCTGCTTTCCTTTAGAAACAGCTGTCTGTTAATATTTTTTCAGAAGTTTGTGCATGACTGACGCTCACTTCAAAAGTCTCTTCACAGTTAGAAAACTTAAAACCTTTTTATTGGTTTGTGAAAGTTTAGGCTTGCCTTCCCTTGATAATTCTGTCCAGCCAGTCACTCAAAAAGCAGTTTGTTGCACGGCAAACAGAATAATGGCTTGCTCTGTATTCAGCATATCCTGAACCACAGCAGTAGCTGAATCATTTCTGTCAGCAGGTCCTCACTCAGTATGACAAGGCACCTTCTTTTTGAGGATGGAAATCTATATATGTTTTCAGTAATCAGGAAGCAGCAGCAAATATGCAGCAATATTTTAAAAATATATTGCACTGCGTAAAACCCAGGAATTACAATATTTTTATTTTCTTATCACAAATAGTCTTTTTACCATATTTTCAAACTAGTGCATATTAATTCCTTTAGAATGAGCTTGACAAAGTTTGGATCTGAGTTATAAACATGTAAATTCAAACTCTGTCAGGGTCTGTGGAATTACTTGAAATTCTTACATTTGGGTTCCCATCTGAGTCTCACCAAAGAATTTTATTTTTTTTCTTTGTTTAATGTTTTAGAAAAATTATTTCACTTTCACAAATATTCAGTTAACTCAATAGATGGGAAAAAACTTACTGAAAAATAGTCTTTCAAATGCAGGGATAATAAAATACTCCCTGTCTAAAAGTATTTTGAAGCCTAGATGAAGTAAAACATGGAATGAAATCATGAAGTTAAATTAGTTCTCTTTTGATCATTTTATGTTCTTCTTTTTGTCAAGTTTCTGAAATGAATTCTAGTTATGTATCAGGCAGTCATTTCAGTTTTGTTTATACTTGAAGCAGAAGAAACACAGTAGAAAACTGCTAATATATAGAATGACTGAAAGTTCAAAATGGTTCAATTCCTTCATCCCTTGTATAAAATGATTCAGTTGTTTATATTAAAAAAATGTTTGCCTAAAAGCTATGAAGTTTTTGTTTGTGTGTATCTACTCACATAAAATGGGTATTTTAATCTCAGGTATTTCTGTCACTATTCAAATTTTTTTACTACTTTTATGACTGTGCCACACCATGGTGCTGGTAAGGAGTCTGGAGAGCTATAATCACTGAATTTTGTTGCTGTGGCATCTGAAGTCCCTTTAGTCCATATGGTCACACCAGCAAAATGTTCTTTTTACCTGTTAGCATGCTTTTTCCATGTAAGAAGAAGGACAGAATATCCTTTATAGATGCAAAGTACTTTTTTCTAGAGTAAATGTATGGTCATGGAAACATGTTGCTTGGAAATTCTTTGTTATTCTCTTCACTCTGGTTAAACTGCATTCAGGTATTCATAGACACTCTAAGGTATCCAAATTCCCATACAGCAAGTTCATCCTATAGCCTTGAGGTTTATGATTAAGGAGAATTTGACACCCTGCTTTGACTAAAAGTATTGCATCTACCTGAAGGTGAGATAAGATAGAGAAATGTTTCCTACTAGTCTGTGAGAGTGAGAGTACTGTGCATCCTTCCTTACAGAAATTGCAGGTCTGCAGAAAGTCAGGGGGTTTTAATCCTGTTCTATGTGTCATAAAACTGTTTTAATGAAATACTGACAAGAAATGAATGTGCTGTTCTTAAAAATAAAAAAAAGGAAACCTGAATGACTGCTGCAGTTACCAGTGACACTATATTGTCATACCTAGAAAACAGACCTTAGAATTCTCACAAGAAAATTGAAGCTGCATTTGCTGTAAAGAAGCAATATGTTCTTGGCCTCTTGCCCTCCAAAGGTTACAGTGCCTACCAGGACACACACTGAAGGGAAGAAAGATAAAAATCCTCCCATGGCCTAGGGCTTTGTATCTGTTAATATGCATATTAAGAAACATTTGTGTAGCTGTATGATTGGAACTTTTGTCCTCAGTGCATTGTAACCCAGGCATGTATTATTCCTCTTCCATTCTGCAGGAGATCAGTGTGTTTCCTCTTTGATACAAGTCCAGTGTGTTGGATTTCTCACACAGGTCTAACTTGAACAAACCAGAACTCTGGCCATGCTTTATTAAAATAATACTAATTCCCTAACCCTATCTGAAGAAGCTTTAGCAGCCACATATCAGAAAATATGCAGAAGAAGTCAATACCATTCCTTTCATTTCCAGACTGGCAAGCTGCTCAAAAGCTTTGGTTGTTCACAGTGTACAACCACATCAGGGGTTACAGCCACCTTCTGGTTCACCCCACAGGCACTGCAGGTCACAGTGCACACCTCAACACAGATTGTGACCTGCAGGAATTCATTAAAGGTGAAGTCAGTCTGGTGTCTCTCTCAAGAGTGAGAGAATGCTACACATTTCCTGGGCTCTCATTAGATTTTATTTTTCAGGAAATAATGCTTTCCTGGAAACAGTCATCTGTCATCTCTGTGAGCAGCATCAATTGATTGACAATTGAGTGTGCATTAATTGGTTACCTCAATAATAAACAAACTTACCAGGAAATGCTATCTCATGTTTAGGACAGAATGAAGGACAGGAGAACTTTTATAGCTCTATTGTCTAATGCTTTGTGGTCAGCAGCCCTACCCAATGAGGATCATAGGTGGCTGTTCCCTGCTGGCAGTGCAGGTGAGGGTGGTCAACCGGGGGTTGAACTGGGAATGTGAAATCCTGAAGAGGCGAGAGGCAAGCAGAGCACCCTCCCCACTGTCTGCCATGCCATTTGACAGAGCAGATGCTTGTCATCTTATGCTGCTTTACCCTTAGGGCACAGACAAGTCTGTGGCCTTTGTTGGTCCCTCTGCAGCACGGGGCTGGAGTGCTTTGGGTGAGGTCCCTGCCTCTGTGCCTCTGATTTGAGCTCTCAGAGCTGGCTCAGCTAGCAGCTGAGCTTTATTCCCCAAAGGAGGTCTTCACATATCAAGAATGCCTAAAATATGGCTTTGTAGTAGATCATCTTTTGACTTTGAATGTGTAACATCATTGTGTGAGATGAGGTTTGTTGGATTTCTGTTCCTGTGTGCTGCTTGTTTTTACGACTGTATAGCACTTCCTAATGATTAAAACTCAAATTCTAAGTGTCCTCTTCAGCTTCCCTATTCTTCTGGCAGAAATTTTGATTGTGTGGTAACATGAAGTATTCTGCAATCACTTTAGGAGCAAATCCCCAGCTTTCTTCCCAATGTACAATGATTTATGGATCATTAATATGGTAAACAGATCAAAAATGTAATCACTGTTTGACCAGACACAGTGGCAGTCAGTGGAAAGTGTCCCTTCCCCCATGCCAGGGGGATTTGTAACTACAAGATTGTTAAGATCCTTCCAGCCTAGAGCACTCTATAGGTCTCTGACTCCATGATGACAGGAGTTAATTTCTGGGGAAGCAACTGTATTTTATGATTTGATGCTTGCTCTGCACTGCAGTGTCTCACAGACAGGCATGCAGGAGGCATTACAAAGGTCTGTCCTCTGCTGAGACAACCAACCTGCTTCTGTGCATGCAGTATGCAAACAAAACCCATCAGGCACCGGTTTCTGAAATGGGGATTTCCCATTCCTGAAGAAAACCCAAACCTGACTGCAGTTGTCTTTCTGTATACCCTAGCAGTTAAATTGCAAGCCAGTAGGTTGGCAAACCAGGCCTGTCAAATTCTGACTGTGGGATGACTGGAGCAAGTAATTCCAGGTTTACCATGGACTGGACAACACGGGAGATTGCCATGGTGGTTTAAAGCCTCGTTGATGAAGGACCTGATTCAGTGTAAGCATTTGGCTACTGAATACACTGAGAGCCCCATGGGGGAAGAGCACAGGTTGAAACTGCCCTGCTACAGACAGTTCAGTGTATGCTTGGCAATGGCAGCCCTACTAGAAGAGAGCAGCAATAACTCATTTGCTTTTTGGATTGAGTTTTTTGTGGCTTTTCTTTTTGGTTGTTTTTGTGTTTGGGTGCTGGGGTTTTTTGTATAGTTTTGTTTGGGGTTGTTTTTTTTAATTTGTGCAGTTTATGGAAGCACCTTTTCAAAGCTAAATTGGGTTTAAAGCCTTAGATGTGAATTGCATTGAAGCAGCTATCTTTCTCCCTGCATTTCTCTGACACAAACACAAAAGTGAATTCTGATATGCCTCCTTCTCTTTGTACATGGCACTTAGGTAAGCTCTAAAACATAATGGCATAATTAAATCACAATGTCTGTTTGGGAGTGAACCTGTTCTTTTTACTGCCATTTTCTGCTCTGTTCCTCTGCTAAGTTGCCAATTCAGGCCTTAAAATATTGCTTAAATCTCTGAAAAGTGGTATTTGTTCTTAAGAAATCAGAACAGCAGGAGTATTTGTGTGATGACATATCTCTGAGCAGCAGACTTAACAACTCTTTGATTATCTCTAAATCCTTTATTTTACAGATGTTTGACATCGTACATGGTTTTCCATTTGAAATAAAATCCTTGCTGTGAAAACAGTGTGTTCAACAGCAAAATCATAGATCTTTGGAGACTCCCTGAATAAGAGTATCAAAGAGAACAGCTGTCTGATATGAAAAATAACATTGTCCTTAATCTCCTTCAGATGCTTCTAGGTTTGTTTTTGCTAGAAATGCATGCAAATTTAAGAGGCTGGATGGGTATCACTGCTTTTTTTAATATTATTTCAGATGGCTCAACAGAATTAACATGCTTGCTGCTGGCTATGCAGAAAGAGAGAGGATCAAACAAGAGCAAGGTAATGTGTTGTTATTTTGGTTTTTTCTGTCAGCTCTTATCACAAGTTCATCTATTCTCTTTGCCCTGCTGTGTATCAGGCCTCATTCTTGTCATCTGAAAGCAAATCACATATGGGTATTGCTGTTATTGCTTTAGAGAATTCCTTCTCTGACAAGAGTTCTGACTAATTCCTTCAGACTCTGATCTGCAGACACTTCTGAGATTATTTCTGAGAAGGCTGCAAAAGATAGCTAAAAAAGCAGATATAGTGCCAGTAAGCTCCACTATATGGTACCAATGAATCTGTGTCCCTTATCAGAAGAAATTTAAGAATCTGGAGGCTAAAAAAAATATTTGAAACATTGCATTTGTGTTTGAATTCACAGAGGGCAGGAGTGCATGAAATTGGTCTTGGGAACAAAACCATTTTTCTAAAGCCTGTTGAGATAATTGGATTTACTCTAAGGGCTTTAATTTTAAGGCCACTTAAATTTTGTGATTCTTACTGTTTTCACTGTATTGCAGTGTGTTGCTACAGCCATGTTGGCATTTCACTTGGAGTTGTAGGCTTACAACATTTTACATGTTTATTTTTTATGCCTAATATTTAATGGGTTGAAAAAAAGCAAATGTAAAATGATATGTTGATTGTCTTTGAACTGTTGCAGTAGAAATTGTAATTGCAGACAGAAAAAAGAAAGGGTCAGTCCAGTTGTGTTGTGGAGGCTGTTTCTTAGAATTGCCAGTGACATATATGGATGCACAGAAGGGTTCCTATCTAAATATCTGCTTTGGCAAGCAGATAGCTTTTGAATTCGTGCTCTTTTTAAGATACCCAGCAGCAGGCACCAGAAAATTGCAGTGGTCATGATGATCCAGAGCTTATCCAGATGCCTGTCTGCCTGCTTCCCACTCAGTCAAAACCTCAGTTTTTAATTCTGTGGCTCTGAAGCCTTCATCAGAAAGATTTTTGGTTTTGGGCCAAAAAACTCATGTCATTTTTGCCACCGGGCCCTCTGCATTCACACAGCCCAGGATAGCAGCACCATGGTCACTGTTCTTCAGTCATGTTCTCAGTGCCTTACCAGACCTGGAAATCAGTTTGGGAACCATATTTCCTAAGCAGCACTACAGTAACCTGTTTGAAAGAACCTTTGTACCATCTGTTGTCACTGCTTGAAGAGGCTGTGAACAAACTCTGAATCTCAGAGTCTTCGAGGAAATCCTCTGTTTTGGCATTCAAAGCCAAATTACAATTTTTATTGACAGCAGGTTGGCACTAGAATTACAATGCCATGTGGGGCAGTAAGTGAAAAGGTGTATGTTATGCTAATGCTGTCCAAGTGCACAATTACACATGATACACCTTTCAAAATCCAGATGGACGTGGAGAAATATTTTTGTTACTAAGAAATCACTGAGTAATAAAATAGCAGATGATCCAGATAGACATGAAATGATGTGCATTCAGGCCTCATGTAGCTCATTATTAAAATGTCTCCCTATTGAAGATAATCAGTGAATCCCCACTGACTATGCAAATTACATCCTAGGCACTGACAGAATTCTTCATTACCACTCTAACACAATTCACTCATGTTGATTTGTTGTAGGCAGGTAGGTAGAACCTACTCTTTGTGTTGCTTCGTTGTGTTTAGTGTGGGAGGCAGTATCACATTGTCCCCTTGCTGCCCTATACTGTTTTAATGCCTCTGGTGATTTTCCTTTGCTCCCAGCACAAGAGCTGTTACACAGCTCAACAGTGTCCCTAATTAGCAAAGTTAGCAAAGTAAAACCTCTCTATCACTTCAAGCATTTTTGCAATTATAGAAATTGTGAAGCTGGAATTTTCTTTATTCAGTGACTGTACCAATTGTCATCTGCATATTTGATTTGACAAAAGCTCTTTTCTTTCTGTGCCGTTCAGCCCTTTGCAGCAAAGCTTTATAATACCTCTGAAACAATTCAACAGGAGTTGTCAAATCTGTCTCAATTAAGACTTGAATGGTTCTGAATCTAAAGTTCATAAATATATTTCAAGAGCTTCAGAGATGCACGAATCATGGAATTGTGGGTGTACTGCTGAATAAAATGTTACATTCTGTACAGAACAGTTTTATAAAAATACCTTCAACTTTTCATATGAAATACAATGCATGTTAGCAATACATCAAGGGACTTCCTTGGATGGAGAAGTTATATACTTTCCAGTCACATAAATCAGAGGGAAAAAATCCCTAGTTTATATAAATAGAGTATATTTATTCAGGAAATGGCAGATCAGTGTTGGTTTATATATAATATATTCAGTCTGTTAGTCATTGAGAAAACTTTCAAGATATGCCTGATTCATAGAGCTTGTCCATCACTGAATTGGACAAATCTACAGAGAGAGATACAGCAACTGTTTCATAGCATCATACATGTTTTAGATGGAGTCTAATGAGTCAGTTGCCAAAAGCAGAGCATTTATAAAAATAGGTGGGAGGCCATTTTCATACATTTTATCTGAAAATTGACCCCTGTTACTGCAGAAATTTTCAAGACAAGCTATAGGCTGCCCACAGAATTCCATGTCTGAGATAAGGTGTGCAAAAGCGTCATCCTACGGTGTTCTCTTGTATGTGGATTTGACAGCAAGAACACCTTCGTATTTTTAGCCAAAATTGGAACCTGCACTGAGACTGCTAAATTTTGCTTTCAGAATAAAAAGTTGAGCTCCAAGTCTGCAGAAATGTCACTGAGCAATGCAGTTCTGACAGGTCTCTCACCACACAGCACGCCATTAGGCTTTGCTGCAATAGGAACAAACATGCCTACATGCCAATATTTTCAGCTGTTTTAAGTTGCTGGAAACAAGTTTTCTTAAAACTAGGATTTATTTAGAAAGAGTTTTCACTGATTTAGTCTTTCATTCACCAGAAAATAATTATTTGCAGATGTCTAGAGACATAACTGTTAGGATTCTTTTATTTTGTAGTCATAAAAGCTTTATTTACGCAACTTATTTATTATACTGTTTAAAGAGAATGTCTCAGCTGTAAGGCTGCAGGAAGCAAATGAAAAGGCTCGGAGTAAAAACAGAATTGCTATTGTGTGGAAAAATTGAATAGATAAATAAGGCTGTCCCCACCAATACTAAAATCTAAAAAAATAAAAAAATGTAGAGACTCCTGTTCAAGGTGATGCCATTTAAAGGTAAGTTTATGCTTTAAGTCTTGAATGAGATTAAATATGGTAGATCGCTGATCACACAATACGGTAATCATAAGAGAAAATCATTAAAGACAAAATTACATGTGGTGCCAGCTCGGATTTTTAGTTTAGATCATTTGTGAAGCAGCAATCAGTCTTTTTCTCCTTATCTATCAAAGAGAGAGTAGTAATGATGCACTTTGTTGAACGCTTGAGGTGAAGTGAAAATTGCCTGTGGTTAATCTGTGAGCAGTCTGAGCTGTAATGTCCTGTCCTACAATGATTTACTCAAATACTGGAAGGTGATGCAGTCAGAAACAAAGTGACAACAGAAATGTTTGCATAAGTCTTACAGTGTGCAAAAATGTTAAGAGTTGTCTGTCTTGAACTGAGTCAGCAGTTAACTAGGGTTTTTTTTGCAGGAAATATTAAGGTTCAGTGTCCTTTTAGTTAGATGCTGTTCTACTTCAGAAATATTTGTAACATAATAAATTCCCATGTAGTATATTCTTCTGTGTGTTTCCCCTTTGAAATAAGCTTCGCCAAGACTTGATTTCCTGAAAAAATGAAATGTTTTAATTAAACTTTAAACCTAACTCACAAAATCTATGTCCTTTATACTTTCTCATCCTTCTTTTTGAATTCTGTTCTTAAATGTCATTGTCATATTTTTCCTTACCATATCACCTTTATGTTCTTGCATGGACAACAGGGCAGCAGCTGTTTTATGAAGCAGACATATGCTATAAAGTTTTTCTTTGTCTTGCCTTAAATACTACTGTTTGTTATTAGAAATTGAACTGAAAAACATGTCTGACTGGTAGAAAATAATGGAGAAAATCAGTAGAAAAATAGCACTGATTATTCATAAGTGCAATAACTCCTACCTGTTTGATTTTCCAGTTGGTTAAATACATTTGTTGTTGTTATTTGCAGTCAACAAGACTTTAGCAAAACTATGTTTTTAATAATTTCAGTTCAAAAACTATTGCAGGATTTTTCAGCCAATAAATATCCAATCATAATTATTTTTGTGGCTGTATAAATACTGGAAAGTCTGATACACATATTAAGAGTATTCTATAAGCCTGTTGCATTTATATGGTGTGCACAAGAGTTAAATTTGTGACTCATTTTCACATTGTTGTCCAATAGCTCTGTAATGAGACATTAGGTTTATTATACCCCATAATGTTTAGAATTTTCTCTCTTTAGATTAAGACAATTCGAAGTTACAGCAGCTAACAGTGACAGCATCAGCATTCTGCTATTTCACTGCCAACAATACCAAAGGAGGAATTTCATGTTGCTTTTGTGAAATCACATCTCTGATACAAAACTGCATCAAAATGTGCTGGCAGTTTTTGACCTGTTCCTTGTGTGACCTGTAGATTACTGGAGCGAGAGTGACAAGGAGGAGGCTGACACTCCATCGACGCCGAAGCAGGACAGCCCCCCGCCCCCGTACGACACCTACCCACGGCCACCTTCGGTGAGTCACCTGCAGCTGTCCCTAGCAACGGAATGTGGGCCCAAAGGGCCACCTCTGCCTGCTGTCCTGCCCAGGAGCACACACATGCACCCAGGACGGAGCTCAACCATGAGGTTTTTTAGTCAGTACTTGACTTAAGGCATTGGTTTAGCAACACACATTGCAGACTTCAATGGCCACCATTGCTGTTTCCACTGGTTTGTAGAGAACAGGGATTTATAATCCCACTTGCTGTATAAAATAGATTAAGTTACAGAAGTCTTTCTTCTTGTTCTTCATTCATGATGGACAGCTACTCATCCATGCAATCCCTCACCACACTCTTATCAACTTTCTGAGAAAATGTTATTACCTCAGAAACAACACAGACTCTTCTCTAAGGCTCCAGCAGTTGTGCTGTGAAGCATTACAGTAACAAATTACACTTGAATTTCCAGAGAAATGCCAATATAAAAATGTTCTGTCTTGTATTGCAAATAGCAATACCAGGGGTTCTCTTATTGTGAAAAAGTAGATTTCTCTTATAGAGAAATATAAATTAGAAAAAATGGGGATTATTTTGCTTGAAGCAGTTGTTGATATAAAACTATATTACAGACCTCTAACTTAATCTCCACTGGAAATTTTAACTTTCATCTCTGCATACTTAGTGTTAATGAATTCATCTTACTTGGATATGGTTTTTGGAATGAAAATGGGGAAATACAGGGGAAAGAGAGCATTCATGATGTTTAATTTGAAGGCAGTACTTTATCTTACAAAATTATAGACCTTTGAATGACAGTACTGAAGTACTGCAAGCATGATTCCAAAGAAAAGCAAAATAGGATAACAGCATTTGGATAGCAGTTTCAAGGATTTGAATGAATTGGGTACATCTTTTCTATGTCTTCCATAGTGCCATATTTTGCGAAGTTTTCTGCAAATTTTCATGGCTTATTTTATGGATTAAGTGACTTAGTAAAGATACTTACTATGAATAACTATCAGTATTTGACCTACAGGTGTGACATACAGACATGGGTATGCATTAAAATTAGGATCAGGACAGGTTAATTAGGTAAGTTTGCGACTTATTAATGAACTGGCTGCCATGGCTGATAAGGAGAAGTGGCAGGTTATTATTAGCAGCAGCTCTCGGAGTCTGATCTGAATGTTGAATGCATTGATCTGAATGTTGAATGCATTGATCTGAAGGTTGAATGCATTGATCTGAATGTTGAATGCATTGATCTGAAGGTTGCTCCTTGCTGACGTTGCAGATGAGCTGCACAAGCCCCTACGTGGAGCCCAAGCACAGCCGCCTGTCGTCCACGGAGACGTCCCAGTCGCAGTCGTCCCACGAGGAGTTCCGCCCGGAGGTGGCCGGCAGCGCCAACGCGTCC
>NW_005054375.1:542460-557839 GCF_000277835.1 Geospiza fortis
CGCACCGAGCCGCCGCTCACCAGCTCGGGACTGCACTACCTGCAGACGCTGCCCCTGGAGGACTCGGTGTTCTCCGAGGTGGCTGTGGTGTCCCCCGAGCACCGGCGGCAGTCCACCTTGCCCACCCAGAAGTGCCACCTGCAAGACCACTACGGCCCCTTCCCGCTGGTGGAGGGTGAGCGGATGCAAGCGCTGAACGGGAACGGGGGAAAGCCCCGAAGCTTCACCCTGCCCCGGGATAGCGGCTTCAACCACTGCTGCCAGAGCCTCTCGGTCGGGGCTGCCGACCACCACGAAGAAGCACAGCAGAAGGAGGTGGAGGAGGAGGAGGAAGAGGAAGGCAAAGCACCAGAAGAAAACCAGGAAGATAAAAGTAAGTATGGGATATTTCTGTGGCTTTTCAAGTGTCCTGTTTGTGTAATGTAGAGGTTGTTTTTCCTTTTTCCTATCAGATATCCCCAACAGTCTTTCAACATCCCCCATGTTTTACCAGGTCCCCCTTGTGCACACCTCTTTGGTCTGCCTTATGTATGAGGCCTAATAACCAGAGTGCTGCATGACCTCTCTCAACCACCAGACATTTCCCTGTGGACTGGTCACCAGTCACCTTCTACTAGTAATCCTTAGCTTAAATGGATTTTGCTTCCATGCTTTTCTTCATGTTTACACTTGCACAGTATCCTCCTCCAATGACACATGAGTTTAAGGGACATACTTGGTAAGATTTCCAGCCAGCCCCATCTGAGCTGTAAAAACCTCTTGGTAAATCTTGGAGTGCAGAGTCAGGCTGTGATTGTGCAGTATCCAGGCAGGCAGGTCACAAGACATCCCAAAATCTGTAAGAAGTTGAAAAAGAGAAGGTATTTTCCCCAGTTCTTCTCATTGTGATTTATAAGGAAAGAAATTCAAAAAGCATTTCAAACAAACAAACAAAAAAAAGTAGAGAACAACTGTGACCAGCAAGGCTTAAAAAAAAATCATAATGCTGAGTAACTGTCAGTCACCTGGCACATAAACTCCATGGATATTAGTGCTACTTATCAAACATAATCCAAATAACCAGGGATTAGAGCAAGTCCCTGCCCCTCCTGAACATGTAAACACATGTTTTTGTCTGTTTCATGCTCTGTCCTTCACTGTCATTTGTGGAGCTTCTCAGCATGTGCTGCTAGCAACGTTGAGTCCCCACCCAGCTTGTAGGGTCAGTTGGTGAAGCCTGCAGTCATGATTTGTGGGGTTGCACTGCAATTAAGTCATCTGAAGTGGCAAAGAAGGCAGGATAGCCCTTGAAGCTCTCCAAGGGTCTCTGCTATCTGTTCCTTCAAATTGAGCTTTTTCACTGCAGTAAAGAAGTACAAAAATGGTTAAGAGAGAGGAAAGGGTCATGAAGGCTTTGTATGATTAACTATCTACCTAAGTTGATTCATTAAAGTTAGCACCTTTGTTGAGCATTAAAATTTATGTGAATGTTATTTGGTATACTTGGGAGAGATTAAAAGTTTTCCATGGTGCTTATGCTTTAGACATTACCTTCTAAACATCTCCAATTCTTTACTTTCTTCTGCTGCTTTGAGAAAACACTGGTTTCTTTTACAGATATTAAGTTTGATGCCATTAAAAGTTTAAAAAGGCACTATTTCAATTGTGTTCATGCATGACACTGCAAAAAACTGATACATTTGTTAGGGTAGTATTAGATTCTTACTGACTGTGAAATGAAGCTGTCTGATTAATAGGGTTAGATTTCATCAGCCATGCAGCACATTTTGTCCTATTTTTAGCCTTCAGATTTGGTTTTTAAGTGGGTTTTTACTGATAGAAATACAATTTTTTTTTTAAAGTCCTTACTGAAAATGGAAAGGGTCAAGGAAACATTCCACTGGCTTTGCTGTGCTCTTTGGGCACTACTCACAGATACCATTGCAAGGTCTAAGGGCCTTTTTAGGTGTTTTAAATCTAAATTTCAATGCCTTTGTGTACCTGGTTGTAGCATTTTATAGCATGCTAATTACTAGTAAAAGGCTAGTGCTTGATTTAATGGACTGGGGCTTTTCTCCATCCTTCTATACTAATTTCCAGAAAAGGAGAACAAAGGTGTAATTTTTTAAGTGGTCTCCCTGTATACACATGCTTATATTTTTTATTTGAGTGAGGAGGTTTCCTTGGTTGAGGCTTTCACAGGAGATTATTTTTGAGACACTGATGACCAGCCAGACAGGTCAAGTGCTCATGATGAGTTGTTGACCTTGAAACTATAAAACCAGAAGTAAAATACTGTCTTGTCTGTTGAAAAGTTTAAATGTTGAATTGCTTGTTGCTATGACTGCAATGTTCTGTTTGCAACACTGACTTTTTCCAGTGGTCTTACCAGTAAAAGGCAGGAGGATTTCCTGCAAGTGGTGTTCCTAAGTGCAAAATCCAGTTTCTGAGTTGAGAGGTTTGCTTACATCTGCTAAGTCACTACCTTGTGTGTGCTACCTCACTGCCTCCTTCACTTCCATTGCTCTGGGAAAATGAAACATTGCAACTGGCTGGAGAAGGGAATTCCTCTCTCTTTCAGAAATGTTTTAACCTCACGTTGAATGTTGCCTCATGTGGTATCAGAATCTTTTAAATATATTTATTTGCCTTACACATTTTGATCCTGACATGGTTCTGGGCTCCTGGATGATTATGTGTGTTCTTGTGTGTACTTGTGTGTGTTTTAAAGCTTAATCATTCCTATTGCTCTTTGTGCAAAACAAGAATGCAGCTCCTTTGCTGTTGTCAGATGTCATTGCCAAAAGTTTGTTTTCTCAGTTTTCTGTTGTTACATTCTCACTTTTAGAACTGCCTGATTTTAAATTAAATAGTAAAATGCAGTCCTGTTTCTTCCAACTTCTCTTGCAGAATTGTTGTCAAATGACTGCACCACAAACTAGGAGCTCCACACTTTTTTCAGATGCTGTCCCCAGCTGCTATAATTTAACATATTTCTATTGACTTTGTACTAAAGTTACACTGACTTCCAACAATTAAACATCTTCTCTCAGTCAGTCACCACTTTATGTCTTAAATAGGTATTTCAACACTTTACTGAGCCTGCAAATAGTTCTATGTATCAACTCTTTTATAATGCCTAGATATATATGGCAAATTGAAAATATGGGTTGTCCTTTCCTGTGTTTATCTGTCAAGACCTAACTTTGTTGTGTGTTCAGGTGCTTATTTTTGTCCTGTTACATCACATTAACATTGCACTGCTAATCCTTGATGGATTGTTTTATTTCCCAAATGGCTTTTGTGTAAATCATTTAGATGTTCCATACTGACACCATCTTGTAAAGGTCTCTTGCTTTGTAATCAAAGAGGATTCTCGTGTGGGATATTTGAGCTTTTCCATGTGTTTGTTCCTGACTATGCAAGTGGCAAACCACGTTCAGACCTGCAGCACCAAGCATGCCCCTTGCTGTGCTGTTCAGGGGCAGCCTGAACACAGAGAGCAGGTTGGAGGCTGTGGCACAGTGTTTGCATGTCTGTGATTCAGTTGTGCAAGTTTTGTCCCAGGAAAGCTTGTTTCAGTTTTTTCTTTATTTTTTTAAATTATCTTATCCTTCATTTTCAAAGACTTCTCTGGTTTGTGCATTACTAGGGTTTCAGCATCTAAAAGAAGTACATAACTAGCTCTCTGCACGGTGTAGCTGGCTGTTGATCCTGCAGGCCAGCTAAGTCAACTTAGTTGCAGAAAAACCTGCACCTTTTTTGCATACTCCTGAAAAAGTCTTTGGAGAACAGTCGTGTCTGGGGGAGTCTCTGACCAGAGAGTGCTGGGACAGGGGCTCTGCTGCTGGCTCCAGGTGCTGCAGGGCTGGCTGGGCTAATACTGGCACACTTTCCAGGGAACTCACACCTGGGACCTGCAACAGTGTGCAAGGGAGTTTTCCACTGTGCTGGCTCCAGACAAATTTATTCAGGGAACATGGATAGAAAAGCACTGATGTCTGTGTTTGAGTCTGAAAAGGTATTTGCAGCAGGAAGAAATTACTTAGATTGTCTTTGCAATGTTAAACCCCATTTCCTTCTGTGTTGTTTCTTGCCTCTTTGTTCTGCAAGTTTTCGGTCCTTTTTCTGCCCTCTTGATACTATTGTTTTTCCCGACATGTGTTTAAGGACTTTTCTGTTGCTATCCCATCATCATAACTTTGGATAATACCTTCTATATAGCATGGACAACTGTAACAAAGTCTTACATAAATTCTAACAAATTACTGGCTGCCCTCCTGGGGCAGTTAATGGCTGAGAGCCACTTGTTTGCTGCACTGGTTTCACCCTCCAGAGTGTTTACAAGATGCTACAATCTCCCTCCTGTGACTTCTGTCACCTTTGAAAGATTTCGCAGGGCTTCTGAAGGCTGGGCAAACTCACAGATGATCCCTGGTATTTTGCTCCATCACCACAAGTTCTTGTGCAGGTTTGCAACATCTCCTGGCATCCCATGCTTGGTCCCACACAGTCATGTGAATGCTGCCCCAGAGGAACACAACAGCCTCATGCTCCAGTCTCTGAAGCTTGCCTTTTGACCCTAAACTTCTGAAAACACTTGTCAAAGGCCAGAGCAGGAGCTCATGTTGGCATTTTGCAGCTCAGAGAGATGTTCAGTCCCTGTGAAGGGTTTCAGGAAAGCTCTCCGTTATGTCAGGGAGGGCTGCTCACTGAAAGAGGTATCAAATTACAGTGCTGAGGTACCAAGCCTGAGAGTTTTCTTCTTTTTTTCCTAGTAAAAAACTACAAACCAGCCAGAGAATAAGGGAAACTGAAAACAATATCTCCCGTGTTGAAACTTCCCAGTTGCAGAAATTAAGTTCAAGGTGGCAGTGCTTTCACAAAATAGGACAGAGGAGCTAAGGACTCCCATGACTGGCAGCAAGTATCATGCACTGTGCCCAAGAAGGGGTATCAAGAAGGACTTCTTGCCAGTGAAAAATATACTCTGAATAAGGTCAGGTATTTCAAATTTTAAAATACAGGTCTAGGGAGGCTTCTCTCTTTGTAATGAGGGGGCTGTAATGCATGGTGCAAATGGTATGTCTCAGAAGGATCAGTGTTTGCTAATTAAACACCATGTTATGAAATGGTACCCTGTGTACACTTCTAGGCTTTGCTTCTCTGCATTTTAGGCAGAGTGTCTTCACTTTGGCAGGTTTTAGGCAACAGTGAAATGTGGGAGTCAGGATGAATAACACATGAAGCCTGGATTGCACACACTGCAGTTGATGAGGATGTGTGGCTGAATTTAATAGGGCAGTTTGCTTTTCTGACAGCCTCTTTCCATTTTAGAGAGGACATCGTTAGTAGTGTCCTGTTGTTTGACCACCCAGTTTTATCCTCACTGGGAGGCAAGGGAGGAAGCATTAAGGTACTGTATCTTCCCCTCTGAAATTAATGCCCAGGAGGGTTTTAAATAAGCAGAGCTATGAGAAATTGAGGTAATGTTTCACATTAGAAATATTCCATATGAAACTGGTGAATAGCACAAAGTGCAGCACCTTCTGGGACACTGAGGGTGTTATTCTGACTTACTGCATCCACTGTCAGTCCTGTACAACCAAGAGCATTTAACAAGTTGGGGGTTGGGTTTTTTTGCCTGACATCCTTCTGAGGATGCTCAGACACAGCAGTAGGTTAATGAAATGTCTACTTTTTCTGAGCTTTGTTTTTATGATCTGATTTTTCGTTCCTAATTCCCATTTGAGCCTTCCTGTGGCACCTGACTGGGCATTTGCACTCCTGTGGGCTGTGAACCATCAGCATTTTATCCTTGTCTACTTGCCCCATTGCCTCCAAGGCACTGTTTTTGCTGTTAACTCAGATTGAGCTTACCTAAAAGCGCTGCCTAATTATGTTCAAAAATATGACTACCTTACATAAACAACTTGGAGTAGATATGTTAATTTCTGATCATGTTCTTTAATTAAAATTTAAAATTTAATAAATAAAGTTTTTTTAATTCTCATATGCAAAAGCAACTCCACTGCAGAAGTGAGTTGGTATTCTAAACAAAAATGATGGGATACAAAACCTCTATATCCTGATTTTAAATTTCAGTTCAAGGGGAAAAAATTGCCTGCAGTGTTTGAAAGCCAAGTATTGAATCATTTACTGAGTAGCAGTTCAGAAAGCAATATGGGCTGTCAACAAAAATAAGAATAGTTTTAATTTGATGCTTTTTAGTGTTTATACATATAGATGCATTTTGCCCACAAATACTTTGTTGCCCCATTTAAAATTTTATTTGCTTTCCATTGCCCATGCTGCTAAAAATACAAAGGAGAGATTAATTCCTACTTTTCTTTTGGTTTTAATAGTTTTGGGTGTCATTGCCAATAAAGGTCATCTGCTTTTGCCTGAAATATATGGATTAAATTGTCTTTTTATATGCAAAAAAAGTTCACAAGAGAATTTCTTACACGGCCATTCTTCCAAATTGCTTTTCTTGCAAAGTTTCCTCAATTGAGTTACTAAGTTGGGGACTGTCAATGGAGCTATGCTGCTCCCTACCAGAGACCCCTTCGGGTTGGGTGGTGAAACAAGGAATCTGTACATGAAAGAATATATTTCTGGTGGGGCTTTTTTATCTTCTGCATTAATTCTCTTGCCAGGTGTTGTGTAACCAGGCTGTTTTACATTTCATTTTTCCACTTCATGGTGTCAGCAAGCTCTACCTCTGCTGCTGCCCTGTCTGGGTCTGGCTGCAGAGATGCTCTCCTTGGGAAAGGTCGCTCATAAATGGTAAAACACTTTGCAAGCAGCAGAAGGAAGACAGTCCAAGTCCTCTAGAGCTCTCTGTTTACCCCACTGCTGTTCCATCCAAGTTTGTTGCCCTGAAAAGTTCTGGTAGCAATATTAAAAATGCCCTTTTTTGTGCTTTCTGCTTCCACTCCCTCAGTTCTTAATGTGCTTTCAATTCTGAAGCTATAGTCAAATTTTCTAAGTGAAGATATGTAGATTTTTTGAAATTATTTTGTGGATGAAAAGGAAAATGCAACTTTATTTTTTCATTAACAGATAATTTTCCAGTGAAAAGAGGGTTTTCCTGTCCTAAAATTTAAACTTACACTCCTTTTGGATTCAAACGTGAAAAACATGCATTTTTAAAATAATTTATATAAAACTTCTCACTGAAACCTACTGAAAATTGTTATAAAGACATTCTTAGATTTGACTACTGCAATTTAATTGCAATTTTCCCATGACAAAGCCATTTCTCACTGGGATTTTTCAGAACTGGCATAGTTCCTCTTTAAGATATAGCAGGGATTTGGCCCAATCTGAAGGTTTCTAAATGCAAAGGAAACAGAAATCTACAATAAAAAAAAGTTAGCTACCTATCATTTACATGAGAATGTTCTTTAGAAATGTATAATTTTGAATTTTCAAAGCTAAAAAAAATTAAACCCTTTCTATAATCAATGGCATTTAAGCCAGAAGATGATGGCATAGTACCAGTAGGACATGGGGAACAGAAGAGTACTAAAATCTTACCAGAATGTCTTCATTACATCTCCAGGTGGTACCATCTGTTGTGTGTGCCTCTCATGTTCTTTCAAGGCAGTCATTAAAACAAGGATGAACTTGAGTCAGTAGTGCTTGGAAGGACATGGGAGTGATGTAGTTTTATTAAGCTGCTACCATGCTGAATGTCTGGAGGGTCACCATGTAAAGAGGCATTCTTGTTTACTTAATGTTCATCGTGGGAAGTGGGATAGGCTATTAAAGACTTCAGTGCAAACAGTCAGCATCCTGCCAACATTTTTTTTTGCTGGACAGAGGACTCTAGAAAAGCCACATTTTTTATGAAGCAGTTGAGTTTAAACTATTTTTTAAAAAGAAGTCCTCCGAATTTTTGGATTTAAGATTAATATTTTCATGGAGGTCTGTGCAATTAATGTTGTAGGACGATTTTTTGTGAATTGTGAATTTTTGTGAATCCTATCATGCTAGCCTGGCCTCCTGGCTGCCTTTCCTTGCAGTCACTAGCTGCTGCTCCAGAGGGTCACAGATCTTGTCTCTAACCTGCCAGCCCTATGCAACTTCCTTGGATACCCCTGGACAGCTAAAATGGCACTAGATACTTATTTTTTGGCCTCTTAATCTGCTTACTGGTTTCCCAAACCTTTCCAGTGCAGGAGGGCAGTGTGTATAGGTTAAAATCTTGGTCCCTGCAATGACACTGGTGAAGTTGTAAGTGTGATGTGTGTGTCTCAGAGCCAGGGAGCTGGAAATTATTTGGAATATTATCCATTGTAGCTCTGCCATCTAAATCTGGAGCTGCCATACCTTCCAAATCTTAAACACCCCTGGTGGTGGGCATTCTTCATTCCCTCCAGACAGTGCTTTTCCTCTTTGCTGTTTTGGGAAGGAATAATTTTATTTTTTCCTGCTAATGGATATTGAATTGTTCCCTCTGCAATTTAAGCCCAGCATTTCCATTCCCTTATGGCACAGAAAACAGACTGCTCCATTACAGCAGCCCTTCTTCCAAGATGAAAGGTTGTCGTGAAGGTTAGTTTGGTTTTTCCCATATTTAGCGTTTGCTAGGACGGCTCTTGCTGAGCTTCCCTGGGTTTTCCAGGCTGACTCCCATCCCTTCTGCTATGGCAGTGTCCAAGCTGGGTGCAGCACATCTGGTTGAGACCAGGGAGCTTGCTCTGCCCTGGCTGTTTTATGCTCTGTACTGTGATAAGCATCTGTTTGGCAACCATACTGTACTTCATATTTCACTTGGGGCTCTACAGTGTCCCAGATGGTTTTCTGCTTAATGCTTGTTTTTCTAACTGTAGTTGTTCTGATTTTTTTCTGGGCCTCTTACCTATCCACATTAAGTAGCTCATGTTAATAAAAGCCTCAGCTGAATGAAAATGTCAAATTAATTGGGCTAAAACCAACCAACAAATATATATGACATTTTGTAAAACTAACAGCCTGACTAGGTAAAAAAAAAAAAAAAAAAAAACCAAAAACAAAACCTGGTGTTTGCCAGGCTCTGTGTCTGTTAGCACAGCATTTACCATATTGTTATATAAAACCTGGCAAGGGATTTCATCCCTCCAGATCATTCCAGCTCTGAGACTGTCCTCCAGCAGTCTAGGAGATGTTTCCTCACACTTTGGTGCCTGTGGATTTAATGAGTTTGTTCTCTTGCACTGTTCAGGCTATTGGTGCCATCTGGGGCTGTTGCTGGATGCGGAGCAGCCTCAGGGGAACCCCACATCGGGCAGCTCCTCCCTTTAACAGTGAGCCTCTGGTGTCTCCTCCATCTGGGCTTGGCTTTGCTACCAGAGGACACCTTGGATAGGGAAGGTTTAGGTATTAGGTGGCTAATATTGTTTACTTCTGAGGGCTGAACTTGTAGAAGGAAAATATGGTTCCCTGTGTCACAGATCTTCTGCATCTAAGTAGCCAAGGAAGAAGTTACCTGGAGATGAGTGGGGAGCAGAAAGCTCTGTCTTGTCACTTGGAATTCCATCCATCCCTCAAAAGTGTTTAATCCTCAGAGTTTATAGCAGCCATGTGTGTTTAATTTGTAAGATCTTCTGTTAAGAATTAAGAATTAATTCAATATTTCCAGTTCTTTTGAAACAAATGTGATAATACAGTACTAACAAACAAACAAAAAAAATAGCCCTGTAATCAGGCAGTTTTGCAGTTCTCATTCATTATTAATAAAATAGGTTCCTACCTTTATTTTTAAAACATGTAGTTCAAAAACAAGAAAGCAATATTTTTGTCTCCTTTTGTGCCTCAAATTTGCAAATTTTGAAATTTGTTGGATAGTTAACAGTCCAGCATTCTTGTACTAGTGTGGTGCTATTAGATGCCATGATTTTATGAACAAAACATGAAAAAAGTGCTGTGCAGGATCTTACTGTGTTTACATGAAGAAAATTACTGCATTTTAAGGAAGATTTTTTGCTTTCTGGCTTCACTTTTTGAGTACTGCTGGCACAAAATAATACTAGCTCATTATCTCTTCTCTTCTGGATTCCAGAGGGATAAACTTCGGGCTTTTGGAATATAAAATATCACCACAGATTTCTTCAAAAGTATTTGAGTTGTTATCACCATCAGAGAGAGGGGAGAGAGGCTGCCAAAAAACTTCAATTTAAACCATCTTTCAACCAGTTTTTGAAACATTCATTTAATCATGAGATGATTTACAGGCCTCAAGGAGGAAGCAAAATTAAGGAAGCCTCACTTAGAAGATTTCTCCTGGTTGTCAATTCAGGGATGGACAGAGATCAGGCAGTGGCAAGGGCAGGAAGTTTACTCTCATCTCTTTACCCAGCACTGCTAATGAGAGTAAGGAAACTCAGCTGGGGATCCTTGTGCTTTTAGTTCTATGTTGAAAGGAGCTCAGATTTTGAGTGAGGAGGGATGGCTTGGGTGGGTCCAGGAACAGCTCCTGCTGTGGTACCCAGGGGCTGGGCAATGCCAGAATCCCCTGTTAGAGGGGCTTCCTACGTGTGCAAAGTGGTCTTCATGGAATACTTGAGAGATGGTGAATATGAGACACAACTGGAGCGTGTTTTCCTGTAGTAAAAGTGGTAAAATCTGGTTTAGAATTCACATAACAGTATTTCAATAGCTTCTACACTTGCCATTAAAGTGAGATTTTTTTTTTTTGCTGTTCTAATGTGCACACTTGAAAGCCAATCTAAAAATCATACTAAATCTATAAAACTGATTATTCTGAGAGTTCTTGTTCTTTCCTCCCTGCTAGAATGTGTCCTGCCATTTATTTTAAACTTCTAGTTAAAAAAGAAAAATTATTCTCAAGACATTTTCTTCTTTTTTTTTCATTAAGCTAAGTATATGTAAATAATTTTACAGCAAAACATTTATATTTCTAACTTTATTGTAATGGCTTTAAAGACAGCTGGAATTTCTGGTTTCTGTTTCTTTAGAAGACAGAAGAGAGAAGTTTTATTTATTTACTTCTGACTGTGTAAAGAGCCTGGGGAAAATTCCATTTAAATTTTACACTCCAAAGTAAAACTATCCAAGACTGAATTACTAATTTTTTTTACATTGTTCTGCTTACCTTCTCCATTGTCACTGTATGATGTAGGTATTTAATGTCCTGTTTCTTAATGTATCTTCAACAGTTTCATGTGATTATTTTAGGGGCTAGAAATACTTATTAATGAACTAGACTAATTTAACCATACAAAAAATTTTATACCAAGACACTGAAAATTTAACAGGATTTATGAAATTGTGAGACTGTGGAATAAAAATAAAATTAATAAAAAAGACCCAACAAACACAAATGCACTTTAGACACTACTGCATTATGGATTAATAAATCAATAGTTTCCAAGTTCTCTGCTCACTTTGTGTTTTAACCTTGAGTTCACAAATTCTGCCAGCAGATAAAGATCTCTTTTTAGTGGCTATCATGAATCTTAAGTATTAACAGGTTATCCTTGTATCTGTGCAAACTGTAAGAAGTTGAGAAAATTCATTTTATTAAAGCCTTGCACAATTTGTAAAATATCTGTAAAATGTCTTCGTAGTAAAATAAGAGAAAAAAAAATATGCTTGTTAGCTTTCCTGGGAATATTTGTTTAATACTTGTTTACTCTTGGCTGAAAGTTTTGGTACAATTATTTCTGAACTATTGTTGGAAGGCGGAAGGAAGCGTGAGTGTTTTCTTAAAGTTAAAAAATTATTGCCTTGAAGACTCACAGTTTGGAAATGGCTTTTACAGTTGATGCAACTCAGAACTATGTCAGCCACCTTCTTCTTGGCCTGTCCCATTCCAAAAGACAATTTTCCTAAGCTTGTGTATGTTGTGGCTAAATAAGACTATGGAATTTATAGGGGAGTATAAAAATCACTTGAAGTAAAAATTAGATTCTTCAGTTTTGAGACTAGAACTTGGATCTTTGTGGATTTCATTATTCCTGAAATTTAGTGGAGGTCGAATGTGGAAGGATGAGGGCATGGTGGATGGCCATAAGCAGCCAGTACCCATGGCACCTGTAGTTTCTACTTGGAGGAAAACAGACACGGAGGAGTGAGATTTTATATCCTACATGGAACTGGCTTTGCTGCAAAGGCTGTCAGAAGGCTGTGTGCATTTTTCAGTACCACTTCTCCTTGAAATGATGGGGAGTAGGAGGTTGCTGAGAGTAACCCAATGAACAAAGGAAAGCACACACCCCCAAGGTGGTGGAGGCTTAATTTACCCCTTTCTTGAAAAAGAAAAGAAACAGTTTGTGCAGTCTGATCTGTAGTACTTGGGAATTGGAAACATAAGGGTAGCTGGGGAGGAGGTTGCAAAATTGAGTGGGGTGAGATGGAAGCAAAAAGTAGACTAGAAATAGGGCATAAATCTGTAATGGTGAGGTAAGCTATGGAACGAGTTTAATTAAGTTGTGATTGGTTTTTGAAATGAAAATCCCATCAGCCTCTAATTCTCTGTGCCGTAAATGAGGATGATGGTGTTATAAATCTTTTCCTAGTTAAAAAACCTGTTTTAAAAATATTTTGTTTCTAGTGTCACACTTTTCTTACAGCATAACCTACTGTAAATGCACCTATGCTGCTTTAGCCTTTATTTTAAAGATTTATGCAGTTTAGAATTTTGAGCCAAGGTGAGCCACGTGGATGGATTTTATGCTGGGGCCATGTTCTGTGCATTGATCATGCCAGTGCATTGAAATACTTCTCAGTACAAATTGTCTTCCAAGGAGGAGACTGTGGCATAACCTCATTGTTAAGTTGAGGAGTTGAGGAGTTGCACATGTAATATTAATGTCCATAATTAGTTGGTACAACAGTTATTGTTGGCCCCTTAGCTCTTGTCTTCTGAAAATACTAGCTGAGACTTTTTCTTCAGATGACTTTCTCAGTTGTACTGTATACAGATAAATTTTTTAAAAGACAAATTTATGAGGCCGTTTCTTTATTTTGTCCTTGTATGTTTTGCATTTCTCTAGTCTGATGTTGCTTATCTCTAGCAGTGTTATTAATGACTGAAAGTATACAGCCAAATCTTCATCTCTGGTCCTCCTGGGTTTTACTCATTTCTGTTGCTCCTTCCAAGACCAATGGTTGTGGTAGTTCCAGGTTGAGCAGGGGAGATTGTTCTCTGCACTTAGACTTCTAACTGTGGATTTCCAGTTCTGAAATCCCCCCAAGGTTTCTGCACACACCTTCTAAGGGGTTGTTTTAAACATCTTCAGCTTGAGCTGAGTGTACTCTTGCTGTATTTTATAGTTCACAAAGAAGTGTTTAAATCGTGGTCCCCAACATTTTTCATCAACAGCTGTTGTGTTACCAGATACGTAACCAGAACATATCAATTCTTACCTGTTCCTACCTTCTCTTTTTCCTAGAAAACCTAAATACTCTTCTTTTTCCACAGAGGCGTTGAATATATCTGTCATATAATATACACTGAACTTCTTGGTTACTCTGTAACTCCTTGGAGTTGCCCATTGCACTGATGGCAAGTCCTGGCATTATAGTGGAAAATTATTGCATTTACTGACACTAGATACACAACTTCTTTAAGAGGGATGTCTACATTATTCTGAAAAAAAAAAATCCTTGCAAAATTAAAAATTCACTGAGCCTTTTATTTTTACTGTTTAATCTTGCAATCTAATATTTCCATTCTGCACAGTAGATGTGAGCTTAGCAAAAATTGTCTGAAACATTGGTTTGTCTAGTTCTTTATCAGATATCAGACTCTGAGTTATTTGAATTTTAAAAAGTCACCTGCAAGAACAAGTGCAGGTGACCAAAGAGAGGTGAGCCCCCCAATGCCTTGAACCATGCCTAAAAACACATTTCTAGGGAGAGTTAAAGGTATCTTTCTTGTAACCCTTGATGGATCATTCTTCCACACAATAGTTTTATTGATTTTCAGCTCAGGAGTACTTTGAGCTCTGTTATGTGGCAATAAGGACTTGCACATTTTAACTCCAGGCTAGAGAGACAAGCATCTCTTCTAGTTAGTTTTAAACCTGGCACACAAACTTTCAGATGTTTCTGTTACTTGACGAGGCAATTACCAACCTTTTTTCTGCCTTTATGTCCTTAGAAAACAGGCTTCTGTTCCATCCCTCTTGTTTATAGGGGAGAAGTCTTGATTAGCCCTAGACCATGCATTCCTTGCAGTAAAATCCTTTTGCACAACAATAATCCTATCAACCCTTCTCTGCCTTTTTCAGTACTGCTTTTTGAGGTGAGATGTCACAAATTAGTCTCTTTTCTTTTGTTGTTTCTGCTTTATCTACACTACTTCCTGTATTTATATGTAGGTAGAAGCCAAACCTCCCTAGTTCTCTGTTTTTGTAGAAGCTGATTTGACATTTTTAACAAGTGCAATCCAAGAAGAGAACTGAAGGGAGCTGTTTGGTATGTTTCTGCCTGATAGGGGAAAAAAGAAAAAGGTTTGGTTTTGATGTTGGTAATGCATGAAAAAAGACGTGTAGTGCTTATTCATGTACAAGACTGCAGAGGAGAAGAAAGTAAAAAGACAATGTAGCTTCTGAAGAAAATAGCAGAGGACAATAGCTAACTGAGCAGCTTGAGAAATGCATAGGAGGGAGGTTGCTGTTACAGGGTAAGAACAGAGCTCAGCTACATGGTAGTCAGTGTTTTCCAGGCTGTAGAGATGATATTTTCTTTGTTTAGTGGTGATATTTTGGTGAAAAGCACTTAAGCAAACCAAAGCCAGAGTGTGTAGCAAATTACTGGGAATATATCCCTGCATAACAGCTCTGGGTCTTGCTACAGCTTGTCCAGGGGACCCTTGCTCATGCATGTGACTGGTGTGGACAGCAGAAATCCCTCCTTACAAGCATCCTTTGGTTTCCCATCCCCTGAGGGAAGTGCACTCTTACCTGCCATTTTCAAAGGGTGGCTGTTTTTACAGGTGACCCTTCCCTTGGCATCTCAGGGTGTTTTGGTCCATTTGGATTCCCTTGCATGCAGCAATCAGCAGTTGTGGTGACACAGTAAGGGATTTTCTCCTCGAGTCTCTCAATGCCCTGTCTGCTGCTGTTGGCAGGACCAGGGGCTGAGCACACAGCAGCTCTGGGCACTGGCACTGCTGGGGGCTGCCCGGAGAGCAGGCTGGCCCCTCCACATCATTACCCAGATCAAGAGTTTTCTTGTAAAACTGGTTACATTTAAAATGTGTCCCCACCTCCCAGCAGATTGCTGCAGCAATGCCAGGGTCAGGTGTCAGTGCTGGGCTGCAGTGGGTGCTCCCTCCCACCCAGCACCTGCCTTTCTCCAACTCCTCTTCCTTGCCTCAGCCTGATCAGCCACCATCTCACACCAGCCATTCCCCTGTGCCCAGCTGCTCCTAGAGCTGGGGCAG
>NW_005054375.1:557907-565137 GCF_000277835.1 Geospiza fortis
AACTAAAAGTATTTTTCCTTTGTTGTTATCAAAAGACCTGGATGAGGTAGCAGAAGCTAGCAAGTAGTCATGCACATTTTGAGATGATGGCACTCTCATTTCCAGTTGAAAGCTGCAGAGATCCTGTTTTCATTCTCCTGAAAGAACACCACTTCTAGCAACTCAGAAGGCTTTGAGAAGTGCCCATCTCCGACACAGCTCTGGTGTTTTTGCCAGTAGAGGATCTTGATGTACCCTAGGAGTGGGGAGATTGTGGGCCCTGTGCACTGCTCCATCCCTCCAGGGAGACAGCAGGTGTCCCCCAGGCTCTGCCCTTCCACACTGGGCAGGGGTCAGTGTGCAGGAGAACAGAACCAGGGCCTGAGTCACATATTGGTGCTGTATATGTTCAGTGCAGGATTAATCTTTTCTGTGGAACAGTGCCATCATACAGAAGTATGGCAGCTACACCTCACCAAACAGTGTATGACAGGCAGTTTTGGAGATGCTTGGGGATGAATTAGGAAGGAAGAGGCTAAAGAGAAGCAATTTCCATACCTGTGTCTTTATACCTCTGTGCTGAGGTCATTGAGGGTAAAAACCTTTTGAGTTGGTGGAGGAATTGGTGGAAGAGTAGGAATTGATGGGAGTGTAGATGTACCTTATACTGGTTATCACCAGTTCACCAAGAACGTTATCAGGATCTTTCTTTGAACACCACTGGGTGCACCATGTCCTCTCACCAAGAGGGTCTCTGGTGGGTGAAATACAGCCTTTCTGTATTTCAGAAAAGGCTGGGAAGGAGGGCTAAGGACTCCTGCATGGCTGGGCATCACAGTGTCATGAAACCCTGGCATGGCATCCTTCAGCTTTGTCTAGGTTCCTGGCCAGTCTGACAAATCCCTTTTGCCATCCATTTTCATGAATGGCAGCCTTGTGGTTTTCAGAAAGAGATTTTAGCCAGGAGCTTGAACACATAAGGTGATATGACAAAATACTCCCTTGATTAGTTTGCTGGTTTTTCCCCTCCTAAAGGGCATACCAAAATACTGTCTTAGCAGGGTTCAGGAGGTACTATCCATGCTATATCTCATCCAGTCTAGCATGTTCAGGGATTTGAAATAATGTAAAAATTGCTATTTATTGCTATGTTTAAAGTTAAAATTACAGTCAGGAGCTTCTGATGTTTTCACCATTTGACTTCTGTAACAGGAATCCTTCGTGTAATGAAATCCCTGATAACCCTGATTTTCTCCTATTACACTAGTGATATCATTGTTTGGAATATGAAAGGCCTAAGATAGACTTTTTATGGAAAAATTGGATCCCCTCTGAAAACAGCTCTTACACATTAAAAATACGCAAGAAATTCTTAACAAATAACATAGCAATGTTTGGCTTGTCAGAAGAGCACCTTGCATAAAACCTTTCAGTGCAAGCTTTTTATATAGAGATAATTATTCTCATAAAAAATAATTTAAATTTACCAGATGAAAGTACAAGCCTTCAGCATCTAACAGGTGTGAAACATTTAATCAGTAATTCTTCATTTTATACTCTCAAATAGGTAAGGAATTTCCCCCAGGCAAACAAGGAGGCCATTTCTGTGTTGGTCTGGTGGGCTTTCAAGACACCACAGATAGCCAAGAAAGTAGCTCAGTCATTGGTTTAGAAAAAGAAAGGTGATTCCTGTCTTATTTTATGGGAACCAGACTAATTAAAAGCAAGACGTCTAAAAGCAGTTTCTTTATATGCTAATTTTATGCAGTATATTTCAGGTTGTTGATAGGAGGGAGGGCTTCAGGTCTGATAGCATTTTTGTTACTAAATATGGTCCTCCTCAAACCTGAAAGACACCTGACTGAGTCAAAAATAGAGTTGGAGCAGAACGATAATTCTTGCCTGGGAACAGTCAAGGCAGGTTGGATTGACAGATGAAACACGTGCTAGAACATGAGGAGAGGAGAAGGGAACACCTTTGTTAAACACAGCACAACCAGCCAGGAGTGGTGCCAACATTTCACTTGTTGGCCTTGCCAGAACAGTAATAGTAAAGTCCATGTTTTGTGTGTGCCCCTCCAGTGATCTCCAAATTAAATTACAGTATCTCAACCTGATCAATGTTAGTATAACAATAATGATAATCTGTTCCCTCAGTTTTCCCAGAGTAGGTTTTGACACCATTCCCGTTGGAGATTTTGGCAAAAGCTGCTGAAAAACCTCAGCTGAATGTGGCACAAAGAAGATAACACTTTTTTTCTCAGTCTGTTTTACTTTAACCACATGGCATGCTGTCAGTAACTTGCAGTGTTGAGATGATCTGTGCCTCTTTCATTGACCAGTCAGAGAAGGGGTCCCAGGCCAGCATGGCAGGTTGCTTCAGCTGTCAGCAGCTGTGGCAGGGGCAGCATCTCCATGCCCTGCCCTTGGATGTAGCCTGGCAGTGGGAGCATGACAGTCTGGCTGAGTGTTATTTGGTCACACCAGGGATTTTGTCAGTGTATTGGTGTTTTTGTTGTCAGTATAAAAAGCACCACCAGAAAAAGCAATCATGTTACTTGATAACATAATTGTTATCTCTTAAAGTCTTCTCTAACCAAAGGGGCTGGTTGAAGTTAAAAATTTATTTGTGTAAGTTTAAATTTGTTATGCTATAATTAATTCAGTATGTTACTGTCTGCTTTTAAAGCCCTAAGTTAATGTAAAAAAATTCCTGAAATACACATCTCGAAAAAATAATTAATATAGTAATACACACAATAATTTGTCACAATAATGAGACCAATTCTGCTTAAATACTCCTTATTAAAAAAAATCATTGATAACAATGCAAAAAATTAGTGCATTGCTTTTTTTTCAGGGTTGATGTCCAAAGCACTAGTTGGGAAACAGAGCTCCCATTTTTGTGTTGCACATTAACTCTTCCATGGGGTGATAGACTGGAACTACAGTTCCTGCTTTATGATCAGGAAACAAGGACATGGCTTTTCAACCAGTTCTCAGACTAAAGAATGCAGGAGGTTTGGTAGATTAAATTGAGTTTTATATGCCATTGCAGTCATAGCCTGGCTGATTTTAGCTTAAAATAGTACTAAGAATTGTATTGAAAGGAATCTCACCATTAGATATATGCCTCATGTGCTTGTCTTTGGGATGTCACATAGACTTCTCCTGGGTGAGACTTGTCCCATAGGCTTATGTAACTTAAGTCTCTGTGTAATCCAGCAATTAGAGTGCCAATATGCAGAAATTTTAATATCATTATGAGAATTTATAAACTGCCCAGTGGGATGCTAAAGTTGTGATTACATCCTATGCCTTCTAAATCTATATAAAACTATGAGAAGTTTAGCCAGGTGGTCTCTCTTTTTTTTTCCTGAAAATGGTTATTCAACTGTGTCTCATTGGTTATATTCCAAATTAGAGGACTTCCTTTTCTGGGAGCATCTCTTTCTATTGCTTTGCAATGGTTACAAAATTAACTACCCTGGAAAAATAACCTTATTTCCTGACATGACACTCAAACTGCTCCATCTTGAAGCTGTGCACTGTCACTCCAGTAAGACCCTGGTAATGAGCTGAAGGTGAGAGTTTTGCAGCTGAAGGTGAGAGTTTTGCAGATATTAGAGAGATATCAGAATAGCATAAGAATAACCATGAGATATATCTAATATGGAGGGACAAAATAGGGACAGAATTAGGAATAATATAATATAATACACTGTAATAATATAGTAAGAGTTAGTGATTTGGCAGTTGATTGTGTTACATTTTAGTTTATTTAGTTCTTCAGTACTGGGTAGGCAGAGTGTTATTTAGCAGTAGCTGTAGTGCATGAAGTGCATAGGAGAGCTGGGTTACATTTGCAATTTAGAAATACTGTGCTAAGTGGGAGGAAAAATGCCTGCCCATCAGAGCCCTGTAATTTCCACTGCCTTGTTCTCATGGGACCCAGTGCAGCACCTGCAGAGGAGCAGGCACTGGAGGTTGTACGTGGGCTCACACCCTGTGCCTGTTCCTCACCATGGTGCTTTCCCATGGAGCATTTGTGCTCTTGGTGTTCCTCAGTGAGGACATGGGGGACACTAAAGCTTATATTGTGGTGTTGGAAAAGGTGAAACTTGCTATTTGCAGATAGCATACTCCTGTATTAGAATTGTTTGATTTAGTGCCCTTTGCTGCAGTCTCCAGAGGAGTGCTGAGTGACTCCTGCTATTGCTTCCATACCTAACTGGATTCCCACAGGATGATGTGGGCAGGCACTGCTTTGGAGTACAGTGTTGGGGATCTGCAGCAGATGTGTCACCAAATCCCTCCTTTCTCAGGCAGTCTCACTGCCAGGCTCTACCAGCTCCTTTGCATCTCTGCATGGCATCTCTCTGACACCTGGAGGTGGTGGGAGCTTCCCGCCAGTGAGCAGCAGGCAGTTTGCAGCTCTGCCAGTGTTCCTCCCCAGGACTCTGTGTCAAAGGGCCTTGAGCCATTTCCCTGGTAAGGACAAAGATGTATCTGCCAGTGCACTTCCAGCACAGGCAGCCAGGTCACAGTTTGTGGCACATGGGGAAGGTTTTCTCTTCCCTCCTGTTCTTTACATTCATTCTTGTTGGGAGCCTGATCACTCATACAAAGGATTTACCTTTAGGGGAAAATGCATAACTAGATATGCTTCATTATTGGACTAGATAGTAGGTAAGGGCTTACAGGCAAAGTTCTTCTCTTCTGAATATGTAGACAGATGTAGAAATAGGTACACAAAATAGGATAAAAACTAAGGAAATGGTAGATCTTCAAAAGGCAAGTACAAGTTTACTGATGGTCACCATAGATGGGAAGTCTGAAATTTTCTAGAACTTCAGTATGAATTTTAAAAGTAAGTTAATTAACCTGCTATTCTTCAACCTAACCTTTCTTTGAAAAGAGAAGTTGTCATAAAAATACCATTTAATAACCAGGTGTCTTGTAGTTTGTTTAGGCAAAATATATAATGTGAAGATTGATAAGAAAGTGTACTCCTAAGTGGTAGTGGTAAAATCTTGTGCTTTTTATTATGAAAAAACACATCAAAGTAAAAACCCTAACTTTATACTTTCTCATTAGTGACTGCTGATGTTCCTTAAACATTTATTTATAGATCAGTCTCAAAGAGAAAGAGTTGTATCACCTTCTGTGCCCCTTTCCTTACATAGGACTTCTTATGCGAGAGCCATTTTGAGACCTTATTGATTGTGACTCTCAGGTATTTCTCTCATGAGAACTTTCTGCTTCCCTTTGCTTCCATTTTTATTGGCTTTTGACACTTGGCCTGGAAAGGCATGCAGAGCATCCCCTTGCTCCTCCTTGGTGGGGTGATCCCAGCCCAGGTGCATTCTGTCTCACCACTTTAGATGGGTAAAGTACCTCCTACTGCTGCAGGTTTGCTCAGGTATAAAATTCCTCACACCCTACATGACCTAAAGCTGAATAAATAGGCAGAGAGTAACAGCAGACAGTTTTGTGTCTGTAACAACTCTGGGGAAGTCATTTGCCATAAAACTCGTAATGCAGACATAATTTGGTTGATAAATACAGTAAGTTCACTTTGCTATATTCACAGGGTCACATTCATTTTTGTATGTGAATGGCAGTTGGTTTATTTTTCAAAATGTTTGCAAGTCTCATGAGTTTCATAAGTTGTAGTGTCAATAAGTATCTGTCCAAAAGCACGTTACTCGTTCTTTGTTATTTGTATTTGTTCTCCTTTAAATCAAATTGTAAAACCCTTATCTGGAAACAAAACCACACGCTGGAGATTTTTTACATAAATAATTTTGCTAATGTTAGTGATACAGAAAAAAACGTGGAGTTTGTAAGGATAAGGAAAAATAAGTTTTACTACTAAAAAGCAGATTTTCTAAACACTTAGTTACTATCCGTAAGTGGTATTGAAAATCTATTTAGAAAAGCCCCCTAGTGCCTAAGAATTATATTCACATTAAGATAAATAGGAAAGCATATGCTACCATTTACCTTAAGAGGTTAATGGAAGGCTCTTCATGCACAGTGACTAATCCAAACCGGGATAGTGAAAAATTACCAATGTTTGATAATTTATATAGTTTATATAATAATAAAACCTTAGCAATATTACAGAGTAGTCTTTACAAAAGTGTGTCTTACTAGCAGGATTTTTTTCAGAAATAGTTTTCTAGTGTAAAATTTAGTTGAATTTTATGTACGTAACACAAGTCCTGTCCCACCATGTGTTGAAGGTAGCACAGTTCTTCCACAGATGGAGGACGTGTCCCAGCCAGGCTCAGCTGGGCATGAGCAAGAGCTGGTATGCACATCTGCTACACAATGCCCTTGCCTTCACTTCAGTAACCCTCCTTTATTTCACAGCCACCTTGTTTCACAAAAAGAGAAGTTTCTTTTGCCAAAGCCTGACCTTTGAAACAAACTTTCTGAATTCTTAGTGATTAAGTTGTATGAACAACAATCATAAGATGATAGCATCTCCTGAAGCTGCAGAAGTGATACCTATGAGGCAGCAGTATCCTCTTTCACTTAGTGCCTTTTTCCAAATGAATCCAAGATTCTTATTTTCAATGCTACAACTGTTGATAGTATAGAACAGGATGAAATCTGAAAAACATTCCCTCTTGTGCTCTACAAAGTCTCCCTTTCCTCAACCCCATGAGTCCTGGTGTGCTGGTTTGGCCTTTTGTTTGTCAGGGGTTTGGGGTTTGGTTTTGGGGGTTGGGTTGGGGTTTTTTTCATTTTGGTTGTGGAATCTAATGGGGTTTTTATTTTAAACAATAGGTTATGTAAAAGTTTCTCTTGCCTGCTATACTTAGAATGTAGTTATATAAACTGTTTTCCTCACACTTCTTCCTCCTCTCCTTGTTGACGCACAGAGTCCCAGGAAATCTCAGTAATAGAGAAGAGGCTGAACTGGGTTTGAGTTCTGTGTAGCATTGCTCACCCTCTGCCTCTCTGAAACTCATTTTCCAATTGCTGCCATGTGTGGAGTAAATGTCACCAATGTTTCCATCTGGGATTCTTTCTACCTTGTGTTTTCTGTCCCTGAGAAAATATTTCTTGTCTGCTTTCCAGACCTTTTGTGATATGCTCAAGAATAAAAATGGCAATGCTTGATGCTTTCCTTCCTTTCCATCCTGTCTTTTGGAAAAAAAAAATCTCTTTAACAGGGCAGGGGTTAAACAAATCCCACCAGTTAATTGGAATGAGTTTGTACATCTTTACATTAGGCAC
>NW_005054375.1:565266-577066 GCF_000277835.1 Geospiza fortis
CTCTTTCCCGAAGTTTTGTTGTTTTTTTTTTAACAACAGAACATTACCCAGCTTTTCATATGTGGGATTCAAAATGACAGTGGATGTTAAGATCCGTGGAGTTTCCCTTTTTATTACAATTTAGTGTGGTAGGCAATAGAATAGGGAATGCACTGAGAGCAGCCAGGCTTTTGAAACTGCCTGTGCAGAGACTGCATATCCACACAGAAACTCTAAGTAAACAATTTAGCCGTATGCTGTTTATTCCACCTCTCTCTTTCTCTTTTCTTTGCTAACACAGGTCCACAAAGATTCTCGAGTTCTCAAGCCCTAGCTTATGGAAGTGTGTAATGTCAGTGTGGTTGCAAAATCACACGATCTCCTAGCTCTGTATCTTATCCTTCACCCAACATTGCACAACGCTGGACTGTCAGCTAGGAGAACGAAAGGAGCCAGATTGTGTTGTGCCACCTCTTTTTCTAGTTCTCGCATAAGTTGCCACCAGGATATTTTTCTGTGTTTGTAGCACGTTTGGTGGATTTGGGGCACATTCTTTGCTTCCATTCTCCTCATTCATGTGACCCTTTCCCAGTGCTTCCAAATGAGCTAATGTGTCTTCAACATGGAGAAAACCAACTAAGTTGGTTAGGATGTGTATTGTTCTCTTGTTTTATTTGTGGGTTGTTTGGGGTTTTTTTAATTGGTCTTTGTTCTGTTCTTTTTTAAAAAACATATCTACAAAAAGAGAATATATAACTTTCTGCCCTAAATACCTCTTTTGCATCAGGGATGGATATTTAATGGAGTGAGGTGTAATAGCAGAACAGTGCCATGTCTCTGTCCTCACGAGCATCGCTGCATGCAGATTAGAAAGGCTCTGTAGTGCTGCTACTGTATGCCAGATTTGCTATTTGCTCTTGTTTGCATGATAGTATTTCTAATTTACTAATATGATATGGAAATAATGGCACATCACCGATCTTTCAACATATTGTATCACTGCTTTATCATATTAGGCTAATACACTGCGAGAGTTGATAGCACCTCTCCATGTCAAATGGGAACCACATCTCTTGGCACTGAACGGATTGGACTCAAAGGTTGATAAACTTTTCATTAGAGAATTGGCACGACGGAGACTCAACTTCAGCCTCTTGCAAGCAACCTAATGGCCTCCGTTCAGAAAGTCAGTTCTTCTTGAATAACTTTGATGTTTATAACAGAGAACAGACCTGTTAAAGCATAGACAACCACATGCCTGAATATGACGCCTCCAGGAAGGTGTCAAAGGGCATGGCCAGTCTTTTGAAGAATGCACCCTTTCCACAGTGGGACTAGGCACAAAGTCAGATCCAGTCTACATGGAGCACATTTGCAGAAAATACTGCCCCCTGCACGGGAGAACGGAAGGGGAAGAGGGTCTTGGCAGGGAAAGGGCTTTGATGTCACTCAGTTTTGTTCTGCACACCTCGAGGAATTAAAGAGGGATTCAGCCATGGTAACTGTAATTTCCCATTGCTTGTACTGAACTCCAGTGAACCCATTCAGGCCAACCAGACAGAGTCGTGTCATTTAAGCGTGCTTCACGTTAGTGAAGGAAGTTTCCTTACTGTGTCATGCTAAACTAAGTGTATTCTGTCAAGTGGAGGTATGTACAGACCTTTCAGAGACTTCCATTTATCCAGTGGTTTGTACTGAATTCCCAGAGGGTACGCTGGCACTCGTTCGGACGGTGACGGAGAAGATACCTCACGCTGCGATTTATTAGACTCTGCAGTTAAATCTTTGGTTCCTCTTTATCTTCTAGGACTAAAACATGTGAGTGATGCTGCCTGGCCAAGCAGGCACAAAGTATTCTCTGTGTAACACCCAGACTCTGGAGGGCTGTTTTGGGGCCAGTATTTGTCTGGATGTCACTCAAAGTAGATTCAGATATTGTATTTATCATTATGTTCTGAGTCCCCTATGGGTTGATGTTTGCCTCTATCTCTGTGATTAGAATGTGGATTTTCCTTGATATATTTGGCTAAGGGTGTATTGTAATAATGTTAATGCTAATTACTTGATATTTCATACTATCTTACGGGGAGATACTTTTAAAAATGTATTTTGAAATGTTTTCTTTCTGTTTGCTCAATGTATGGTATTGCATTATGTTAATACCAATAAAATTATATATATATATAGTTATATATATATTTCCCTTTTATAAAGAAGTAAATTATGCTTTTTTGCCTCACAAACAGGAAATGTGCAGTGAATAAAATTACATCATTCTGCCTTACAGCAGGTGACAAAGCTTATAATAGTTTTAATATTCTTTTTTTGAAAAATAAAAAGTATAGTATGACATAAATTAGTTGGAAATTCATCAAAATGCATGTTTTATATTTCTGCTCAATGGGACTGTCACAAAACAGCCTAAATATTTAGCAATGTTGTTTTGGCATATTTAATTTTTTCTAATCAGAAACATGCACTGTATTGCTATTATTGATTACAAAACTGTACTGTCATAAATTTTTGCCTGTTGGCCAGATAGACAAACTCTCTGAGTTTGTCTGTAGGAATTGATTTTAAAATTTAATTTAGTGCTCTTTCCAATGCTTGGCAAAGGCAGAATTTATTTTTTATATAAGGTTGCCTTTGAAGTACCTGCCTCTGCCAGGAATGATAAATCACTGCTAAGTACATAAAGATTCTGCAACCTGAAGGATATGTGATTAAAGTCTTGTTGGAATGGCCTGCAACCCCAGCCAGTCCTTTACATTCTGTCATTAAATTCCATAATTAGTTAGAGGTGAAATGTTTTGGAAATGAATTAGAGAAGCAGAAGCAAGGATGTGACTCTAAAATGTCCTTTGGCTGCCATTTGGGGTAACACTGATGGCTTATTTGCTGCTCATAGCCAAAGGCCAGCATATATCTGCACTAATGCCTATTAGATTGTCTTCAGCTTCCTCTCTTTCTTTTCCCCACCCTTTCTAACATATTGTATTGAGTATCTTTGTTTTGCAGAGGCATTCAGGAGGGCTGTAATTAGCAGTCCCTGGCATTTAATTGCATACACATTTGTTAAATATTTTTCTGTATGCCTTAAAATAAAGTATAGAAAATGGCAGTAAATGTTTCTTTAATGAAGGCATTTGATTTATTCATGAAGTCAGGATTTTTTAAAGGTGTTATTTTGGGCTTAATAAAGGAAATAAGCCAGCAAATTTTCTGTCTTGCTTTTGCATAACCGTCGTCTGTCAGGGCTGACGTTCAGTTCCTTTCTCTTGTTCCTTTCATGGCAAGCACATTCTGCCCAATGGGTGGGGAATGGACCTTTCTGCTGTGACCACTCTCATGCCAGTTGTGAGAGCACTTTATGCTGAGGTTCATACATGTTCGCAAGTTCATTTTGACATCTGGTGACAGGAGTGGTGTCTAGAAGAGCCATGTGGAATTATTGCGTTTCTCTCGTCACAGCAATAGCTGTTGTCCTGAAAGGTACCTTGAACTCCATGTGGTGCTTACAGACCATGGGGGTGTGATGGGCATTCAGCAGCTGATGGGGGGTGCCTAATATTTGGTAGTGTTGTGCCCTGCATAATTAAGATGTAACTCAGGGTGCAGCTTAATTAGGTTGGAATCTAATCAGTGCAGCTATCATAATGTGCAGTTATAAATCCATTAATAAATCTGAATATCTGAATAAATATTACAACTTCTGGGATAACATTTTGGGAAGTATCTTGGGCCCCTTTCAGAAAGGCCTCAGGAGGTGCTTCCCCAGCAGACCACAGTGGGTTACAGAGGTAACTGAGGCAGACATTCAATAACCTGGCCCCTGCCCACACTAATGTCTTTCCCATGTTGAAAGTAAAATTGCAATTCCTTCGTGATGCATTTTGGAATGCTCCACTCTCAGTGCTACATTTTCATACAAAGAAGCAACTTGGGGTGTAGCCTGAAGTAGAGTTCATGTTCAGGGTGGGTGTTGCTCACCAGGAACGTGTCCCCCATGTGTTCAGGCTTTCAGGTATCAATCCCATAAGGCTTGCCAGGCACCGCTGTTGTACGAGCGTGACTGTGGCTTGATTCTGACTGGTGAGTAACATTGCTGGGTCCGTATCATTTGTCACTTAACCTTTCACAACTGTGAGTGCTGCAACCTTAGGTTAGGTTTGTAATACCAGTATTTTCCTCAAGGAGTAATTGCTTCTGTATATTCCTTGTGAATTATTATTTGTAGGGAACTCCTCATCATCCTGCTCCAAAGCTACAGAATCCCCACAGCAAATTTGCCCAGTTTGCTCCAACTCCTGGCTTTTCTCATAAATACAGGTTTTCTGTTGTTTTTGAACTGCAGGGCCCAAGGGGAAGTGTACCATCAAAGTGGGATTGGTGTTTTTATTTCACTTCAGCATTGATAGCTTGTGGTAAAATTAAACAGCACTTATATCAGTGTGTGGCACAGAAAAATGTCAGGATATCCTATTGCATTGTGTAAAATTCTCCCAGAGAGTCACTAAAATCAGCAGATTAAGGTTAAACTGGTGCCTTCATAGGCAACTTAATGAGTAGAGTACCATATCCAAAACCAAGGAGGGATGCAACTATAACCCTACTGCAGAAAAGTTCTGCCACTGATCAGAATTCCATTTATTTGGGAAGCTTTGGAGTGACTTAATTCTTCTGCCCTCTCTGAAATCACAGCCCACCAATATAACCTCATGAAGGAGCAGGACTGTGAGCGAAGAGGGAGCTACAGGTGCTCATTTGAGGGGTGCAGGAGCTGTCAAGAGGCAGCATGAGCAGAAAAAGTTAATTATTCCCTCTGTGTGTCCCTTCTCGCTAACACAGTGACCCCTTAGCTGGCACCTGTACTTCACTGCTCAGTGCATGTCAGGAATGGCTGAATGTCCCTGTCAGCTCCACAATGCAGATCTGCAGGGACAGACACCAAGGGTTTGTCCTTATGCTCAGTTTCGTGCCAGCTGTGTTCAGTAAGCAATTCCAGTTGTGTGGAAAGCTGAAGAGATGTGGCTGAGGTGGGTGTGGGACTCAGAGCAAGAGCAGCCCGAGTGTCCCATGAGGGTGGGGGCTGCCCATGTGAACGTGCTCCAGCCTGCAGCTCACACTGCAGCCAGCAGGGCACAGGAGGCCTGTGGGGCCATGGCTTGTCCTTCAGATGTCCCCACAAAGGTGACACCAGTGGGAAAGAGCTTCTCAGGGATCTACTGACCCAAAAGGAAGACTGCTAGTGCCATAAGTAGTTCCCAATAAGAATTAGACCTTTGGTGCCACAGCAAAGGCTTGGCATCTGTCAGGCCTGGCAGAAGCTAGGGCTAGATCTTTTAAAGGTGGTACCTGCCTGATTCTGGTATTGAATTTGGTTGTAGTGGAAAATGCCTGGAAAACCTTCAGATATCTGGCATTTAGGAGATGAGTTTTCCACTTGCTTGCACAGTTCACTGTATTTCAAGAAACCAAATTTATGCTCGTGCATGTGAGAGTAGAAGCAGGCTGGTACCACGGGGTGTAAAACTCCAGCAAGTGCAGGACAATGTTGTGTTGGTGCTTTCAGTGAGGATCCTCCCTAGGGAGTATCTTTTATTGTCTGCAGGTTTATGTAACAGCAGAGAACAGAAACAGTGTACAACTATCTTGGTAACCAAAAATACTTCCACTTTAGAGGAAATATATAATCCAGATTTAATACCTGCATTGAATAAATATAAAATAATAAATTCAATAAATAGAAAATTTAATGATCCTCCAGCTACTGAAGTTTCACCAAACACATGGATCAAAGCTTGTTTCTAAACAATGCTCTTCCCTTCCTTGATTCAAGCCTTCTGGGAAAATCCTGCATTTTTACAAACACAGGGGCAGAAAGGACAGAGGATTACATGAATCAGAAGAAGGCAGGGAAAGGGAAGCAATACCAGAGAGAAGGGTTGCAAAGACTGAGTACTGCTCAAGAAGAACCCATTTTGCTTTTAATTTAGTTTTAACTCAGCTTGCTTAAACTTTTCTTCTGTTGTAGAAAACATTAATATGCTCGTGTGTGTGTGTACAGACATATACATACAAATATGTGTGTGTGTGTGTGTGTGTGTGTTTACAGGTGTAATCACATATCCTTGATTTTAAAGTGGCATAGGACATAGCATAGCTATCTTTGTACTTTAGCAGGGAAATTGCTCTATTTTACCTAGAGCAGATGATTAGCTGCTGTTTCCATGCAGATCTGCATTTTATTGCACCTCCTGCCTGCTGTACCATGCCAAGCTTAAATAGTGTGTTGCTTCTTCCTTTTCTCAGTAATTAGGGATGTGACCTGTAACATTTTCCTAGGAGGAGCTGACTTTCCCTGTCATTGTGGCTCCCCCATACCTGTGCAGGAGTGACATCATGACATCAGACACCATCTCCTTTAAGCCTTACATTGATTTCACCACTTTGTTCCTTTGAGCTTGGGCGGTGGGGGGGAAAGGAAATACATAGCTAAGTTTGCCAGCCAGCCATCTAAATAATGCTAAAAATTATTAATTCCTGAATCTTTGTACTAGAAGCATTTGGGTATGTCTCACTCTTGGGCAGTTTGGACTCTTTAATGATCAACCTGACCAGCAGCAAAGATGGATTTAGGCTTTGCACTGAGAAACCAACTGCTTCTTTGGAAGATTTCTCCCCTCCACTGCAACGCTGCTAAAATCCACATCCACTCTCCTTTCATCCTCCTTCTTTTTCATCTTGTATCTAGTACCTAGGGAGATCCCTTCAGTCTCTCTGCTAAGTGTTCCTGGGGTTTACAAGCCCAGCCAGGCTGTTGCACACTGTGGCCACAGCCCTTGTCTGCCTGTTGGCACAGCTGGGGCTGCAGAGCTGCTGCAGGAGCTGCCCCTTTCCCAAGGGCTCAGCAGGGCTCTGTGTCTGCTCTGCCTCCCTGTCAGTGAAACCACTGCAGGCCCAGGCAGGTTTGATGGTCCCTGTTGTTAGGCATGGCAGAGAGAAGCTGCTGTGGCATAGGAGGATTACAAATCTTTGCTTTCTTGCTGCTGGGATTATATCAGTTATTAGTTAGCTTGTGGCAGACCAGGGCGTCTGTTCCCAACATAGACACATCAGGGTCAAGAAGGCAAAAGGAAAAAAAACCACCCAGAGGTTTGTGCACCCAAGGCTATTTTATCTAACTTGAGACCATTTCCCAGAGGCCTGGGATGCTTCTTGTTTTGGGGCAGTATTTACTGCATTTACTGACACTCACAGAGAGTCTCCGGGACACTTGAGGTAAATGCCTCCCCTGCACAAAAGGTGAAGAAAAAGGTGTAGCTCTCAAATTGGAATCAAATCTTTGGGATTTGGAGGGAGAAAATAACATGGCAGCTGTTTAATAATGTAATTAGTGATGAATTCTAACAAAATTGCCTCCTTAATATCCTGAGAAAGCTGAGGTTAGCTGGTTCCTCTGCCAGAGGGAGTGAGCTCACCAAAAGGAGTGAAAATGGGAGTTTGAATTTCAGTGGAGCCTGGAGATTTCAGTCTGACTGTGCCTTGTTCTCTTCCTGTCACAGACTTCACAGCAGCTTGGCTTTCTGGGGATTTGCAGAGCATGGCACTTCTGCTCAAGTGCAGGGCTGACTGCAAGGAGAGGAGTGGGCGTGTGTGAGAGGAGTTGCACAGCCAAGGAAAGTGCGTCACTGAGCAGAAAAGGCAGCAAACAGAAAAGAGGAGAGTGGGGAAATGGAGAATTCCATCAGGATGGCAGTGGTGTCCATCAGTCAGGATGAGAAGTCTAAAGGCTCTCACCCAGGGTTGAGCCTGGGTGGTGTCTGGAGGCACTGGCAAAGACCTGAGGAGCCCCAATGAAGAGCTTTGATCTTTGAAAAACAAGACCTTGTTGGCAGGGTTGGTGACAAAATTTATTAACTGTCCTTACATAGGCAGTTCTGTTCACTCAGCCTCACATGAAATCATGGGCTCCTCTGGTACCTCACTGAAAGACAAAAACCATGCAAGATTTTGGCAGCTTGAGCTTTAGCAGAAAAGTGAATCACAGAAGTGCAGGGACCTCCACTGAAAACTGCTGGAGGTTATTCCATATATTTAGAGCAGATTTATGAGAAGTGTGTGCCTAGAGATTCTCTGTGGCCAGAGAGCAGTGTGTTAGCCAGCTGGGCTGCAGCAGTGACCTTCTGCAGGGTTCTAATTCAGTACCATCTTCCTGAATCATCAGTTTACACAGACCAATCATCTCTTGATCCATGTAAATACCAATGGTAACTTTCTCTCTGGTCACTTTTCACAGAAGTACCTTATGCTCTTATGATCTTGGTTATAAGAGGGAAATAATGGAAAGATGAATTGCCAAACAGAGCCAGGAGGTGATTACACTTTAGTACATCACAGAGCTTGGTGCATGCTCTTTTCAACAGGAGTGGCAACACAGTATGAGAAATCCCACCAGTTCTTTCCTGAATGCCAAGAACCCAAACAGTTCCTGACCTGTTGGAGTTTCACCTACTCAGCCATAATCTTCATCTCTCTCTCCTGAGAAAATGTAAAAGTAGTTACAAATATTTACTGCATTCTAAGAACTGAGGGCAAAGTACAAAAAGTTCAGAAACTTTTCCTACAGAAAGCAGAATAGTGAAAACTAATGGTAAACACAATGTTTACTAGACAAATGTATTCATTGTCTCCAGAATTGAAGCAAATAGCTTTGGATTCACCTGAAGACAGCAGGAGCTTCTTTGTTACAAAATTTAGTACCTGTACGTTCTTGCATTTGGAAGACAGGGTTCTCACCAGATTTAGATCCCATGTGTTGCAGTTTTGCTGCTTTATTTCTGCTCCTGAGTTACAGAGTTGTTCAGGCTTCTTTGGGGCAGGGGACAAAACTACAACTTCAGAGAAGACACCCTGCTTTTCAGCAGTATGTGGAAACTGTGACCTGGCAGTGCACTCAGAGAAACAGGAAAGATGCAGCCCCCTACTCAGCAGCTGAATGAGTGTGAAAAACAACTGTTGTGTTGGCTGCTGGTCTGAGGTCACCTGCAAATCCTATTAGATCACATTTTCTACTTAAACAAAACATTACCAGGGGTCTTATTCTTCCCTAACGAGACAGCCATGCTGTAAAAGCATGACTTGCATGCAAATCCACCAATTTTAAAAAAGAAAATATGTTTTAAGCTCAGCTCTATATCTAACAGAATACCTCAGATGCTTTCTGGTGCCAAGGGTTTCACCAACACCTACAGGAAATCAATCAAAGGCTCTAGCAGAAGGCTGAGGGAGGGGAGCTGTGTGTGTAATCTCATTCCCGCCTACTGAGAGCCATTGAGAGCAGCAGCACCACCTTCAGCATTTCTCTGGAAAATATTAAGGGCTTGGGATGTGTTCTCATGCCACCCACTGCCCTCTCCCCCACCATGGGTGAACAAGGCATCTTGCCCTCTTTAGAGCTCTCCCAGCCTCAGCAGCAGCGAGGCATTTAAGGGACTTGTTTTTCTTCCCTCCTCTTTCCTCTTTAGGAAATCCTGTCCCCTTTTTGACGTGCTGCTCGCAGTGACATCACCAAGTCAGTGACAGAGTGTGGGGGAGGCAGCCCCAGCCTGTGGAGGTGATGTTCTGATGCCTTCCAGAGATCTCCTGTCAGAGTTCTGCTGCCCAGCCCAGCCTGTGTCCTGCCCCACATTCCTGTGCCCTCCCTGAGCAGTCTCAGAGCTGTTCCCATTCAGGGGAGGGCAGCAGTCCTGTGTCCCTACTCCCTCTGAGCCACATGGAGCCTGTCCCAGGGGATGAGCCCTGAGGAGCACCAGCCATGCAGATCCCAGGCCAGCAGTGTGGGGAGGAGGGCAGGACAAGCCTCCCTGGCACAGGGATTATAATCACAGGGGCCATGTTGCCATCCAGGTTCCTTAAAGGCACTTGTCATTCAGTATTGAACCTTAGGGTTGAACTCAAATGCTGTACTGTGCCTTGGTTGGGAGTTGCTGTGTTTTAGGAAGCCATGGGTTTTTGATGGCAAGCCTGGGTGTGGTGGCTGGTTGCCAATCCAGGCTCTAGATCACTCTAGCAAAGTGAATTTAGATGGTGTGGAATCAAAGTGCTGGCCTGCTTCTTCAGCAAGCCATCCCTGTCCTAATCCCCTCAGGGTACAGCCTTGGCAGTGCTGCTGGGGAAGGGACACCTAAGGAAAGATTTCTTTTGCCTTGCACAGCAAGAGATGAGGAGAGAGAGAGAGAAACAGGTGTCAAATCCTCCTGTGTCAGACCAGGAGGGAGTTTTCCCTTTGCCCTTTAGCAAATCACTCCCCTTCCACAGCTGTCAGACTGGTGGACATCAGCATTGAGCAATAGGAACTGATAGAGAGATCCCAAACTTCTGACCTCATTGCTGCATAGACTTCTTAAGAAAGCATAAAAATCAAGACCACAAAAGATTTTAACCACTTTCTAATTATTCAGCTACTGAACGTTTTGCCCTTTAGCCTATTAGATTTAGTTTTAATAAGTTTTATATTGTTTAATTAGTTTTAATAAGAAAGAAAATTACAAGAAAGAGAAAAGCATCTCATTTCTATTTTATTTCATTCTGGCCACCATTGACAGTGATGAACCCAGCTCACCAAGCAGGGTAGCGCAGGCTGGGATGATTTAGGGAGCTCTGTGCAGACTCAAAATAATTCCATCAATAAAAAGTCTCTGACCATTCTTCACTTCCATATCTCTTTAAAAAAAATTGTAAAATGTGTGCTTTAAAAACATTTGCCCTCTTAAAGGCCAAAGGAATAAACTGATGAGAGATGAAGCACGATTAGTTGCTGATTGCAAAATTCTTGGATTGTATAAAGATCTGTACAAATGCAAACACTTTTTGTGATGGGGTGAAAAGATTTGGGTTTCTGGAGTTCTTGCCTGAGCCTGAGGAGAGTTGTTGCCCTCCTGCATAGTATGGGCTCAAATAGGAGGTGGTCTCAGGTAGCTCTTGATGGACTAAAATGTCACTTCTAAACACAAACTGCTTCTCTCTTGGTGACTGATAAGAAACCCTCTAAGCCCCTGAGGACACTGGGGTTCTTTACTGAAGGGTACTTCTGTATGTGGGAAACTTCCAGCCACTGGAAATTACTGTCTTGGGTCGGTCACAGGGTGAAGCTAATGCTTGGAACCAAGCAGCCTTCCTGCAAGAGCTTCTAGGAAAGCCTCTTGAGGCCACAGGCACCTTGGGCCAGAGAACAGGCACCCCTGTGAGAGCCAGGAGTGCCTGGGGGATCCCCAGGGCTCTGGGAGCAGCCAGGAGGCCACAGGCAGTGCCTGGGTGCTGCAAGAACGTGTCAGTGTGCAAGGGGCAGCAGGGACAGAGCTAAGGGACACAGCCAACACTGTCCCAAGGGCTGCCCTGGCTACTCCTGATCCCCACTCTGCTAATCCTGGCTGCACTGGTGCTTGCAAAGCTTGTATGGAGTCACTGAAGAGTTTCCTCTGGGGGAAACATTGTCTGGAAGGTTGAAGTGGTTTGATGTTTTCTGAGTGAAGCATTTCAAATGCTTGTATCAGAGTAACACTTCATGCCCAGCTTTTGCTTGGTTTTGTTTTTAAAGAAGCAAAACCTTTCTTTTTTTATTTTTTTCTTTTAAATGCTTTCAGTACTAGTTAGAACAAATATTTTAAACCTGTAATAAATAAATACTTCTCACATTTCTGTATTTTGATATAGTACATAATAAATATTGATTTTTTTTAAACCAAACTATAACGCAAACAGCTCTGTTTTGCTTTGCCATGCTGCCAGGTCATGGTTGTGCACTTATTTTTAGTCTCTA
>NW_005054375.1:577213-593391 GCF_000277835.1 Geospiza fortis
TGAACCATGAGGTAATAGTAAAGTGACAGACCAGCATAAGTGACAGCATTACTGACTATTGAACAACACTGCTGAGTATCAAAGATAAGAGACAAAAATAAGTGGGCTTTCTTAGGACGTGTCATTCCAGGGCCACCATCACATATTCTTGGGTGCTGTTATCAGCACTCCAGTCTGACATGTGATCCCTGATGGGCTCCTTAGCAGGATGCTTCCAAGGCTTCCTCTGCTTGTAACAAGGAAGTCACCAGAACTATGTAACTGCAGTACCAGAAATCTGATTTCTGGTAGTAAGTCACTCTAACATTACTGCACCTTACACTATTTCTCTTTTTTCCCCTCTTTCTCTGCTTATCAAGTTTTTACATTCTTGAAAGTTTTTCTCCCTTCCTTGTGAAGGCAATAGCAAGAAGGAGCAGTGGCAGCGCTCTTTTCTGGGACTTAGGAGGTGTGAAATACTCTCTTTATGGTGTAGTTAAACCTGTTAAACATTTGGCAAAGGTTTTTGATAGGTCTTCATGTAATCACATTAATGATACATTGTTGCTTTCTCTATTTCTTCCTCCTTTTTTTTGTTTTCCCCTTTGTCTCATTACAGTTGAAACTATAGAGGAAAAAACAGCAGACTCCTTGCAAGATTTGTACAGAGCCTTGGAGCAGGCCAGCCTGTCTCCTTTAGGAGAGCACCGGATTTCCACTAAGCTGGAGTATAAGAAATCTTTTATAAAGAGATGTAGCGATCCAGTAGTCAATGAAAAACTGCACCAGCTGCGAATTCTGAAAAGCACTTTAAAGGTGAGATAAAGCAGGGAGGAAAAATCCTACCCCAGGGTTGGATTGGGCTGTCTTGTAATCAGAGATTATTGTGTGCAGCTGGAGTCCAGGCTGAGCCCAGTGTGCAAACAAGGGAGACATGGGGAAGCACTGCTTGAAAAGAAGAGGAAAAATGTGCCTGGGAGAGCAGTCAAAGTGAGGGGATCAGTTTTAATTTCTTTATTTTCTTTTATTTAATCTCAGTCAGCTGCTCCTCCTCTAGCTAGTTTAACAGAAGTTGACACACCAAATTATTGGAGAAAACCTTAATCCTTTTTTTGTCCCTGAACGTTTTGATTTACCAAAACACATTCACTTTGTAATTACCAAAGTCTAAAGTTAGACAAAGCCAGCCTTTAGAAGGAAACAGTATCTCTTGCAACACTTGACTGTTTTCTAATTGATGAGCTTGTCCAGGAGGAAACTGTGTGCTTGCTTTCTGTGTAAACTGATAGGATCATTGTATTTAATCAGTAAGACTGATGAAATAAGTAGTGATAATGATAGATTTGAAAATTTATCTGGTAATTTTAAATGTACTACAGCTCTTTTAGCCTCCTTGTTAGCTTCCTTTGTTTGTTACAGCAGTTTCAGTTATGCCCTGATAGAGATTTCAGCAAACAATATGCTGGATTTCCTCAGGGACCCTGTTAACTATATTAAATTACCACATTTTAAGCCACCAGATAATTGTACAGTGCATTTTGTAATAGTTTCATCAAAGAGGGCTTTATAAACATTAATTAATTTAGTTTTCTATCACCTAGAGAAGCATTTAGACAATATTATTTTCATGCTGTGGGGCTCCCATCAGGGAGAAATCCTACATGTGCTTAACTTTCTGTACTGCGTCATCTCCTTGAAGGCAACTCGCATTATTATCTTGGTATGCAAGTCTTTGCAGGATTGAAGATTGGCAAAAAAGGGCAACAGTCACAGCTGTCCACGACTTCTACAAGCATGAGAAATTGAAACAAAATCTCAGTGCTGTCACACACACCGGGGTGGCAGGAGGTTCATGCCGTGGTTGTGGGTTTGTCCCACAGTGGGGTCACACCACAGGTGTGGTGCAGCAGCAGCAGCAGCAGCAGCCTGCTGCCGCTCCATGTGTCTCTTTGTTAGTGGTTTTTGATAGCTGAGATGCATTGTACCAGTGGCTTCCTGCAAATGAAACTGCTTTCCTTAGGGAAGTCCAAAACACAGCACAGCCTCTTGATCCAGCGGGTGCCTGTGTTTGTGCTGCTCTGGAACTTCTTTCCTTTGGACCAAGCAAACCCAATTTTCTCATTCTCTGTCCATGAGCTATATTTTCTGAGCCTGTCAGCACTCCTGTTTGGACTGTGATTGGTGTGAATCATTCTTATGTACATGAGACCAATAATGGAAAAGGCAGTGATACCAAGGAGCAAAGACAGGTAATTGTTGTTTTCTGCCCAGAGCAGCAGTGTAGAGTGACACATGCTTGGTTTGCAGTGACATCGTGGTAACTTGTGACTGGCTGCGTTACAGCCCAGAGCTCCACCTCTGCCATACTATTGGCAATTGTATCAAGCAGTAGCTACTGCTATTACCTAATCAATTCGTCTTTCTTTTTGTCAGTACCTTTGATTTCTCCTTCCTGAATGCAGCCAATTGCACTGGCCTGTTGGCACTGATATTCTGAACTTTCCTTGAATTTTGTTCTACATAAGAATATCCAGAGACAGTCCTCCAAACTGCTTCTGGCTCTTGATGTCCTAAGTCATTAATGAAAGACCCCTGTGCTCTCTATCCTGTGATAACACAAAATCATTCTCCTGTCATTGAGTATGAGCAGCCTTGGCTGGTAGTGCAGAGCTGTGGGACCAGCCACAATCTGTGAGAAATAAGTTATGGCAGCTCAAGCAGAGATCTGGTGATCTGGAGTCCCATGGTTTCTTTTCCACAGCTTATTCTCAGCTTGCCCTCTCTTTCTGGAAATGAGTATTCTAGCAGGTAGTGTTAATTTGCTGTTGTTTGCCCAGCAATGAAAGCACTGCTTATGGAAGATGTCTCTGACCCTTCTGACCTGTCCCATCATACACAGCTTGGTATTTCCCCTTGCCATGCTACCCAGAAGGATTTAACATACTCATAGTATGGACGTGGAAAATGTGAGTTAGCCATGAGGAGTGTGAAACCCATCTTGCAGGGAGGTTGGAGGGGAGGATTGCTGGTGGCCATGCCATTCCTGTGCTGAGGAGCAGTGCTGGGAACCACAGGTGTGTGTTAGCTGTGTTTCCAAGGATTCTGGCTGTGGCATCCAGATTCCTCCACTTGCAACAACCGTGAGTGGCTGTGGGTACATCTGAGGCTTACTGTGACAGCTCCATGAACAGTCACCAGAGAGGGATTATGGTACAGCCACTTCCTCTGCCTCCATGGGGCATAAGGAGGCACCAGCAATGTTGTATTTTCCCTTTTTCTGCAGTCACCGGAGAGGGATTATGGTGCAGTCACTTCCTCTGCCTCCATGGGGCATAATGAGGCACCAGCAATGTTGTATTTTCCCTTTTTCTGCCTTCTCTCTGCCACATCAGTGGTAGAAGAGGTTGCAGCCAGCAGCCTGTGGCATGTGGTGGATCTGTAGTGAAGATGAGCTCTCATTCCCCGGGACTCCCTGCACAAACCTTTGCAGTGCAGAGCTCAGGTGCCCCATGACAAGCCTGTAAGGAGGTGTAGCTGTGTCTGTGTCTGCATCCCACACACCCACACAGTATTTCTGATCTGATCAAGAGCAAACAGATGGCACTTTGCTGTGTGAAACCCGTCCTGAGAAATGCAAGCAGCTAACAGTAAACAGGGCAGGGCTTTGTCTGGGGCTGAACACGGGGGCAGGTGGGAGAATAGAAACTTTCACTGAGGGTTCTGGGCAAGGCAAGGGAAGCCCAAGTCCCTCAGGGGAATGTGGGACACCCTGTAGAAGGGCTCCTGTGTGTGAGTGCTCAGAGATCAGATAGTCCCTGTGCTTTCAGGGGCTCTGAGGCTTGAGTTGTACCCCCCATTCTCTGCTTCCACCCACATGATTGATTTTGTCAGTGACTCGTCCCTTGCATTAACTCTTTGCTTGTTCCTTTTCTCTCACAGGCCAGGGAAGGAGAAGTAGCCATTATAGATAAAGTTCTGGATAATCCAGCCTTGACATCTAGAGACTTTCAAGAATGGAAACAAATGTACCTTGATCTCTTCATGAACATCTATGAAAGCAGCCCCCGGAGGGACTCTGTCAATAGCTCATCTGAGGTTGAAGCACTTATAGGCTCCTTAGCACACACTCACTCCTACATAGAAACACATGTATGAAGGTCTCTCTTTTTGTCCATTTGCTACACCCCAGCCCTTTACTTAAGTGCATCAAGTAGTTTTTATATCAATATGTGAGAGCTCTAATAAATTATATTTTAATGTTACTCAGCTGTGTGAAACCTTCAGTGGTCAACAATACCACTTCTTTAATGAGGATTTGTATATTTTATATGCTACCAATGCTCTGCTTGTGTTTACCTTCTGTGAATTAAAAAAAAACATGATCTTTAGCTATTGAAGAAAAGGATTTAAATGCATTTTTGGAAGACTGTGGCCTTCATGCAGGAAGTTCCACATGCTATAAAGCTTTTGTTATCAAAGGTCAGTTTTACAATGATATTTTATATTATATAATTCCAGTATTGCATTGCATTTTTGGAGTGCAGGTACTGTTTTGGTGGTGGGAGAAAACCAATTTTTATATTTCATGAGAAACTCTAGGAGTTTTCTTAAATAACAGGGAAAAGGTGTAATGCAGCTTTTGTGTTTCAGTTTTGTCAAACACATAAAAGGGTGAAAATCAGCAGACAAAAAATTACTAATGTGAGTTTAAGTGTCAAAAGGTTTGGTCTTATTTCCTTGTGCTTTTTTTAAAGCCTGTTGCTTAGGTTTACCACCAGAAAGGGATGCTGGTTTGTATTACAATTAAGACCAAATTGTGTGTTGTCTCTTAATCACATTATGTTGATTTACAAAAAAAAAAAAAAAGGAAAAAAATCATGGTACTGTGATTGATGAAGCTTTTGCACTGAAGGTATCAGTATAATGTGCAGATTTTGCAAAAGAGAAAACACAGACTTTCAACATCGCTGGTAGCAGCATTTCTTTAGCCCAGAACAGCAGCAGTGGAAAAGTTTCCAATGAAATGCTTCAAATCTGAGATGCTTTGAAGATTCCCACAATAGAAAAGGAGTGAATAGGATTTTTCAAGTAGTTTCCTATGTGTTTTCTGAGCTGTGAAATTTGGCTGTATTGTATGCAGGGATTATGTGTGATGAGAACAGAATTGAGCATGAAACCTGAAAAATAACCAAGGAGTAAAAAAGCCTCTGGTTTGCTTTTGAGGGGGAAGGGATGTTTCTGGGTTCTGCTGAGTTCATAGGCCAATTAAAATGTTTTAAACTTCCATGAGATTTGTTATCTGCTGAAGACAACCCAGTGAATATGAGGGGAAATAGCTCCTTAGGGTTAGGCACATGCCTGAAATAAAAGTGGGAGGGAACTCTTAAATCATATGTTTACTTTTTATGAACTTGGTTTTGAAAAATATTAAGAGCATGACAAAATATTTCTGCTGCTCTTCAGTATTTTGCTGCGTAAGTTAGGACTCATGACATAATTTAATAATGATCATGTGGAAAGGAAAAGCCTCCTTTATACTTTAATGAGTTGTACTCTTAGCCAACTTGAGACTATTGCCTGTACAGCTCAGTGAATGTACTTTAAACTTTATGAACTCTGATATCTCCTGGCAGTTATAGCCATGAAGGGATGAAGGAAAGAATGGACAGATTTTCTCTCTCTTTCTTTCTCTTTCTTTCTTTCTTTCTTTCTTTCTTTCTTTCTTTCTTTCTTTCTTTCTTTCTTTCTTTCTTTCTTTCTTTCTTTCTTTCTTTCTTTCTCTCTTTCTTTCTCTCTCTCCTTCTCTCTCTCTCCCCTTTTTCTCTCTTGCTCCCCTTTTTCTTTCTTTTCCTCTTTCTACCCCTCATTTTCTACCTTGTTATTGCATTTGGATTGCAAATGTTCTGCAGATTTTGCACAACTGTACAAAAGAGTGGCCTTTCTGTAGCCCATTTTCAGTAATCCTATATTCAAGTTGTCTAGATGACAAATCATGTATTAACATTTGTATAGAATTCTGGATCCAGTGTAAGATTTGTACTATTAGAAGAATATTGTTTGTATAAACTGGACATTTATTTACTGCATGGGTACTGACCTGTATATTAAATTTGTGAGGTTTTTGTAAATTTCTCTTAAAAAATGCTTGACTTGAAATGGATTGTGCTATTGTTCCAAGCATTTAGATTCTCTTGCTATTGTTTTACTGGACCAAAAGTAAATATATTCATATGAAAAACTCTTTATATCTGATGGATGTATATGCATATTGTGTAGTTGATTCCTTGTCAAAACCAAGGCAGTTCAGAAGATTTAGATCTGTTGCTATGCAACAGCCTTTCTGCCTGCACTTTACATTAGTAAAGTTAGCTTGATTGCTTTAAAGGTGAAAATTAAACATTACAGTTTTTTAAGCTAGTCTAGTGACAAAGAACATGTGTCCTCTCCATTGTGCTGCCTTCTTTTAAGACTATTAAATGTTCTTCTATATATATTTTTATTGTATTAACTCTCAGCCTAGAAAGGGAACACTGTAAAATGAAGTACAATAAATTTAGCTTTTAAATGAACATTTATGGCTCAAGATTCACTTTACTCCATACCAGGTTGATTCTGTGGCATCTGACCATTTTGTCTGCATTTCACATATCCAGGTATCTTAAAGTGCCCCCGTGTGACTTCAAACGCTGCCAGTGTGACCAAAAGGGAGTGACACTATTGCTGATTTGTTAAGAGACAGACACTGAGTAAACAGTTCTGAAAACCTTCAGTTACCTCCCTCCCCTTTGTACTCCTTGATGAAAGTAAACCTTTTTTGACTGCAGGGTTCTGTCATGTAGCAGTTCAACAGCAAGGAAGCATTCTACCCTTATGAGCAGCATGATAAAACAGCGTATGGCACTGAGGTAAATGCCAAGGCATCAGTGACATCCTGTTACTCCTGTAAGAAGCTTCTTGGAGGCTAAGGATAAGGATACCCACTCAGCTCTGGCCATCTAAGCTAACACAGGGCTGGGACACAAAAGAAATGTACGTCACCAGTAGTGTGTATCTTTAAAACAACACGAAATAAGCATCTGGAAGGTGTTCTACAACAAAGGCCACTGAGAGAGAAATGGCTTCTATCAAACAAACATTGTTTTAACTTTCAGCTGTAGCTGAGTCTACGCGGTGAAAAGTCCATGCCTCTGTCCAGTAATTTCATGCTAGTTAGCTAAGACATTCTGGCCTAGTAAGTAGTATATCAAATAATACCTTTTCCTTGGCAATACTTGCTACTAATTCTTGTAGGCATCAATTTCTAGTCTTTATGCAGCTCTCTTTCCTTTTGCTTAGCCATAGCATAAAAACTCAATAGCACTTACCAGCTGGGAAAATTACCTCTGATTAAGAAAACAGAAAAGACGGATTATATTTTTTAATATTTGAAAAATCCCACTTGCAACACCTACTAATTGCTATCTAGGTATTATCCAAAAGTCAAGGATTACAATTCTCACTCATCACCTCTAAGCAAGCTACTCGCTACAACCTTGCTCAGTGAGATCAGCTTCCAGCTTTATAAATCCTAGATGTGTTTCCTGTGCTGGAGCCAGATTTTCTTGCCTGTTTCCACCAAGCATTTGGCTTATCCAAGCAAAACTGGCACTCTCACATTCAGAGCCACTGCAATTTTCTTCTTCTCCAGGACCGCCCTGCTCGCTCATCTCCTGGGGTGGACATTCCTCAGTATGGGAGCTCAGCAGCTGGGCACCTTCTTCTGGTGGCCGTCACTGTCCTGCTCCTCGGCCACCTCGGAGAGCTGGAGCACAGCACACTGCAGCCCACACCAGGGCAGAGGGGCCTTGCAGATCTCTTCCCAGCCATCGTTGTCAATGTCATAGCCAACCACGTCTTGTGTGGAGACCTCCAGGGAGTTTTGCCATTTCTTTCCCCCAATGAGAAGAGCTGTTTCCTCTACCACTGCCAGGCCGTAGGAGAATCGATCGTAGACCAGGGGTTTCAACCGAGTCCATTGGTTTTGATCTGGGTCATACCTTTCTATTTCAGAGAAAGGTTCATATAATCCCAGAAAGGTGAATATGGATCCCCTGATTGTTGCCATCTGATGCCCAAACCGAGCAATGCTCATTGGGGCACATTTCACCCACTGCCCTTCAAGTGAGCTCAGAGAATAAACGTCATTGCTTGTGCTGGCTGGGGCCGAGTACTTGCCCCCAGAGATGTATATGGTGTTCTTGCAAATAGCACTGGCATGACCATGGATCCTGCATGGCAATTCCCTGGCCTTGGTCCATCTATCCCTGCTGATGTCATAGACTTCCACAGATGAATGCAGCGACCCGTCCTCACCCCTTCCACCAATGGCAAAGATATTCTTGCCTAGGACACAGCAGGAAAACTGGCATCTCTTTTCCAGCATGCCCGTGATTTGGGTCCATGTGTTGAATCTTGGATCATACCGATGGACCTTGTTTGTAACCAATAAAGTCTTTCCAATTTCAGCATCACCCAGGGTACCAGTTTGTATTTCCCCACCCAGGACATAGAGGAAGTTCCCCACCACGCACACGCTGTGGTTCTGCACCCTGTCCTGCAGCTGTGTGAGGGTTCTCCACTTGTGGTTGTAAACATCAAAGGCCACCACATCGGTGACGAGCCCCTCGCTTGCTGTGCTTCCCCCCAGCAGAATGATCCGAGTTTTCTGGTTCCTCAGCGTGGTGGACTTATCCTGCAGGACAGGCTGTTTGTATACAGATGTGTGATAATTTATTGCTTTTATGATCATGCACTTAATACCTGCTGAGAGGGACACTTCTGGCTGTGTGTAGGTTTTTCTCAGCTCTTCCACTGGGATGAGACCATATCTTATGTGCTCTAAAAGGCTGCTTGCATGATCCAGCCTGGATTTATCCTGCTTCAACCACAGCAGGACAAGATTCAACAGACGGCATTCTTCCACCATGGGGAGATCTGCCGATTGAATCACTGCTAGCAAAGACTTGAAGTTCAGCTCAAGAAGTCCTGACAAATCCAAATCCAGCAGCTTCCAGACATTTTTGATAATGTATTTTTCTGCAGCTGCTAGGGCATCTGGCAGGTAGAACTTCCTGGCCACGTTGGCAGAGTAGCAGCAGTTTTCCAGGGCAAGATTATTCACTAAGTACTGATTGCACAAACCAATAGCATCAGTCACTTGCAAGTAGCTTGCAGCTTCCAAGGTATCCTCCAGGCTTTCAAAGGAAAGGGGCAGCAAGGATGTGTAAATGAAATCCAGGATGTGCTGGAGCCCAGTAGGTGAGACAACTTGGAGGTGAATGACACTGGCTTTAGACTCTTGGGTATAACCTTTGAACATGGCTCGGAAGTAGTCGCTGGAACATGCCAACAAGGACTTGTGTGCAGGAAACTCATTTTCTTTCACTTTCAGCAAAATGTCACAGAGAAAGCCCTCTGATCTCAGGCTCTGGTATTGGGCGAGCACGGCGGTGCAGTGTGCTTTGCAGTAGGACAGGAAGTAGCTCATGGCAGACAATGCAATGCTTTTCCCTTGAGCTATTAGAGCTAAAATGCAATTAGATATTGAAACAGCTGCCTCACTCAACAGCCATTGCTTGAATGCCCAGCAGACCTCCAGCTGTTAGAGAAAGGCACAGCCCAACCCAAAAAAAACCAAGTCAGTCTCTTGCCTGGCATAGGGGCATAGTTAGTAAATTTGCAGTGAATTCAATTCATTCCTTTATAGAGAAAATAGCTGAATGTGTATCAGCTGTAGGATGCTTACTTTTCTTGCCTCCACACGTTGCACAAGGATGAAGGGTCCACAGCTGTGCTGAGCACTTGCTTGGCTGGCCATCAGGTGACAGATGAGGGAGCTCGATGACGGTCCCAATCAATGGCCCTCTGTGTCTGCTCGGCCGTCACCCCCAACCCTTCCTGCTCCACGGGCAGATCCCAGGGATCCTCTCTGGCTGCCAGCGCGTGGCTCTGAGCACACACAGATGAGAAGAGAGCGCCGACTTTGCTCCTCTTGTTTGTATTTTGAACTCCGATCGGTTTAGACGTCACCAGCCTGGGACAGCAGCCCCCTTTCCGTCCCCTTTCCGTCCCCTTTCCGCATGGCCCTGGGAAGCCTCGGCCGAAGATCAAATCAGCACTCAGGGATTATTACGGGAACATTTTCTGAGTCCATAAATCTTTCCCCGGCAGCCACTAAGACAACCAAAATACCGTGATTAGTCACTGGTTCGATTTGACATGCATTTCTGGCTCTTTGCTTCACGTGACACCTCCGTGGCTCACAGCTACCAGAATAGCCACAGGCTCATCCACTCGTCCCCCTCGCCTGGGAGCCACCCCGGGCGGGTGAGAAATGGGGCCAGAGGAGCTTCCAGTGACAGCCACGGCCAAAGCAGCTGACTTGGAATGACCTGGCTGGAAATCACAAGGGTAACACATTCACACAGAGTGGGGACAAAAATAGATTCCCCCAGTTCGGCCATAATAAACCAAATTCTGTTTATAGAGGAGGATTTGCATAATTGTGCTCTCAGTTACCAGCTGGGAACAAACCCAGAGCCCCCAGGGCTGGGCCAGCGCTGTCTCACTCAACTTTCTCACTCTCAGCTTGTCCCAATTAGAAGCACTTATACAGGGATTATCCCTGATTTTCACCTGGGCACTTCAGGGTCTAATTTCTACCAGGAATAGCAGCTCTGGGCAGGCTACACATTCTGACCTCTTAGAGCTTGCTTTTATTTCTTCTTTTTTTCCCTTGTGTAACTCTGGGTGAAGATGTTCAGGAATTTCCTCCAGACACCTTTCTTTCCAAATCAAACACCCTCAGGACTTGCAGACCTTGCCAGGGTTGATAAATGCCTGATCATTTTGCTGCACTGTGAGCCAGCAGACTTGAGAGCAGAGAAGGATCCCACAGGACTGGAAAATTTCACTTTTTGCTTAAGACCAAGGTAAAGCCTTTTGACTGTATTTATTTATATTTATTTATGTGATGTCATTAAATTCTGGCTTACCCCTGTAGCTGAGCAGTGTTTGGAGCTGACTGGATCCTAATATGGACTGTGCATGCTGTGTGACTGTTCCAGTGAGCTTAAACTGTCTTGCTAAACAGACTGATACCTACACATGCTCTGCTCAGTTTGTGGGGAAGGACTACGAAATATTTTTTTGTTGTTGCTGTATAGCTCTGAAAATTGATTTCCTGCTTGAATCCACTTCCCATTGTGACATTATAGACCACAAATCAGGATCTTGCTAAAAGATCTTGCCCTTTGCTAGCAACACAACATGTGTGGGCAGTAAGGATGGATGAGAAAAGGGATGCTTGTTTCTTTTTCCCAGCAGTTTTGCCAATGTCCAAGTTGGGACAACTCTAAGGTATTTCAGGTGTTAGTGAAACTGTGCAGTCAATTCCAAGCTTCAGTTTTGATACTTCTCCTGTTTTGGAAGCAGAGACCAAAGGCCAAGTACCTCTGTCACCCCTCGGCAGTCACGAGTCCTGGTGATGAGGGACCAGGCCTTAAATGCTCCCACTGCTGGAGGTGCTGCTTTCCCCAGTTAAACCCCAGCAGGTACCAGATTTCTCTAACATGAGGTGCAGATAAACCTCCCCTGTTTTGAAATAGCAGGTGGGCACTGCACATCACAATTTCCCTGGGAGCCTGAGGCGAGAAGCAACAGTTCTTGTCCTCCACCAGCCTGTGCTGCCATAACTGCTCTGACACAGCCAGAAGTGATGCACAGGGAGAAATGGGAAAAACCCAAAAACAGAACAGCAGAGAGGCCTCTCTGGCTGAGGGCAGGCTGTCAGCCTCCCTCACTGTGTGACCTCCCAAGCAGATGTGGCCCAGCAGAGCTGAGCATGGCTGGCTGGGTGCCTGGGGTGCAGCACCAGGAGGGATCCTGTGCACAGAGCAGGGCTGCTCTGCTGTGGGACCAGGGCCAGCAGCCCCAGGGCACTGCTGAAGGGCCACACGTGCTGGTACCACGGAGTACCTGGGGACTGAGGACACATAAATCAATCCACTTACCCTAGATCCAGATTTACCAGAAAGAGGTTAAATGTATGGCTTGGCCAACTGAGGGTATTGCCAGCAGCAGCCAAGGAATATTTCTGACCCCCATGTGACACTCCTGCCTCCCAGGTGATGCACTCCAGTCAGAGCAATGTGCCTTTTCCTCACCCCCAGCAAGGCACTGCCTGGTCTGGCACCAGTTTGGCTGGAATGTGTAAAGTACCAGCACAGCTCCAGCCACAAGCTCCATAATTTCAGAGGCCAAACGAGGCTCAGTCTGAACATCCCTGCCTGTGCCCAGAGTGACTCCATGTTAACCCAACCAGGGTACCTCACTTGCTTTCCAAATGAATTCCATCCATGGGGGGCTGTTTGTACAGGTCAGCTGCTGGCACTGATTTAACTGAGCTGATTTAACACCAGTGCCAGGTAAGCAGGCCCCATAATTGTATGCAGACTTGCTGTGCTATTCTCTCTCAGACCTACTTCATCTTCATGGCAAGCCAGCTAATGGAAGTAGTAACAATCATGGTCCTTATAAAGCTGTTTATTTGCCTGGAGATTTTTTTTCTTTGGTTTACAATTGAAATAAAACCACATCCTTTCCAGTTCCTTGCTCTGGAGTGATAAAAAAAATAATCATTATCAAAATGAGGTTTTTCCCTGCTTCACTTCCAGGCAGTTAGCCTTGTCTAACTAGGGAGCCTGCTCAGCCAAGACCCTCCTTTGTCAACAAACAAATTACCTTCATGCAGAAGCTCAGGTCTGCAGCACCTTTGGAAGAATATTTAATGTCCATTAGTAAGAGAACAGATGGTGACTAAACAGCTGACTTACAAATCTCAGCACCAGACCTAGCACCAAGTGGGATGCAGTGAAACCAGGATCTTATTTTCCTTGGGCATAATTTGGAAGATCAGCTCCAATGTCTGACTCACTAGATGGTGCTTAAAATCAGGGAAATATTAGTGTTTCAATGATGCTGATTTGTTGGGAGTAGATAATATATTTTTAATCATGTGCATCATTTAGACTTTAAATTAGATTTAGATTTCAGGCTTTCAGCATATTTTCTGTTGAAGTGATTGCTCTATTACAGTAGGCAGCCTGAAACAAAAAAAAAAACATTCAGATGTGTGCTGTGAAAAATGCTGGTTTCCACACCTGCAGAGGTTTTTTGCTATACAAAATTGAAAAATAGCCCAAGTTGCAATGCCATGTTCAGTTTAATATTGTAAATAGGCCATCGGTTAATAAACAATTGAATTATTATTTTAGATGTTGCCAATTATTTTTTAAGGGTTAAGATTATAAAAGGAGTTGTACAAGTGATGCGAGGCTCATTACTAACACGTGGCTTACTGTAAAATATTTGTTATAAAATTCCACAGCAGAGGATTACCAGGCTACATTTTGTTCCAAAAGAAATCAATGCAGTCCAGAGGACAACAGAATAAACATCTCAGATGCTTGATAATGTACTGCATGAACAAATAACAGCAAAATGAGCCAAGTAATGAGTATAGCCATACAAGTTTCCTAGAAGTGCTAATCAGAAAGATCATATTGATTTAAGTTGTCTTGCAAAAATCTTTGGACTACAGTCTGTTCTTCATCCTTGAATAATCATTCACAGTAGTATTTGGGTCAGCACATCTATTTAAAGCAAAGGATGTTTAGCCCAGGAAAGCAATCCTTAAGAGCAAAACAGAAAGAGGGAGGAATTTTCTTGCAGCTAAAAGCAAAGTCTGGTGAGATCATGTCTGGTATAAAAGCAAAAGAGAAGGTTCCCAGCTTGCATGAGGTGGGCTTAGGCTGTGAGGTTTCCACTGGGGCAGGGGAGGCTGGGGCTGCCTGTGGCTTTAAGCACTGTCCCAGCGGTGCCCACAGGACACTGTCCCTGGGAGCTGGGGAGCAGCGCCAGGCAGTGCCTCCCCCAGCCTGGCAGAGAAGTTCTGCAAGCCCCCAGCACCCTGTGTCCATGCCTGTGCCACCCCAGAGGGGTCTGTGTCTGGGGACAGCAAAAGCTTTGAGCGCGAGGTTCTGTCTGCCCGTGGGGAGAAGAGAGGTTTGGTAGGGTCAGCAGCCAGAGCAGGGATCCCACCAGAGCTGCTGAGCCATGGCTGTGTGGCACTCGTCTGTGCTCTGTGGAAAAGAGGAGGAAAGGAGGAGATACCCCTGGCACACATGGGCTGGGAGTGGCCATGTCCCAGCTGGGTCACTCCAGCATAGCTACACCTGTGCAAGAAAGCATCCTGTGTCAAATTGTGAAAGGCAACATGAAATACCAGACTTTCAATCAGACAGTGCCTCATTTATTTCCTCTCCCTGCTTTTTTCAGGTTTTGTTTGCCTCCCATGAAGACAGAAGCTGTTACAGTTTCCACTGCCATCTCAGTGGGTTAGACATGAGCTTCCCTGGTGAATAAAAAACAAGTTGGAAAATTTTAAACTTGGGTTCCCATTCCAGAGCAACTGCAGTGGGATGAGTCAGGCACTGCAGACACAGGATAATGAAGGAGAATGTGTATTTTAATGAGCCCATTTCAGAGCAGATGCACTAATAGCTTTCACAGCATCTCACAGCTGAGGGTGGAGGGCTGCTTGGGGTTCATCTGTTCCTGTGATGGCCAAGTGGCACCAGGCATGCTCTGCCTTGAGCCCTGGTTTTACCCCTGGGCAAGCAGTGCTGCCTGGGCTGTTGCAGGGGCAGAGAGGGACCTGCAACCCCTGCCCAGGGGCATCTTCCCTCTGCATGCAGCTCAGGGGTGCTCACAGTCACCTCTGGCTGCTGACCTTGCACAGCATGGGTATGCACAGCCCTAGCTGAAGCTGTTCTGCTCATGGGTCCCTTCTGCACATATGGAGTCCCTCCTGCTATAAAAGGAGCATTTTTGACCCCCATGTGTCATTCCTGCCTCCCAAAGACCTTGGGGCTGGTTGAACTGTGTTCCCAGCCCTTATCTGCTTGGGTACATGTAGTGGCAGCAGCTGCAGCTCGGGCTGTGTGAGCACTCCTGGCAGGAGAGCTGGGCTCTCCCCTTGCCCTGGCTGGACAGAGCCAGCAGCTCCCTGCACACTGCCCAGCCCACCCTGGCCTGATCTCCAAGGTGATAAATGCATCCAGCACAAAACCCCTACAACTGGGATACACACCTCAGGTCTAAGAAAAGCATAAGGACATGGGGACTGGCCTCCCACAGTTCAATCATCTTTGAATGCATTTACCTGTAATTAGAAGAAGGATGAGTTTTTGTAGGAATAGAGATGTAAGGCACAACCAGTGCTCTGAGACCACAGAGGAGAAAACTGACATTTTCCTGTTTTGGGACACCACAAAGATGAAGTAAAGCTGCAGTGTTGAAGAAAAGCTGCATGTCTCTGAAATCAAGGTGCCTTTCACATAAGCTATTAGGATTCAGCTCTACCATCCTCTTTGATTTCCTAATTCACATGCATGCAAATGTTCTCCAAGACATGGACTGTTGGTGAGCAAAGTAAAGGTGCAATCAGCTGCTGCTACTGCATGGGACAATGAGATCCTGATGTCTACACTCAGCTGATGACTGGAAGTGTTCCTGGAGCTGTACAGTGTTGTCATCACTGCTGTGATCACTGTCAGCAACACCACATCACTCACTGAGCTGGACTTGGTCCCTCCATGTTGTGTAAGTCTCAGGCTTATCCTTGGGACTGAAAGGATTGCACCTGCACATGCTGATCCTTTTTCATTTATTCACAAGGTTTGAGAGTGGGAGAGCACCCATGGGTGAAGTGAAGCTGGAATAAACTGCACATGCCAAAGGATGAAGGATGGGTGACAAACCCCCAGGTGTCTAGAGAGCTTTTTTTCCTCAATGACTCTGACTGAATAAAGCCATCCTGGAGTGTGACAAAGGCAGTGATGGAATGTGTGTCATTTACCCCCTGATCTTCAGGAGTTACTGACTGGTGTGTGACTAGCAAGCCTCTCTGATCACTTGTCAGGCTGATCTCAGAGCCAATCCATAGTGCCACCAAGTACTGGTGGCCCTGCTCATCAAAAAGGGAGAGACAACTCCCTCCACACCAGACCTAGTGTCTAAATTCCACTCCTGAAAGAAATTTCTAGGGTAGCTACAGAAATTGCATATACCAAATTTTCTTCCCCAGGCCAGCGTCCCTG
>NW_005054375.1:593464-594219 GCF_000277835.1 Geospiza fortis
TGTGGATAGCAGTGAGCAAAAAACCCCATCTCCAAGGCACTCTCCAAGAACTAATGTGTTATGAGCTCACTTTTATTAATTTTAATTTGGAGTTCTTATGACAGGAACAATGCAAATATTGACTCCGTCATGGAAGTGCTAAAAAACCCCCACATAGTATGTCTTGCCTGCACAGAAAAAAACCCACAGTATGTCCAAAACAGCTTGAAAGGCTGTTCTATATTCAGCAAGTTTATTTTGGTCTCATCTGTCTAGGATAAGGATTGACATAAGTGACTCTTGAAGGGAGAGACCACTCCTGCCCTGAGCCCCAGCAGTGTGCACCAGCGCAGCAGCATCTCCCTGGTACAAGAGCAGAGTTCCCAGGGGACCTTTGCATTTTGCCTGAAGTGGGAAAATCATTGCTCTGTGTTAGTTCTTCTGTCACACCCAAGAAAGGAAACCATAGACAAGTGAAGAAAAAACAGGTGAAGAGGACAGATGGACCTGAAACTCTTCAGGGGGAAACACAAGCTTTGAAATGTCTGAGAGCAAAACTCCTTCTCAATACTGCAAAGACTCACCTGCCCATTGGACATGCAGGTGGCCCATCTCTTCGGGGCAGGAGGTATCTCTCAGCAGAACCACGGGGGTTTCTCTCTGCAGAATCTCAGCAGAATGTCTGACATTGTAAATCAGGACTGCAGCAGTGCCCCCGGGGAAAGCACACACCCTCCCCAGGAATGTGGGGTGGGCTGGCAAAACCCCTCCTGCAG
>NW_005054375.1:594286-634963 GCF_000277835.1 Geospiza fortis
AAACCAGTACAAGTTGCACCTTCCTCCTTCATTTAAGAAAGTAGCACTGGTGCCAAGCAACCTCCTGTGATCCCAACAGAGCCATGTCCAAGGGGAGGATGGTAATGAGAGCTGAGGTTCAGTGAGAAATGCGGTTAAATGGAACTACCACACAATCGTGTCAATTCCATATCCTAGCATTGAAAGGAGGAAGAGAATAAAAGTAAATGTATATGCCTCAATTCTTTTAAAATTACAAGTAATGACATAATTGATATTTTCTGGAGGTCATTCAAGGACAGCGATACAGTGATTTAGGCCAGCTTGACCACATTGAAAGGGTGTAACTATGGCTTCCCTACCTTCATCCTCTGCCAGTCTTCCTCTTTGCTGAACCAAGGTCCAACAAGCAAGTTACCACAAAGAAAATCTCCTGAATTTGCACTGTGAAAATGACAAATGTGGTCCAAAGAAAACTGATTTCAAAAGGTGATTAGGTTTATATATGTAGAGCAGTAGATAATCTCTCTGCCTGCACCTTCATTTAGCTCACAGTAACATATGAATATGCCTACTGCCCTGGCAAAAAAAAAAAAAAAAAAACAAAAAAACCGAAACCAAAAAAAAACAAAAAAAAACCCAAAAGAAAAGTCAAAATATTATCTTCACAAATTAGACTGGAGGCAGACTCTCAGCCCATCATTATGCAGGCAGATACTGTGCACTGCTGGTATAGCACTTCATTACAGCAGCTAAGTCAAAACTTCTAAAAAAATGGATTGTATTAGGTAAATTCTCCCATACTTCCCAGCATCAGCACCATAACATAATTTCCAGGGTTTGAAGATTGCACTTTCTGGGAAGAAAACACTCAAATTCAGGACATACCTTAAAATAGCCATATCCACTCACTTTTGACACACACCAGCTGTACATGTAAAATAAACAGTCTGTGCACACAAACTGCACACCCTGATATTTCTACTACTCCTGACTGTGTTTTGGAGGCTGTAAGTTCAAAGTAGAAACAGAATATGAAAGCCATACAAGTCACCTGTCTCTTTTTCCCCAAGCAGGTTATTTGCCTCTGATGATATAAAATTACTCTTACAAGTCTAACAGATCTTCTGCTGGGAGCTATATTTTGCAATTTTCTTCAAATGAACCTTGTGGTTGAATAAGTGCTTTTCAGTCCAAAGTTTACAGAGTTATATGGAAATAGAGACTGGTTTTGGATCCTTCAAAGCCAATAGAAATTTTGCCATCAACTCTGGAACAAGCAGAAACATAACTTTCTTAGCACAGAGAAGGTTGGGAGGTTGTCTCATCTTAATTTTTCAATTATTATTTCAATTATATGCTGTCTTTCTCACCTGATATGCAGGGTATAATCAACTCCCAATGGTCCTGCTAGAATAAAGGTAATTTTAAAGATCAGACCCTTCACAGCTGAGCCCCTTATCTCCTAAGGAAGAGAGTCTGGTGAGTTTCTACCTACAACACTTTATTTTTAATGGGTTAACTCTTGCTGTGTAGAGATTGCCAGTGGCTTGTGTGGAGTGAGCAAGGATGGGGAAGGGCAGCAATAATCTCTGCTAGGATGTTCCCATTCTGCAGCCTGCACTGATGCTTTAGGGAGCAGAGGTCTCAGGCACCAGTGTTATGGGGGTGTCCTTGCTGATCTCACCTGGGTTACTCCAGAAGCAATATTGTTTCCTACTGCTTCAACTTCTGGAAACGTTTAATTAAATGATTAATAAAAATAATTCATAAAAAAGGTTGCTTTTTGTTTTTTCCCTGCTAGTCAGATCAGGCATTCTCCTGATCTTCCTCTTGTTTTCAGAAAAGAGTTACTGGAGAAAATACTGCATTTCTACAGCTTCTAGAATTGCAACACATTGCCATAAGTCCAGAGAAAAAAAAGCATTGCAGAGAACCTCAGTTCCTATAGGCTGTTTGTGGTTTCCCATGTACTGAAATTCTCAACTGAAAAGACAAGAGGATAAATAGGCATAGCTAAGCATCAGAAACAAAAGTGTTCAGGTCACTTTCAAAGGCAGAAAGAGCAGTTAGAACCCAAGGTCCCATCAGGCAGCTAAACAATCCTAATGGCCACTGCTCCTCATGGCAGTGTCCTTCCTACTTACTAAAATGCTGTGATTCTGTTATCAAGGTGACACCAAACTGTTGGATTTGCTCAGGACAGTGCAAGGGGCACTTCTGAAACGCTCAGAAGGTGCTGGAAACTGCCCTCCCATGAGGCCTCTACTGTAAGGCACTGCAGTCAATAAATCCTTTTGCTCTTAATTCTTTGGGTTTCTCTTAGAAACAAATATTTACCAGCTTCTGGTTTGGACAGTCTTCTAAAGGTCACAAATGCTAGCTCCAAGGGGAGCCAGGCTATTCAACCTTCAACTATTTCACCTTGGCTTCCTGTGGCAGCCTGCACTGCCATAAAAGCAGGCATCACTATGGGATGAATGTGCAGGGATAGGGGGTAAGTTCTTCTCCCCTTGGCCCACCTCAGCATGTTATTTTTAAAAGCTTATGTGTTCAGTGATGAAAATAGACATCTTCATTCTGCTTATGCTTTTGGGTGGGTTTGATGTGTTGGGTGCTAATGGTATGCCAGGAAATTAGAATTACTTTCTCATTTAAAAAATATGGATGGAGGGAAGAGAAAAGGATTTTCTTGTGTGTTATTAGTGGTGAAAATTTGTATTAGGAATAAAAAAGGGTTCAGGTTTCCCAAAACACCTTTAGTCCTTCTACATCCCCTACACAACTATAGGTGGGAAGCTGTAGCTCCAGCAAAGCTTCAACTCAGCTATTGATCTCAACTTCCTAAGACTATTCAGACATGAAATGATCTCTATCAGTATTTCTTATACCTACCTTTCATTTCACCATGACCAAAAATTCCAACCAGGAGAATCACTGGGGAAGGTATAATCCAACTTTGGTGCCTTGACTCTTTTCAGCATAATTTCTAATTACACCAATCACTGCACACTCATTTGGGCTCCTTGCTTGGGAAGATAAAAAAATGTGTTCTGAGCTACACCTTCTGCATGGTGAAGTGGTTTGGGGTTTGACTTTTAAACTTGAGTCATCTATCCTTTTCCTTTTTTTCCTTGTTTTGGTTTAGGTCTGTTCTCTAGTGGCATTAGAGAAGGTGGAGCCTCCCAGGACTGGGAACCACTAGCTCTTCTGAGTGTGAGCCTTCTTGCTTGGGTTCAGCAAGAACCAGCTCACTTTCCTTTAAGACTCATTATTTTTGCCATCTGACCTAGAAAAATCACAAGACACCAAGGTTCCCCCTTGCATGTAGGTCAATCATGTATTGGGAAATACAGGGTTTGCTCTCTCACCTCTGGGAGGGAAATTGATATGGTTGTCATAATTTTCCAATTTGCTTGCTGTACTGAGTGTTGTGTGTTTCCTGTAGAGGCATAACATGTAATATCACAGATATATATTATATATATATATATATATGCAGGCCAATCTATGCAGGCCAATAATAACAGCTTTAAATTAGGTAAGAGTTTCTAACAGTAAAGATAACAAAAGGCTAGGACAATTTGCCTAGAGAGGTTGTGAGGTTGCCATCGTGCATGGCATAATCTCTAAAGTGTGCTGTAAAAAATATATTCCTTACAAATCTGCCTGGAGGCAAGGAGATGGATTAGATGGCATTTTGAACCCCTCTGAGGGCTGCACTTAAGGATCTTATGCTTCTAATAAGTGTTCAGTCACAAAGTCCTCAGGCTTTGGTGATTCACACGAACGATTTTCTAAATAGAGGCGCTTTACTGAAAAACAAAAGCTTTAAATAGGAGAAAGCCTGGGATGCATGCTGGTGTGTGATGCTTGGGAGGCATCACAATTGCTGTTTGCCAAATTTACTAAGCATGTCAGCAAGCTGAAAATGTACAGGACAGAGGGCATGCAAAGTGTCTGCCTGAAAGCGCCGCCCCTCTTCACAGGAAGAGCCACTGGAAGGCCAGTGCCCAACATCACTGCTCCTTACAAAGCTGCTTCCCAGAGATGTCATGACTTGAGAACTTCTGCTGAGATAGATCCATAAAAATGCATTTTTGACAACTGAATGCAGTAGTGTGGAAATGAACTCCACCATCACTGATGTCAGAGCTAGTTTTTTCTTGTTATTTCTCCTACATGTCATAAAGATGAATAAAACAGGTAATTTTCTTTTTTAGATTGGTAGAGGAGAAATATTTCTTGTTCTGGATATTAGTAATTTGCATTTCTGGATGTCACTTTCTTCTCTCTTTTCTTGAGAAGGAACAAGGTGTGCAAAATATCACTAAGCCAAAAAAAACACAACAAGCAAGACTAACAACAGCCATATGCTCCTGATTCATGCTGTACCACACCAAGCTGAAAGAGGTGCAGCACAGAGACCCCCTTGAAGAACTGGAAGCTGCTCTTGGTAAAGGTTTGCCAGACAATGCAACACCAGTGAGACTGCGGGGATACAACGAGACAGATTCTGGAGGAATTGTGTCTCCACATTGACATACATTGTGTTTCCTGAAATCCTGCAATGCAAAATCACTTCCCCATGCGCTGGTTCACTTCTGCTCCAGCAGGACAGAATGACCTCACAGAGGAAATCACAGCCACACTAAAGAAGCTCATGGAGGGATGAGATAGCCCCAGTTTGTGGGAAAGGACTAGAAATCCTGGCACTGGGCTTTTCCCCCACAGGTGTGAGGAGCTCCCTGAGGGACAGCAGGGCAGGAAGCCTCAACCCAGCAGGCCAGATGGGTGCAATCCCAGGAGGGACTAGCAGAGCCTGGGTCTTGCTGAAGGGAAGAGGAGGGAAGGAGAGGAGCCTTCCTGGCCTGCTTCCACCCCAGCAGGAAGGGGTTTTGGTGGCTGTGGTCCCTCCCACCTCATGTCCTTCTGAATCAGGGTCCCCCAGAACTCCTGATCTGCTGGGGCTCTTTTCCAGGTGGAGGCTGGTGGTAAATCCATGGTGCACAGCAGCAGAGCTTCACCTACCCCTGCAGCTGACCTGGCCTTTGGGTTTAGGTCGGAACAACTGATTTCAGCTGCCTGGCTGGATGTGTGGCATAGGCAGAGCATGTTCCTCTCCTCTCAAAGGCAAGGGAAGAGCCCACACGTCCCATTTGAGTCGTGGCTATATGAATTTGATGTCAAATGAATTTTCTCAACTATGTGGTGCCGTCCAGTGTCATTTTCCTTATCTCCACAGAGCTCTTACCCCTCACACTGCCCCACCTGTTTGCTTTTAGTGTGAGGATGCTCAGTAACATTTTATTGGAGAAACAGCCATAGCAGGGAATTAAGGGGTGGCCTCATTCAGAGGTGTTAGTGGCTGAGTCACTGGGATGTCATTCAGGCATGAGGACAGACTGTGAAGGCCTTCAGATCACATGCGTGCATGACATTTAGAAGAGGTGGGTGACCTCACAGGAGATTATCTGTGAGCTCTAAAATGGCCATAGAAAGTGGCATTGGAGGCCTTCATTTGCCCTCGATAACCTTCAGCAATAAAAACAGAGGATGAGCATATGGATGTGCATGCAGGGAGCGTACAACGAGTACCGAGAACGCTGTGAAGGCCAGAGGGCTGGTAAACCATACCCCAGCCCCAGGGACACATGTCTGTCATGGAAAGAGGGAGGAGGAGGACACTCTGTGCTTCACAGGGCAGAGGACTTTGTTTGTTTTATTTGATTTTGCGTTTGTGTGCATTGCTACCTGTCTGTGCAATAAGACATTTAGGAATTTGTGTTTTTACCCAGTTTCTGAGGAAAGCACAAATCTGGATATTCCCCCGACCCTTGTAATTCTAGGGGTCATTGTAATTCATCAGGTCAGGGTCAGGCTTGTCAGCAACCAGCAGCACTGAGAAGCAGAGCCCTATTCATTCAAACCTTGCTGTTTCCTACATTGCTCACCAGCATCTCCAAATCAGCACCTCAGCACACACAAGCACTGTTGGGGGGAAGCAAGGAGAAAGATGGTTTTCCTAAGTTCAGTAACAATAATGATCCAAAGGGCCTTAAGATTTGTCCTCAAGTCTTTGGCCTCCTCTAAGTGTTCCTCTCTCGTGGTTCAGTCCAGCACATGGTTCTGTCACCAACCTGCTGGACCTGCTCAGGTGAACCTGCTGCACTATCTGTTCAAAAATTTGGGAAGAAAGAAGTGGTATGGCAGCAGGGATTTCAGAATCACAGAACTGTTTAATTTGGAAAAGACAGGATCACTAAGTCCAATCTTTAACCCAGCACTGCTAAGTTCACCACCAAACAGTGTCCATTGCCCTTCCTGGACTCACTTCAGCCCCTCAATGTCCTTCCTGTAGTGAGGGGCCCAAAACTCAACACAGGATTTGAGGTGTGGCCTCACCAGTGCTGAGTACAGGGGGCAATCCCTGCCCTGGTCCTGCTGCCACACTGTTGCTGATCCAGGCCAGGTGCCATTGCCTTTCCTGGCCCCCTGGATGCTTGCTGGTTCATTTTCAGCCACTGTTGACCAACACCCCCAGGCTGACCCTGTTACACTGAACAGCTTTTTTCACTGAACATCCATTTTTCTCCAAGTCTGGAGTGTTGCTTTGGGTTGTTGTGACCCAGGTGAAGGACCTGGCAGTTCCCCTTACTGAACCTCATACAGCTGGCCTCAGCCCATCAATCCAACCTGTCCACATCCCTCTGCAGAGCCTCTTTACCGTCCCACAGATCAACACTCCCACCCAGCTTGACGTCGTCAGCAAATTCTGCTGAACAGGACTGGCTCCATAACTAAGCCCTAGGGAATACCAGTTGTGACCAGTTGTCCTCTCAAAGTCAAAGGTGGCAGTTCTGCTGACCCCCCTCCTTATGTCTCCAAGAGTCAAAAAGTTTTAATGTTTCATGATGGCTTTGCCCAAGACACCCTCCAACCATCACATCACCCACGAGTCCTCTGTCCACAAACAGCAGGTCCATCAGGGCACCTCCCCTGGCTCACCAGCTGTGTCAGGCAATCTTCCACACACTCCAGGAACCTCCTGGACTCTTTCCTCTCTGCTGGAGTGTATTTCCAGGAGACAACTGGAAAGCTGAAGGCCCCCATGAGAAAAAAGGCCAGTGATCATGAGACTTCTCCCAGCTGCTTATAAGAATATTTCATCTGCCTTATAAGGATATTTAATCTGCCTTACCTGAAATAAATCTTCTCCCTGACCTGTTTCTCAAAGCAGAAACGTAACTTAGGCTGTCTTCTGCCTCTCAGCCCCACCTTCCACATCTCATTTTCTATGAGTTCATCCCACTTGCACTATCCTCCTGCATTTCATGAGTTGATCTACTGTATTGGGTTTGCATTAGCCTGGCTTACCTGGTAGCAGGAAGGCCACAGAAATGGCTGTGAGAAGCTGCTGGAGGCTTCCACTCTGTCTGGCAAAGCCAATCCCTGCTGGGTCCAAAGATGGACGGGCTGCTGGCCAAGGCTGGGCCAATTAGAGATGGTGGGAACATCTCTGTGATAACATATTTAAGAAATCAAAACAAAAGTTGTGGCGCAGTTGTAATTTTTGGCCAGAGAAGAGCAGGGTGAGAGCATGTGAGAGTAGCAACTCTGCAGACACAAGGTCAGTGAAGGAGGGGCAGGAGGGGCTCTGAGGGCTGAGCAGAGATTCCCCTGCAGCCCCTGGTGCAGCCCATGGTGCAGCAGCTGTGCCCCTGCAGCCCATGGAGGATCACAGGGATGCAGAGATCCACCCAGAGGCCGTGGGGGAGCCCCACACCAGAGCAGGAGATGCCTGAGAGGAGGCTGTGACCCTGTGGGAGACCTGTGGAGAGAAGGACCCTGCTCCCATGCTGGAGCAGCCTGTCCTTGGAGGGCTGCACCCCGTGGAAGAGTGGCCCACACCAGAGCAGTTTGAGGGGGGTTGGTGTCCATGAGATGGATTCATGCTGGAGAAGTTCATGGACAGCTGTCTGTCATGGGAGGGACCCCAGGGTGGAGCAGGGGAATGACTCCTCTCCCTGAGCAGAGGGAGAAGCCACAGGAGATGAACAGATCACAATCCCCATTCCCTGTCGCCCGGCACTGCTGGAGTAGGAGTGGAGCTGAAAGGAAGGAGGGGTGGGGGAAAGGTGTTTTTAAGGGTTTGCTTTACTTCTCATTAACCCACTCTGATTTTGTTAGCAATAAATTATCTTCATATCTCTAAGTTGAGCCTGTTGAGTCCTAGATGGTATTTGATGAGTGATCTCTCCTGGTCCTTACCTCAGCTCATGAACCCTTTGTTCTATTTTCTCTCCTCTGTCCAGCTGCAGAGCAGAGTGAGTGAGCTGCTTTGGTGGGTGCCTGGCAGCTGGCCAGTGTCAACCCATGACATCTACTCATATGGATCCTCCTCATGCCCAAAAATGTGTGAATCCTGCCCCTTGTGCCCAGACTTGCCTCGCAGGGTTGATAGCTATGTGCTGAGCATAGAAGATCCAGGGCTTGGATTGTCAGTCTCCTGTTGGAAGGGAGATGTGCTATGCACCACTAAAACCCTGCAATTGCTCAGCTAGGAAAGCATTAGATGGAAGTGAAGTACCACTGTACCAGATGAAGATCATTCTCAACAGAAACTATTGCAGTACCTGTAAAAAACATTCACTGTGGATGCAGCATCTGTAAGAAAGACAAAATTAATTCCAGTTTCCCTAAAGATGCAGTGAAGGATTAAACCCCTTTTCACAGTATGACATCCAGATGGAATCAAATTTAATTAGTAACCAGACAAGATTTACCATCCACCAGTGTTTAAGAAACCCCCAACTCTCACTTCACTTGCACTTGCAGTCAGTCACCAGTCTTCTGCAGGATGCCTTTGAAAGCATCCACATCATGGATTACTGCAAAGTAATGTAGTGGGAAGTAAATAGAACATATGGATAGGTGTGCTTATTTTATAAATGGCTTTTAACTTCTTCCAAAGACACAGGAAAACTGGATTTTACCAGGTTTAACTGATCTTATATCCAACCCTCAGATTTTTTGTCTCTACAGAATATTTTACCTTGGGGCTGCAGTATTTTTTGAGGACTAAAAAACTGGCTTTAGGGGAAGTTTTCTTTGTAATTATTTATGCATCAGTAGTACTAGGAAGCCCATATACCAAAATTAGGATCTTTTTTCCAAGTGCGTTATTTAATCTGCAAAAACTCATTCAAATTAAATATGCATACATTAGAGAAACTGGGACTTAGTCACAAGGGCAGGCAAAAGAAAATTGTTTTAATATTTTGCCCCTAAAGCTAAAGAAAAGATACAACAATTTTTCTTGGATCCTCTTCCGTGATTCTCTTCTCTCAACATCAATTTTTTATAATAAAAAATGGTCATACTGACGGATTTTTTAATGCCTTCACATAAATAATTTACAGACTACATAAAATGAGATAAATAAAAGGACCTTCTTTACCACCCTTGTGAGTACACTGAGCACAGTCCTGGTGAGATGCCATTGAACTCAGTGAACTGTGCCTCCAGACTGATTTGGGCAACTCACATCCATAAACACAGCTGCATGTAACTACAGATGTTTTACTGATACAATATGTAAAGCAGTACAGCGGGGAAGTACTGGTTTGTTTGGTTTTTTTAACTGCTTGCTTTTACTACTAGCTTACACAACCACAGAAAAGATAAAACTGCCAGTTTAGTTCTATAATTCAAATTAATGCATAAATCTAAGCCTCCAGAGTTTTAAGACAAATAACACTATTTGCCTCAGAAATGCAGTAGCAATATAATCTTTTAACTGAAAGTGATTAAACCAGAGTAACCAACAGAGATACATTCAAACTCCCCAAAATTTTCAAGTAACAGTCATTATTATTTTACCTCTAGCTTTACCTCTAAGCTAAACGTGTTTGAATTTTTCTGTGCAGATAACCAGAAAAATCATTAAAGTGTGGTTTTATTCACTAGCCAGTGATTAAAACTCTCTTCCCAGATGTGTTGGGGTCTTGCTGTCTCATTAGACTAAACCCTTTGCTGTGGGCACTGCATGACACCTATTTCTGTTTTTTTCTAACAGAACATGTTGCCACAACATTGTTGAGCAGTTTCTCTTAGATTAACAAAATCTCTTTTTTGGCATTAGGAGAAAAAAGAAAATTCAATGCAGAGCTCTGGGTAGGGAGTTAACAAAGGAAACTCTCCCCCACCTTTCACGCCCAGTGCTTGGTGACACAGGGGCAGAACTGTCCTTTGATTTACTCTCACACCAGCACCGCAAGGAGACCAGGGCACAGAGATGACACTGAAATCCAGGTCATCATTTTGCTTTGTGTCATGGGTCCCCTGCTGGAAGGGTCGGGGACAGGGGTGGAGGGGAGCTTGGTAAGTGTTTGCTTTGGTGCAGCCATTCCTCTGGCTCCGCTCTCTAGGGGTGGTCATTAGGGAGGTGTTCACACACTGACCCTGCCAGTGAGTTTGGCTCACACCCACAAAGACTCCCTTGTGACCACAGGAAAGGGCATGATTTTAGCATGATCTGTTATTATGTGTGCTCATTCTTCACTGTAAGACCTCAATCCTTCCCTAAACTTGTGCCAGACTCTACCATCTGGGGTATGGAATGTCCCATGCCAGAAGCACTAGGCTGCAGAGCTGTCTGGGACATCTTTCACTGGCCTGTGCACACCCTACAGTCAGGCCCTTTAATAAAGCCTAGATGAAAAATAACCTCACTAGCACAAGATGGTTCAGGCCAGCTGTAAACTCTTTTGCTAGCTGAGACAGAGAATTTTCACAGCCACCTTTTTTCCTAGTGCTTGGTTGCTAATGTTCTATTAAGGATTGCTTGTAGTCCTTAGACTTAACTCAGGGTTCTAACTGATCCCTACTCCTCATTAGCTGTCAGTCTCCAGGGAGTGTAAAAAATTTTCGTTTAAAATAAAGACAAAGCTCAGAAAAAGTATTCTTTGCCTCTGACTGGTCCCTTGCCAATCTGAAGATGTTTCAGTGGCCCCTGGTGGTACCCCTCTATTTGGAAGCAAGGATTTTAAATCTGGCAAAAGAACCACACTCCTCTGTCAGGGATGGGTTTTCTTTCTTTCACCTACACATTCAGGTGTGACAACTGGGATGTGGCCACAACTCCCTCCATACTCTGGAATTCCACTGTGAAGTTTCCTAACTATAAAAGGAGGAGGGAAATGGGGCTTTACCTTTCCCCAGTTCTCTGAAATTAGTATTTTTTAAGTGAGTAAAGAAAACAAAAGCCAAGGCCCTGATTCATCTCACCTTCAGCATGCTTTTGGATCAATGTGTTTTCTCCTTTTTATCATTTCCAGACTGGTAAGAACAATGCAGTCCAATATCAGTGACTGATAATGCAGTGTTGGGGAAAACTGTTCATTTTCGATTGAACAGACATGTTAATCTCATTGTGATGTAAATGAAAGCTGCTCCTGATACATTCCATCTCTTGACATTTCCATTTCAACCTTCAGGGATATTCACCTCCAAGAAATGCATTAAGGGAAATCAGAGCATATAAGGATGAACAGGACAGTAAGCAATGTTGATATTGCATATTCAAAGCAAAAAGTACAATAATGTCATTTTAATTGAGCTGCAGAGAGTACAGCTTCTTTCTAATTTCCTGTACAAAGTAATGCAAATATATGGAAACTTAAAATTCAAAAATCATTTCAGTTAGCTCTGGTATTATCTGATGGAGCAAACAAGAATTAGATGGATGCCATTGTAAGTAATATTCAACTTGAAATCTGTTTTCTAACCAGAATAATTATCTTTATTTTATTTGAATAAACAAGAGCCAGGCAGAGAGTTTCAAAGTAGAATAGTTTCAATCAGCATTAGAAGAATATTATTAAAAACAGCTCCTCATATCCCTTTACAGTGAGTAACATAAAAGAGACCATGGAGACAGAGTGTATTAAATTTCTCTTATAATAAGATCTCAGTTCCAAAAATGGAATATGCATCAGTGTTCTTTTATGTACAGTCCATATAATGCAAGCATCAAGGATTAATCACTCTATGTAAGAGGTGCTGTGATCATACATTACTTTAGCCCAGCATCCATATTCCAGTGTCCCCTTTTGATTTGAGCTTTTGAAGATAATGATCCTTCAAGCTGTATTCACAAACATGTTCCATCAAGGCTGCATGACTCTTTATTTGAATAAAGGTTGCAGGTTTTCTGTCAGCTACCTCACATCTTGTATATTCATTGTATAAAGGTGATGCATAAGTATCAGAACAGCAGTGTATTTTAGATTCTGGAGGAAAAGAAATACTTTGTCTCTACAACAAAAGAAGAATTTAGTTCAACTCACCATAAAGACCATTGCTTTTAATATTTTAATTTCCTTTATTACACATGATACATGATTCCTCTCCTATAACTAGGAACTCACAGCAGAACATAAGATGTTATATCCCTCATTGATTCTGCACTTTGTGAATTAATTTAAAAACTCTTTTGTATGCATTGACATTTTTCAAAAAGAAATAAACCAAATTAATTGAAAATAATGATGTAATTATTGTAAGTTTTTTTCTATTTTTGCTCAAACTTGAAATTACACTACTTCCCATTCCCAGGTCAAAATCATTCCTGTACATACACATATTCATTGCCTTGTTCTATTTCAGCACTACTTTCCTATGTTAAACAAAATGGACGAGAAAGCATTGATATAAATGTACAAAGAAGATGCTTCTTATGGGGTATTGAAGAGTTGGGAAGTTCATAGTCTTCATACAAATATATAAAATATTTGAAATTTTCTCCATTCTTTGGAATCCATTCGGTTTCACTTGTCAGACCTGTGCAACAAATACAAGACCAGAAATTAATCATTATCAGTGCACTCACAGGTATTTTCAGATCATGCAGAAAAGCTGTGAGAGGGAGGACTCTCCCCACACCTGCAATTTTTCCTTCTCTCACAGCACTTGTTTACAGCCAGGCTTAGGGAATATGAATCTTTGTGATCCAGTAGCTTTTCCCACCTGCTCTTCAGATGTCTGTCTGATAAAACTTCATGATTCTGTCAAGACTTCAGGCCTCTGAAACCTTGAGTTTTGCCCTTGGTACAGGGCGCTGGGTCTCTGCCCCATCCCATCCCATCCCATCCCATCCCACCCCATCCCATCCCACCCCATCCAGCAGAGCCTGGGGCACGCAGGTGCAGCCCTGCACAGACCCTGAGTGGGGCTCAGCCCCAGGAAAGCCCTGCCACTGCTCCAGCAGGCACAGGAGGCAAATCCTGCCATGTGGCTCAGCAGTGTGGCTGTGCTGCAGGGAGTAGGGATGCATCAATTCATAAAAATCAAAATGGTATTTAATTTTACCATTAAATGCTACTTAATGATATGTACATATATATGTCAGTGCATTTTTAATTTTTTTAACTGCTTTGATTATCCTCTTCTCTTGCCTTTTCTGTTCTGCCCGTTAGAGTCTTCACTGGTGCAGTGAAACTGAATAGTCCTGAGGAAATTTTAGCCTCTCTTCTTTTGGCAGTGTATATCTTCCTGTAACTACTTTTGTCACAGCTCCACTTCTCCCTATTTCTGCTTTAATTCTCATGACTGACCAGCACTAAGGACAGTATTCTAGAAATAGTGGCAAAATATCTTCTGTGTTCTTTTCATAAATCCCACTTATTTATTTATTTAGCTAAAGCAAGGTTCAGGGGGTACTTAGCTTCTGTCTAGGGAGTGATGAGCAATTTCCTTTGACCCATCTACAGACTTTTTCCTGCACAGTCACAGCTAATTTGAATCCCAGCATAGGGTCAATTTCTGTTCTCTTTGAAGTTCAGAAATACCATGGTTGCAATTGATATCAGTGGTTCTAGACAGCTCAATATTGAAAACCTGAAAATGGGTTTTGCAATTAACTCTCAACAGGTGAAGACACTAACTTTCTCAGCACACATGTTTAATCAGCTAAGATATAAGTATTTGAGGTGGAGGAATGTGTCTACCTTTGGTAAATTTTATTGAACTCATGAATGTTTAATAAATGCTTAGAAAAGAGAGAAAAAGTCACAGGAGAGAATAAAAAATGACAACCTTCTATATCTCATGATGAGTTACATGAAGGGAGTTTTTGCTGTGCTGCTGAACACACGCAGGCTGTATGCATTTGAGCAAACACTGGAGGGACATTCAGCAGGCTGGGATTGCTTTGCTTTCAGAAAAAACTCTTCCCTGGAGAAGAGAGGTGCTATTAGGAGAAACCCTGCATGGCTTACACAGACTGCTTGAAAGTGATGACAACCTTTAAATAAAGAAATGAAATGTTAATTAACTTGTCTTGAAAGAGAGTGAGAGGGAGTCATTGCCCAGGTGAAGTGGCCATAACACCACAAGTAGTGCTACCAACACTCTGTGGCCCTTAGCAATCAAACAGCGTGGCCATCTCATAGCTGGGCTCAGTAAGGCAATGCACTGCTCTGTTTCAGCTGAAATTTCCTTCCAGTCAGGTAATTTAAGGTATTTCTCTTTCTGCTCTCAAAAACAAAACCCAGCTTTAGGGCTGTATTTGATGGCTCCCTGGGATACACACGCACATGTAATCCTGTCCTATATAATTACCTCCTGCCTACACACACTCTCCATGGGCTTCAGCATTCAGGATTATACTCCTCTCTCTTTCAAACTCTTCTGTGCCTGCTCCTGAGTATCACAGGGTGGCTGTTTTCAAGTGGTATGTGAATGAAACATTGCTGGCTATGACTGAACTCAAGGGCTCAAGCCTGGGATCAGGAGAAAGAGTGTGCAGGGCACAGCAGGCAAATCTGAGCACAGTGTGGTCCTCAGCATCACAAGTGTTTTCTGATCCTTCTGCTGAAAGAGGCCAGTGACAGATTCTGCCTCCAAACACATTGTGGGCAGATTGTGGCATGATGGACAGCTGTAATTTAGCATTCTGGATTTTAGGATTGCATTATATTTTTTGTACCTTTCTAGCAGACTCAGCATTTTAGATTAAAGGCTGTGTTTTCTGCAGGTGTCACTCTGGAGGACACATCTGCCTTGCATGGGAGCTACATGCTGATCTTCCTTAAGTAGTTTAATCTGTCCTTGCTTCCTGAGTTCCTAGTGACAGCCATCCTGTGCTGGGCACATCAAGCCCCCAAGGATTGTGGTAATACAAAGAAGGTGGGTACAAAGCCTTTGGGTATAAAAAGGATGGAGACAGACTTTCCTCTGTCTGGCGACAGGAAAGGAGACAACAGGCACAAATCGAAATACAGGGAAATTCATCTAGATAGGAAATAAAACTTTTACCATCAGGGTGGTCAAACACTAGTCCAGGTTGCCCAGGAGGGTTGTGGAATCTCCATTCTTGGAGATACCCAAACCCTGACCCTGAGCAATGACCTGAGCAGGATGTTGGACTGGATGTTTTCCTGAGGTGGTCTTGGGGGTCAGGCAGTCTGTAAGTCTGGCAGAGGCTTTGCTTGTCGCAGGGGAAGCTGTCCTCTGCTCATGAGGGCCAAGGTGGATTCATGGGCCATGTGCAAGGTCCCTTGTGCCCCTGCTGGCTGTGGAGCCATCAGTGAGTTAACAAACTAACACAGCAAGGTACTATAAACTGTATTACTGTGTTGCTAATAAGACAATAATCTGGTTGATGGGATTACTTTTGCTCACATGCTCCATTTTTTCAAATACTTCTTTGTCCTTTCTTTGTTTCCTCATAGTTCCCGCACCTTCGACCTTCAGCTCCCACTGAAATCAATATCCCTTAACACCTTCATTACCTCAGGGCTGAAAGGTCCAAACTGGCACTGTATCCCATCCAGCCAACCAATCACCTCTCTGCCTCCCTCCTTCCATGACACAGGTCTCTCACTAGGCAATGGTCCACCCAAAGACCTGCTGTGCCCAGTTCTTCCAGTCCCAGCTGGGACACAGCAGCTCCAAGGAAAGGAAACCCAGCCTTCCATGAGACCACGTGCCTACAAGAGTAGCTAGTTAGCAGGAGGAGCAATAAAAACCAAAAACTAGAGATGCCAGGAATGCTGCCACTTGCCATCTAAAAGAAGGAAAACCCAAATTGCCATGATGATAAATATTTCCATGGGGTTCAGGTGCTGAGGAAAATCAAGCCCACTCTTCTAAAATTTTGTCTAAAGCATGCTGCTTGCAAGTGGTGCTATTTTAACACCTGGTAACTGTATCATCTTTCTCTCAGGTATACTCTCTGCTCTCTGGTTGCTTATAATTACTACCTGAGCTCCCTTTGCAGTCAGTGGACTCTCTATTATCTCCCTGTGATGCTCTAATCCACTCAGACCTCCCACTGGCCAGCTGCAATTCTCCCTGTCCCAGCTCCCAAAGGCACGTTATTTTTAGAGCACAAACTCCTCCAGAGATCCATGGGAGCCTGTAAACTCAAAAATAGGTTGCTTATGGTACATTAGCAATGCTCACAGTTATGTTCTCTGGTGATTCTTTCAGCTGCTGCAGGTTATCACCATCAGACTCCCTCGCTGCTCCAATCAACCTCGCCCCGAACAACCCTCAGCCATTTAAAAAAAGAATATACTTGAGAACAAATGCTTAAATGTTGTCCTGATTAAGGGTGGACATAAGTACATGCTCAGGAACACTCTGAATCTTGGCATTAGAGGAGTTTTCAGCCCTTCTCCATTCCCTGACTGAGAATCTGCAAGGCTATGATTGCAGTCGGTTGGATGCCAGTGTTGTTTTCTGGAATAAAAAAGACTGGATTCCTGAGGTCTCTGACCACAGAAAAAAGCAGTAGCTATTTTTATATAAGAAATTATTTAATGTATGTGCTGTTCAACACAGATACAGCTTCAAAAATAAATGCAAATAAAGAAATTAATTGCAAAAATCTCACATTTTTTCCCTTTTTCAAAATTACAGTTTTTAATGCTGCATCTCCCTCTTATTCTCTGAAAACACCCAAGTAGTTAACAGCAAGCACACAAAATATTTATTCTTAAAAAAACACTAATAGTTACAGTTGTCAGTGTTTTCTGTTCTTAGAAAGCATGCTAGCTGAAAGAACAAGAAATATGAAATCCATCCAGATTTTGGCTGTATCTCCATACATGCAATAAAATGACCACATTTGGTGCTAATATTATATAATTAAAGACTATGCATGAATCACTTGAGCACTGAATATTTTTTTTTTTATTTCAATAGTTCCCAGACCTATATATTTAACCCCAAAATTCTGTTAAGGCATCCTATTTTATAAGAAGTAACTTCACACAGGATGAAAGAGGCATTAGCACTTGGAAAAAGATCAGTGATTACAGCAAGTGCACCAAGGTTCAGTAAATGCCTCCCACTCAACAAGCTTCCAAAGTGAACGACCACATGATGTTTACTCCTCACCAGAACCCATTTATAGATCTCTTACTCACCACTACCTCAGCCATAAATGCAACCCTCAAAAAGAGGCAGCAAGGAGAGCTCTATTTGGGAGCAGACAGGGAGGCCACAGTTGGAGAACTGGCCCTTGTCTTCACAGTACTCTTTAGCCAGGCTGTGGATCATGATTTAAGTCATCCACACTCTAAAGATTCCAAACTACAGAGTGCTTATAACATACCATGTGGATTGCACACAGAGAGCAGGTATGGCTGCTTGGGGAAAATTCTGCACCATTTGGAAAAATTGATAAAAAGGGTTAAAAAATGCCCCTCCAAAAGTGCAAGTGGGAAAAGAAGGAAATTACTTCTTATGGAATTAGGAGTCCTAGGAAAGAGTTTTGTTCCCATTACGTCATTTAAAAGACATCTGGCCATTCCCAGGAGATAGCACACTGGGAATGAAAAGGGTATCAGTTACAGTAAGGTAAGAAGGGGACAGAGGTCGTGAACGTCTGTGAGTCTGGAGCAGAATTAGCCTAGAATTACAAACACACTGCTCTACAAGAGGAAAAACCTGGGCAAAAGGTAAACCCAGGGACATGTCTCTTTTCATTGCTCTAGTGAATTGTCAAGGTGAAATAAAGCCAGACTATCTCCTTAGACTCTCTAATTCTCCTGCACATCTGGTAAAAGCTTTGACCTTTTGCAGACAGTAACCTGGAGTGCCAGGGGATCTGCTTTAATTCCTCTCCCCTCACTTCCCTTTGATGGGCAGCCCTTGCTGCAGTCAGCTTCTCCCATGCAACTCCTTTAATATTTATGTCATATAGAGATCACTGTCCACACAGATGCCAGAGGAAGCAGTAGGAAGTCAAATGTGCTCCAGGTTAACATATTAATACTGTGATGGGATGCCAGAGAGATGTTTTAAGTTGCAAAGGGGAGGGAGTTCATCCCTTGACTCCCTTCCAATGATATCTCGTTGACTAAATGAAAGATCCTACTTTAAACTATTTTAATTTCCTGCATGGTTTTTTAAAAATTATTTCAACGCATTTGTTATATTTCTGTCAGGATAATGAGAGCAACTCTCATATAGCTGAGCATATATCATATGTCTTTTAAAATATATTTTCTCTCATTTATATTTTCTGGGCATTGTCCCTGTGAAATACTGGAAAGATAAACATTTATGCCTTTTTAAAAAATTATTTTTAACTCCTTTTTATTTTTTTTTGCCCTTTACCTACAGTCATTAAAAATATGTAAGAAAGCAGCTGAAAATTGAAATGTAGGTGGCACATACCCGTACATGCAGGGCTTCAAAACAAAAAGAGAAAAGTCAAAATTTTTATCCTTTCAATTTGTCTGACAAAGAACACTAGGCAAAAAATATTTTCTACCAAAACACAAAAATAATGTTTTAAATAACAAACATTGCTACCTTCACTATGAAGAAATTATTGAGAGCCATATGCTCCTTTTGACACGCATATGTTCTTTCTCTAATTTACATCTCAGTTCAGCCAGAGTGACCTGGGGAGTGAAAGACAGCTTTGACCCTTCCACTGTTTGCAGCTCGGTAGTGCACACACAAAGGAGCTGCAGCCAAGTGCTGTGTAACAGCAGGTCTAGCCAGACACAATAAACCCTTTTATTTAACACAGGAAAAGTCAGGTGGAAACATTCCTTGTGTTATACTGTTATCAAAATTTCTTGTTACCTGCACTGACACAAAGCTTCAGCACCAAAGGAACTTGCAAAAGAGACACAATTTCACTCACTGGTTCTGAAATGACAGCTGTCAAATAGAAGTCTTTCAGATCAACTTGAATTCTAAATATTTGCTCTCCAAAAGACCTAATGCCCATAAAGACAGGATACCTGTCATTTATTATATGGCCTTTTTTTTTGTAAGTGGAACCCAGATGCCAATGACCCACAGGTACGTGGCCCAAGATCTTGCAACAAGTAGCAGTTCCAAAAGTGAAAAAAACCCCTCAGATATCAGCATTTTCATATCAGAGAAAAAGAAACAAATATCCCTACCTTTTGACTAGTACTAATTCAAGAGTTTTGGGATTTGTAATGGGCTACAAACACTACAGCCTCTTGAGCATGGAAATATGTTCTGAACTTCCACATCTCTTTAGCCTTACCAATTATAATTTTACTTTTGTTTGGGCATTTCTTGGCTGAGATCAGAAAGCTGTCTAAAACTTTATGCTGGGCTGCCAGTTCTCATTTACATGAAATAGAACCTTAATGAGCATGTTTGGGTTTTTTTTAGCTAATGGATTCACTACAAATGCTGATACAAATACATTGTCTAGAAAGATAAAAAACCAACAGTTTCTTAAAGCTGGTAAAACATATCTTGAAGTTTATAATATCTAAGTAATTAAATAAGAGACTGAATTTTAAAGGACTGATTATGCAGAGCAGTTTGAAATGTTATTACAAAGAAAACCCTATAGAAATTCTAGTATACTCTGTTATTGGTATTATTACTACTTCTGCAATGACTTTTTCAGGAGCTATCCTTTACATTTTCTCTCTATCCTGTACAGGTTTAAAGCACAGTGGCTGTAACAAATGCAAATGAACTTAAATTCAAGTTTTCATTCAATTTTCTGCTTTTCATTAACATTTTTACTACAAATTCTCACAACTTAAAGTGTCACCCCTATAAAATGATTCTGCAGAGATTCTGCAGACCCATCTTCAGTTGCTTTGGGCCTGTATGAGGTAATTTGTAATTCATAATTGCTTGCAAAGATTAAGCAGCATACAGCATATGCTATGATTAAAGTTGTTGATAAGGAGCTGGAGAGGCTTTTTTTACCTCTGTTAATGAGAACTACGCAGCAGCACTTTCTACCTTTTAAATTTGTGTCTTCTGAAGGGGAAAAAAAAAAGCTTTTCCTTTCTAGCACTTCAGTAAGCTCTGCCAAGTCCATGCAGGTGTGTGCCTATAATTATTATTCTTTGCAATTATTTATCAATATAGGGAAAATTGTTCTCTGAGTTTATGTTAAGTGCTTCTCATTCACCTATACAATCTCTGTGTTAAAAAGCATTCGATTTCCAGTGTAAGTATCACTCAACAGCTTGGTCACTGTTGTCAGTGTCATCCTGACCATATTAGCAAGTACACCCAAATAGTCTGTTAATGAAGAAAAATGACTAAAAGAGCTTAAGTAGCAAAAAGTTTATGACAGTGGGATTAGAGGGATTTCTTGGACAGTTTAATTGTTTTCATTTTCATTCCCCATAACAGCCGACAGTGAAACTTCAGTAATTATCATTGTAGCAAATTCATCAGTAAGGAAGCCAAAGCCTAATGGTTGATCCTGCAAAGTGTTTATTACCTCCTTTGAGGTGCAAAAAATCCTGTTGATTTCTCCAATGATAACCAAAACCACCCAGCTGCTTGCAGGCACAGGGTGGAAAATAGCCAGTAGCAATGCATCTGGGTGGTGGAGTAGCATCAAAAAGAAAAGAGGGTGCTAGGAGCCATTATGGACTGGTAATTGTGATGTCTACAAGGCAAAGATCTATACAGAAGGGACCAGACGAAATATTAATACAAATAAAATAATGATTGGTAAAATGTTCGGTACAGAAAAACAATCAATCAAACAAAAACCCCAAAATAAACAATAAAAATATTAAAAGAGGAAGCAAAGAAAAGCTGTGACATTTAAAACAATGGTACATCTTTCTTGTACTGAGAGTGGTGATGCAATGTGAAATGCACCCTCTGAGCGTTAATTGCCTGAGTGGGGTTTTCCAGCCAGGGAATACCTCTGAAAACAAAGTTTCCAGCTAGGAGAAAATGTCCATGGTGCTGAGTGCTCTAGCTGCAGAGGCTCCCTGCAGCCAGCACCTGGCAGCCCATCCAGAGATGATGTGGGGAAATACCTCAGAGGGGTCTGCAGCCTGAGTAAGGGCAGGAACACATCACGGCGCTGTACTCTGCAACCAGATCAAACACTCAGATTGTTACACAGCTACACCATCCTGCTGTGAGAGATGAGTAATGCCGTAATTGACTCTCACAATTTACAGACAAATATCATGTACATAGGTTAAGAAAAGTTTGATAGATTTATAGTTATGTTTTACCCCCTTGCGCTGTTATCAAGGGACAGCCGGGGTTGGGACATCTGGGAGGGCTGGCTTGTCACTGTGATGACATCTGACCTCCAGTCAGGATCTGCGTAAGAGATCTCCACCACTGGACAGAAAAGAAGGGGTTGATGGACAGAACTTTGGGAGGGGTTAAGGGGTTGAAAGGCAAAACCTCCATTGTGCAGGAGGGAGAGCACATGGTGGGGAAAATCCTTTGCTTTCTGTGCTGTAACATTTTCTCTATTCAGTCTTCTGGTTTAATAAACCTTTCTAAAATTACAAAAAGTTAGTAGCTATTTCTCACACTGCATGACTTCAGAAGTGCCTTGTGAGTGTGGGGCCTTCGGGCTGCATGGTGAGGGAACCCACCAGAAGCACTACAGCTCCAAAAATCCAAACCCTCTCACGTCCCACCTAGGACAGCACAATCAGGGGACCAAAGCCATTTTGCTGCTCCCAAGCCCTGGCCAAAGCCATTGTTATAGATGGATAATGAGATGATTGGCTCTCACAATTAAAAGATAACTATTGTGTGAATATTAAGAAAAGCTTTAGTGATGTATAGTTATGTTGTTGTAGTTTAGATGTCCTCTGTTCTCCCCATAGTCCCCTTCCCCCCTGTATTGCTGCCATCAGACGGCCTGGTTTGTCTAGAACAGGTAAAATAAGGCCTGCATGTGTCCTTTGCATGGGGCAGTTGGGAATGGAAAATCTTGGCGCTTAGGGGGTGAGGCATGGCAACACCTGATCTCCAATCAAGTGACAAGAAAGCAGTTTCCACAAATAAATGGCAAAGAAGAGCTGACTGACAGACTTTGAGAGGGGCCAGTGCTGGCTGATGCAACCCCCAGGGCTATAAAAGACTGAGCATCCATCTTGAAGATGAACCAGCCATGTGGCATCTATGAGGGCAGTTCCCAGCAATGCAAATTTTTCCTTATCTAGTCATTTTGTTGTATTTTTGTCAAGGTTTAATAAACCTTTTTAAATTTTCAAAGTGAGCAGTTGTTTCTCACACCTCTCACATCCCACGTAGGAAGGACAGCACAATCAGGGGACCAAAGCCATTTTGCAGCTTCCCAGCCCTGCCCAAAACCATTTTGCAGCTCCCAAGGCCTGGCCCAAAGCAATTTTGCAGCTCTCAAGCCCTGGCTGCCCCTCTCATGGCAGCCCCACTCGCTCAGTGCTGTGGGATCCTGGCCCAGCAGAGCCCAGGCCAGGCTCAGCTCAGACCCAGCAGCCCCAGCCGTGCCTGGCACACATGGGCACCCTTGGTCAGGAACCTCCCAGCCTGATAAACCCTCCAGCAGCCTGGAGTGGAAAACTTCATCATGATGTTAATGCCTGTGTGTGCACCAGACCCACAGCACCCAGCGCTGGAGCTGCTCAACAGTTGTTGCAAGAACTTAGAAATGTTGTTTGGGGTGGACAGAGAACTGGAAATAGAACAAATCAAAGCTTCTTGACAAAAGGGCCTGATTTAGGTTAAATATTTGGATTCATTTTCAGGAAATAGAAAATCCCCAGATGTGGAGAGATAGAATGTAAGAAAATAAAGATAGTGCAGAAGGTAGTCTCACACCTGAGGAGTTGCAGCTGTACTAATCACCAAAGATCAGGAACAGGCCTGCCCTTAACAGGCCACAGCTGTGTCCAATAAGAAGACAAGTGCTATAAAAGAATGGGTTAGCTGACTGAGGAGGGAGTTGGAGTTTGTTGTCTGTGCTGTGAAGAGGACTGAAGTTTGTTGTCTATATGGAGAAGAAGGAGGAGTCAGTCCTGTGAGGAGCTGCCCATGAGAAATCAGTGAGAGGGTATGGGAGACTTTTGCAATAAGGTGGCAACACACAGATATTCTGTGCTTTTGTGGGAAAATTCAGGCCACCTGGTTTTGTTTTGCTAGAAAAATATTTAATCTGGGGAGGCTGAAATTTGGAGAAAGATAATGTTATTTTTACTGACATTTTTATGGTAGGGTAAAGACTCTTCCACGTGAATCCTTTTGGCACTCTTGTTGTAGTCCCTCAAAAAGTGCAATAAAAGCCATTCTAGGGGTGGGCTATCACCCTCAAGATTGTTCTGCCTTATGCCATATGAACTCTAAAAGACACAACTCTGTTACATAATTAAATTATGAACAATGATTTTCAAGTTGTTTTGCACAAAAGAGATTCTGGAGGAAGGCACTGGCCTTGGACTTCTTTTACACTGGCACTTCATTTGTGCTGGCTCTCCAATCAAATATTAAAGCTTTACCCGAAATTATGTATGAAGCATTCTCACAAATCCAAATGCAACCTATCACACAGCAAAATGCAGCTGCTGGAAAGGTTGTATGATTTCACACCTGAATGCTCATGGCTTTTGCTATTGTCATGCTGGCTGCCACTTCAAACTCGTGATAAGCTGGCATTTTCTCCAGAGACACACGCCCTGTGCTGAGCAGCACTGCTTTGTGTCTGCATGGTTTTCACATACAGAGAAGGCTTTAAATATTGTCTGTATTTTTTTAATTAAAAAATAGTAAGCAAGAGGTTAAGAATTTTTTTTTCTGGAGATATTAGAGCTGCAGGGACAAAGACTGTGGAAAGTGAAATATTTGGCATGCTGCTGATTCCTATGGAGTCCCTCACTAATGGCATTTCTAAGGTGCCATTGGTCTTTGTTGACAGCTGACTTTTGTGGCTTTTTCTTTTTCACAAGAAATTGAGGAACTTAATGATAAAATGCACATATTAAAATAATATTGAGTTGATAAGTGATTCAGGTAAGCATCAGTTAATCAGTCAAGATTGAACATGAGGCCTAATAGTGATTCTTAATATACAAATATTAAGAGATCACTTCAAAGTTTTTTTCCCCTATACTTAAAGTGAGGTAGGCTACTTCAGAGGCTTACTGGTATGTAGAGAGGATGATTCAGCATTGCTGTGCTTGTTTTGCAACCACACATAATTTTGTAGCTATGAGACGGTAAGAAGAAAATTGTTATGAATCATTAAACTCAGGCAACACAATATAAGGCAGACTGTACAATATGTTAATTCACATGCAATGGCAAACACATAAACACCCACCCTTAGCTTCCATACTGCCTGATTTTTCTCTTCCTATCAGACTCTTTAATATTGTCCAAAGATTTTTATTTCATTATCCATAGGAATTCACACATTGTCCAGGATCCTAGCTCTGCCACTCCTTTTTTATTGCAAATGCTTTCCATTTTCATACAACTTTAATGGTTGAGAAGAAAGGTCTAAGCACTGGGTGTTGACTGGTTGGATTTTCAAAAGCCATGTGTTCAAACTTTGGCAAGGCAGACTGTTGACTTATGTGTGTGACTAAAAAATAAGCACATTTTATGTTGATTTTAGAAATAACTATATTTTAAAAAAGGTTTTATAAAACAAAGTCTAATCATGTGTATCCTGAAGGTAATTGATTTTTGGGGTTGTTAGTGTATGCTTACTTTGGGATTAAAATTATATATACATATTTAGATCATGACTTTTTATGAATTTCAAGTTCCAGGGAAATGGAAATAGAAGCAAACAGCATCTTGGTGTGCTGCAAACATGCCCTTTCTTCCTTCAGTGAAGCAAAAGGGTGAAATGACAAGAGAATTATCAGGTTGGATAATTACTGGAGAAAAAGCCTAGTTTGCTTGATTTGTTGCTTGAGAGTTGGCATGGGCTGAGGCTGCTGAAATTTATTTAAAATGCAATGAGTTTTTGTACCTTAGAGTATGCCAAGAGCCAAAATGGTCCAACATTTTTCTGATGGAACATTTCTCCACTGGGAAAGTTTTGTGATTTGAAAATACAACTTTTTATGGAAAGATTTTGCATTCAGCAATTCTCCTGATGCAACGTGGAACACTGAGCATGACTGCTCTGGCCAGGTTTTTATCCCAGCAGCTGCCCAGGAGGCTGGTGCTGCTCTTTGACTTTGGAGGCTTCCAAGGGTCAGCAGTTTCAGGTCTGACAGACTCAAAAACCTCAATCCCTGCTCAACATTCAGAAGCTGCTGGACATAGCTTCCCAAATCAGAGGAGAAATATCCTAATTTTTTTAAACTGTAAATAGTATCGTTTAACCCCAGCTATTCCTACTCCCTTGTGGTTCAGCTGAGGGCAGGGGCTAAATCTGCAGTATAACATAAACTTGGCATTCCCAAACTGGTTCCACAGCCTCTGCCTCATCTCAGCCTCCTGCTGCATTGAGCTGCACCTTCATTCAGGTGTGTGATGCCAAACACTTTAATGCTGCCCTTCAAGATTAATTTTGACAGCTACAAGCTCTAAAAATAAGCTGTATACCCAGTTTCCCCCAGACTCAGACTGACCCATAGGAAGTGAAAAATTATTTTTATGAATGGGTCAGAAGCCAAGCCCCATGTGGATGCTAAGCAGTGCTCACACGTACAACAATAATGATAACAGCAATAATAATAAACCCCTATTTGGCCCACAGTGATTTCTAGTACACAATAAGACACAATTCATGGCACAAAAATTTGAGACAAATGGAGGGATAGGCAAAAGACAGCTCAGTTATATTTGGTATAATCATCAGCAGACTTACAATAGGAGCTGCTTGACTGCTGACACACAGCAATGACTATTATTTTTATGCAGCAGGCTTCCTGAGCCCTCCCAGGACAGTATTTTGAAAGCATTTAGCTGATTAACCATGCCAGCCCTTAGGAGTGAGGCACTTAGCGTTTCTTTGGGAAGCTGAGGAGATACCTAATTGCAGGTTTACAGAGCTCTAAGTACTTTAGAAGTTTGCCCTCTAGTTTCCCTGAAGAGTTACTGCCACAATGCAGTATTTACCGATATGTTTTGACTGGGATTTATCTCACTGTAACAGTTATTTCCCTTTTTTTTTCCCCACCAAAAAAGAAAAATAAATCCCAAACCACATCCTACCAACAATCAACGGTGTAAATAAACTAGATTCACCATTAACCCTTTGGGCAATGTTCTGTACTAAATCATTATATCAGTAGAGCTGACAAAACCACAGTTTATTTGAAAATTAGTGCTTGGGAAAAAAATAGTCTTTATTAATGGCAAACCCAGAAGCATAAGAAGAAAAAAGACTGTCAGAAAAGAGTCTTTTGCATTCTTAGCACTTCAGATTGCTGAAGCAGCTGAAGGACACACTGTTCTTTCACATTACTACTGAGAAGAGGCTGGGGAAAGTAAAACAACCACATTTCTGTGGTAGCCAGGGAAACACAGAAGAGCAGCAGCACAGCCTATCTGCTTCTGCTATTGCATTTAAAGGGAAAAAATGCAGCAGTGTAACCTCTACAGACCCTTTTTGAACAGAGGGCTGCTGGCCCTTGACCCGCCACCCTGGGGAGGAGGGATCATCCTGCAGATGCTCCCCTGCTGCTGCCTGATGTGCTCCCCACCTTAAAACTAAACTGCAATTAAAGTTACAAAGAGAATCCACTTCAGAAGCTTCCTAGAGGTGAACACTAGTGAGGGCTTTGCCAGGATCTGTTTGTTTGGAAGCCTCAGGAAAGGAACACAGCTGTGCTGTAATTTTGGCTCTTTCAGGACTTTGCAGGGGTCTCGTGGGCACTTGGACAGGCTGCAGCTCTGTGAGAGTAACACCCAGTGTTGTGTGCTGCTCTGCTACTGAAAGAGAAGATGTGCCCAGAGATCCCAGCCAGCTGAAGTGACGTTTAGTGGTCCTTGCTGGGCTCTGAAGGCAGGGGAATTTACTTCTTCTTGACTGTGAGGCTGGTGTGGAGCCAGGTGCCTCCTCAGTACAGCTGCACTGCAGGAACAGGGATGGGCAGTGTGGGGCTGGGACCAGCCAAGAGCTGCCAAACCTGAAGCAATCCCTATCCCTAAGCTCTCTCAGTCTGATTTCTTTGCTCTCAGTGCATTAGCAGCAAGCTCTGTAATCTTGAAGATGCTGAGAAGAGGCTCCTCTCCAAGAAAGACAAAAGAAATCTCAGGTACCTCTATTTGAGTAGCAATACCCAATTTATTCATCATGAATTCTGCCTCTTCTGCCACCTTACCCAGTCTGTACTGCAAATAACACACATTTGGCTCTCTGTGCTAGTTACAGTTTCTAAAAATGCTGCTTTCTCCTGGTCATATGGCTTCTTCTCACAGAATTCATAATGTGTGAGTGAGTGTTGTTCCCAATAAATATAGTGTGTGTCTGATATGCCCACAGATAATATCACAGCACGACTGAGCTATGATTAATTGTGGTACTAATCACCCACCTGTTTTCTTTCAACATAACTTTGGCACGTGCAATAAAAAGAGTGGGCCTGAGGCAATGGTCACATCCCTGCAAATACACTCACAGATGAGATAGAAGCTGGCTCTGGTTTTATTTTCAATACATTTAAATCAAGACTTATGGTCTCTGGGCACTTTGCGAGAGAAGTGCACTTTGCACTTTTCCTGAAATTCTTAGCACTTTGTATGAAGCAAAATATATTGAAAAACACAGCAAATGAGAGGAAAAGGAAAGGGTGATAAGAAAATGATTGCCAACTCAAAACCCAACATAGTTTTTACATAACCCACATTCTCTGCAGCCTCTTCTGCATATCTAAGTCTCATTCTAGGTTTTATGGCTCCTTTGCCATGGAAAAGTGAGAGTTCTTAATCAGCTTGGGAGATTTGACAGCCGTCTTGCACCTAACCTGGAGGATCACCTCAGAGATGGAAAAGCATGAAGCCAAGACATCACATACAGGCTGTTAATTTAACTTGACATCTTACTGACTGCATCAGAAAACTGTGCATTCTGACATCTGGTCTGTACAGGCTATGCTCAATTCTTCACATTATCTCGCTTCTTCAAAGCTGCTGCAGGTAGTGGGGCAGTTTGTCTATGGACAAGTAGCTTAATATTTGATATTAAATCCACAGTACATGTGGTGTGTTTTCACATCAGTAAGGAGTGTGTGTGTGTGTATATATGTATGTATGTTGTGTTTATAGAATTTTGTAATTTTTTAGGGTTTCAAAGGTAAGCCCATCTTTTTCCAAGGAATAGACAGGTTTCTTCAAAACATAAATGAAAATGTTACAACATGTTGCCTGTCGTGTTAATACTTGATTTGCAATCTGTGACAAGTGAGCATTTAGAAATGAGTTATTAGGATTGACTGGAAGACATATGGGAGAACTAACCTTTCTCATGGCACTGTGTTTCAAAATAGAAAATTGTTTTTTGACTAAACAAATTGAAAAGGAAAAGAATATGTTTCCACAGAGAAATAGAAGGAAAAGCTGAGAGGAATCACTGCTGTTAAAACACAGGCACCAGAGACCCGTTATATTTTGGTTTTGAATTTGCATGGCCATGATCTACAGTTTCTGTCTAAAATATTTCTTTTGCTCAGCTTGGCAGAAAGGCTCCTCAGAAGGTGAGCAGCAGCTCCTGCTGGAGCACTCACACAGCTGTACCAGCACAGCTGCTGGGTCTGACTGCAGAGACACAGAGCCCCATTCACTCTCAGCAGTGAGCAATATGCAGTTTGAAGATTCAGATTTGGAGTGTGATTTTGACATGCACTTAAGTGATTTATGAGCACAGTTCACACTGAATGACCTTGGGGTTGAGCTCCTTACCGCTGGAGGACAGTCCCAGCAATCTGGAGGCCTCGGGTGCAAATGGGATGCAGGTACTTAAATCCAAAATTGTGGTCCTCAAAACCATGAACCAGCTACACCATAACCTCAAACTGTGCTCATGCCCATCTAAAATGACCTGAGTTTAAATAACCCTGCTCATCTGAGTGCCAGGGAGACATGTAAACCTGAGCAGCACCCAGAAGCTTGGTGGCTTTCCAGAGAGACTGTCCTCCTCAGCACCTGCATGATTGCATCAGACTGCACAAAAACACAGCAGCAGCCACCCTGGTTTCTTTCAAATCATAGCTTGAGGAGACTGTTGCTACACAAATTACCCTTTAGACATGGTACACAGCAATCCACAGGCTAAGGCACATGGAGGCAAGTTTCCTCAGTGCCAGTTGAGCTCCACATTGCTCAGCTGCCATCAGGCTGACTTATCTACAGATTAATTCATTTCTGCACAGAAGGCGAGCTTTAGCTTGAAGTCTAGAAGGGGCCCCCCTGCCAAGCTACCCTGCAGTCTCCAGGGAAGGAAGAACTGTGGGTTTTAATCCTTTTGAGGCAAAGAAAGACCTGACCTGGTTTATTCATGCTTCCTGGCTGTGTATGTGTGATAACCACTGAGCCAAGGCAGAAGGGAGGGGCCATCAGCACATCCCTTCTCTTGCATGTTTGAAAATTTTTCTACTTGCTTTTTTAAAAATTTGGAGCATATCTGGAGGAGACAGTTCACACTTTATTCAGGGTGACGGGAAATGTCTCCTGGCTTTACTGAGAACATTGCTGAAGCTCCAGGGGAAAAAATCTGATTGTTTTCCATTTTTTTCTGTTAGCTATGTCTAAACAGCTTTCCACACAAGCTTCACCATGCTGCTTGCAGAAGTGTCTCAAGGGCTCATGACAGCACATGCAAAACCATCTTCTCAAGATGGCAGAAGTGTGAGTTTCTGCAGGGCAGAACGTTTCGGAAGGGACCTGTGTGATCAGAGGCACTGAGGACTGTGGGTGAGACAGGACTCTCTGCCTCCATTTTCCTCTCTCTGTGAACTTGCACATCTCTTTACAGCCAGTTTCCTGTTGGGAGGAGCTGGGACTTATCCCTGAGCAATGCTAGAGCACCCTGCCAGGGGAAGACAATTCTGTCTTCATCCATCCCTTGGGATACAGCAGCTGAGGCAGAAGGCAGAGCCACAATGTGGGCCAGCTGCTCTCCACTCCTGCCCGCCGGCTTTCAGGGTCTGAGGCACTCAGCTCCTCTCTTTAGTGATGGATCCAGTGAGCCAGTGGGTGTTTACAGAAGCTGGAGCTCAGGCAGCTGCTCCCCTGGTAGATCCTGCAGAGGATCACCTCCCTGGCAAAGAGAGCACTGGGGGACACGGAGATGAAGGGTCTCCCTGAGGCAGGTCAGAACACAGCAGTGCAAGGTGCTCTCTGCCATCCTGGGTGGCCATCTGGAGCTGCCTGCATCATTCTGTCCAACATGGATCTGGTCCCTGTGCTGCTTATAAAATTCCAGACACTGCTGAGGGATATGAACAAATGCTCCATTTGCTGAAGGAATTCTTCTCCCATTGCACATGATTTTCATACCATGGGCTTGTCTTGATGAAAATGCTTAAGATGCCAAAAATCTCACTGGAGATGGAGCCTCAAGGACATGAGTTTGCTGAAGGATGGTCAATCTTTAGCTCAAAATGAGGCTTTTAGCTGCAGGTCAGCACAAGGTTCTCTGAGAGCCAGCCTCCACTCACCTCTATGGTGTCTATTAAAGCAAGGCATTGAAGCTGATCACCCTATTTGTCATCCTGCCTTAGGTGTTCTTAATTTCAACCCAACTTTAGATAACTTCACACCTGGACATGGCCCATGACTGCTTGTCAAGTGAGTTGTGGTGTTCTGTGGCCAGGATTAACACAGGTTTGGCCAGGTTCTTGTTCTCTACACATGTAAGGCAGAACACAAACATGGTTTGTGACAGACTTTGAAGCATTCACGAGCTCAGCAGTGGCTCAGGTGTTGTCTGCCAATGTGTTAAACTGTAGTAACTGGAGACAGGCAACACTTAGCTGCAGAATTAATTTGCCCTAGAGTAATTATTCACATATATGATAGCACATAGATTCTGTTCCAGAATAAAAAATTTAGAAGCATATTAAAAGCACAAAGAGATGCACTACTACACTCTTCGTTGCTGTTTTAATGAAGGGCTTAAACTAAAAAAAGGGTACATGTGTGATATACCCATCTGCACTCACTTTACTTTCAGCAAAATGGACTGAAAAACTGAAAGTATGCCTCGTCTTCACAGAGAGAGCTCTTTTTTTCTTGAGAGCTAAAAGAGAGAAATATTACATATTTTTCAAAAATAAATGCTTCTATTCAAAGCCTGAAGAGACAGATCAATTCAAATGTTTTCAGACAAAACCACAAAACCAAGGAAATTGAGAAATTCAAAATTAAAAGGTTTGAGATCCTTCATTAAGTATTTAATGGAGGTCTGAGATCATTAATTTTAGCAGAGGACATACTGTATCCCATCTTTAACAATCTTTGGGAAGGATACTGCACTCAAGAGCAGTGTGATTTGCAAACATAGAAAAACTGAAGGTGTTCTTTTCCCTATTTTAGCTCAAATATTTGGTTTCAAGTCTTTGCATATGCATTTTCTTCCATTTCAGTACATACTTCATGTTGGTTTCATCTTCTGTACAAAGGCAGCACATTTCAAAGCTTTGAAACAGCAATATCCAGTTATTGTCATCATCCTCCCCTCAGAACAGGAGCAGTTTGGCTCTGGGGGAAGCCTTTTGTTCTTTGCTGTTTCCTCAGTAAAAGCCATTGCTGTCCCTTTGTCCCATCCCCGTTCTGTCCCTTTGTCCCAGCCCCGTTCCTGCATCGATGGCAGCGGGGCAATCCCGGCCAGCGCCTCCCTCCCGAGTGCATCCCTGGCCACTGCCACCACTGCTCCGAGATTGCTCTGCTGTGCCCTGAAAAGCTCTGCAAATTCTCGTAGGAGGAACAGCAATTTTAAGGCAAGGTGTGCTCCAAGGCAATAAATGAGAACAAAGACCCAGGAGAGCTAAAAGCTGAAGGACTTGATTTATTTCTTTTATCCATTGAATAGCTGAGTTATTAAATTAAAAGCAATGCTACATCAACTTTACCAAGGTGGGGGAGTGCGTTCTGAAGAGCAGGACTGAGGGCTTTATTCTGCTTTGATGGAACCCATATCTGTACACGAACCTCAGTCAATTGCAGTCAGAAGCAAATGCAGCCCTACTCTTATGACCAGTAAACGGCAAGACAGAAAACCAGGCATTATACTTGTTCCCAAGGTGAAGTAAAGGTTAGTTCAGCTGAGTCTCCCTTCAGCTAGCTACAGCCCATAGCAAATCAAATTTGAAAAATAAGTTATGACCAACAGTGAGAGTAAAACTAATACATATTTCTGCAGGGAAATGCTCATTTATGCTGTGTCATTTGTTCACATGGAAATACAGCGTATTTGAGACTCCTCTGGCAAATCAAAGGGAAATTAGGAGATTAAACCAGCAGCAGATAGGGTCAGCAAAACTAAACTACATTGGAAGCTTAGCATTTCCTCAGTCCTGTTGACAGTGGGGCAATGGATCTTGGGATCAGTGTCATGGTGAGCTCTACCTACATAGAATGTTCTACCTGCACAGTGAGCTCAAACTACAAAATATTATTCTCTGAATAAATTTGCAAACAAGTGTGAAACAGAGGTAGCCTTGGCACTAAAAGAGCTACATTTTTTAAAAGAAGGCACACCAGGAACAATATGGTGGCTGAAGCAGGCGTAGTCCTGAGTACAAATCAGGGCTTGGGACACTTGTAGATGGCCTGCTCCTGGACAGGGGTGACAAGGCTCATGCCACATGGAGCCAGTTCTGCAAGAGATGACAAAGTACAGTAATGCAGTAATTTATGTGGTTTTTAAGCACAAGGCTGTGAGAACATAATTAGGTAGTCTTCTATCAAATGAAATGAATAAAATCTATAAAACAAAATGATGAGGCACTAAATTTAGAAGAAAATTCGTTTGATTATCACATCAGAGCTGAGATATTTCAGATCATACTGTCAACTTAATTGGCTACAATTTATGTAGATTTGATAAAACTATCTGAGCTGTTACTAATGTGGGAAGTCACACTTCATGTATTCCAAAGCAGTTAGCCTTTTCACTCTAATGTAGCACTTGAAAACCTTGTGTTGAACACATTTTGAACTGTATAAGGTGGGAATGACTGGAATTGCTTATTATTTTGTGTTTCAGATGATTTCTGTCATTACAGTGTCTGATTGCTCCAGGCATACCTAACACTGGCAGGACAGTTCCCAGGAAGAGATAAACAGCATTGCTCTCATCTCACTGATACCTCTCTAGCAGTGATCAGTATGATCTTTTTCCTGCTCTCCAGTTTCTAATGTCCACAGTTCCCTGGTCACAACTAGTTCTGCATGGATTTATATGAATATGACTTGGGATAGGTGCCTTTCAACTCACAGGACCTTCATCTAAATACTTGGATGGGTTCACACAGCAAATAACTGAAGTTTTAGGGATCCCTGATATCCTGTTCTGAGATTTCCAAGAGGAGCACATTCCAGTAGTACCTGTTGTTAGATGCTGTAGTTCCTGGGCTAAGTCTTAAAACATCTAGCAGAGATAAGCAAAAAAAAAGACTATTGACTGTATTCCTTCTTCACATTTCACTGATCCCTTAACATCTAATAACTCATGAGACCTCCTGCCTTTCTGAGCTTCTTTTGAGGGATGTCAACCCAGAAATTGCATCTCACTCAGGGAACTGAGTGTAAAGTTTATTTTTATTAAAGTCTGTCATGAACAGCACCAATGGAAAGAGAGGGGTTATTTTATAAAAGAGTTCAGGACTAAGTAATCAACAGAATGACTACAGGGAAGCAGTTATTAAATAGCAGTGACCTATGAAAATTTTCAGCTTTCAAACAAAATTCTTGGGCCATTCTTCCAGAAATGGTTCTCACTTGAGAACAGAGCAGGGATTTGTGGGTCCACATTGCTAGCATTGGAAGTATTTTGTTACTTTAACTGCATTAATGTTTCAAAGGAGAGGCTCAATGAAGACATTTCTCCTGTCCCTGTGTAGAATCCTGTTCATCTCCACATGTCTGCAAACTCTCCTGTGTATGGTGTGGATAGAGCAGTAAATAACATGCTCATCTTCTAAAACTTAAGACAGACTTCTCCAAGTTCTTACTTTGTGCTTGTCTCTTCCAGTAATAATGATTAAAAAACTCTGCTTGAATATAGTTTAAAAATAAAAGACTTTATTTTTTTCATATTTTTTTGTTTTGAAAAAATACAAGCATCTATTCTTGTAGTTTACTTTGAAGCAAAATGTTTTCTGATTCTTCAGTGTTTGTTTTGAAGTTATTAGTCAGCTTCCAAAACCACAAAGCAGAATCTTTTCCTAACTAGTTTATGTAGAAGCATTTGTAGCTTATAAGAATATGCCCTGTTCTTTACTTGGCAAAATTAACCTCCTAACACATACCTCCAGGCTTTCTTAGGCCTCTAGAAAGCAGACTCTCTCCAGCCTGTTCTTCCCCTCCTCTTCCACAATTCAGCTAGTGAATGAGAAGGAAATCTCTCCTTCACTTGCAAAGGACTGATGTGTGCTGGGCTAGAGACTCAATCCAGGACAGACAGCTGCAAACCACATTGGAGGAAATTGGGCTGGTTTGGCCGGGGTGGAGGTAATTCCCTTCACAGTGGCTGCTATGGGGCTAAATCTTGATTTTATGCTGAACACAGGGCTGATAATATGGAGATGTTTTTGTTATTGCTGAGCAGAGCTTACACAGAGCCAGGGCCTTTTCTGCTTTTCCTACAGCCACGCTGGTGAGGGGCTGGGAGTGTGTGGGAAGAGACACAGCTGGGACAGGTAACCCCAGTTGTCCAAAGGGATATTCCAGATCATATAGCACCATGATCAGTATATAGTGGGGGAAAAAAGGAGGAAGAGGACATGTTTGGAGTGCTGGTGTTTATCTTTCCAAGTCACTGATATGTGCAATGGGGCTCTGCTCTCCAGGAGAAGGCCGAGTTCCTGCCTGCCCTTGGGAAGCTGTGAATTAATTCTTTGTTTTTTTGCTTTGCTTGCTTGCATGACTCTTGTTTTACCTGTTAATCTGTTGTTATCTCAACCCACAAGTTTTCTCACTTTTACCCTTCCAATTCTCTTCCCCCCAAAACTGGTGGAGGGGTGAGTGAGTTCCTGTGTGGTACCTGGTGGCTGGCTGGGGTTAAACCATGACAACTAAATTTTTTCTTCTAATCACAGAAATTCTGGGAAACAAAAACATGAATAATGTTTTAGGGTGGGTTTTTTTTTGCTTGAGGAGGTAACAGGATTACAAAGATTCCTCTGATACTAAATGATGTCCTGGACATTGCATTTTTCTCTTTGAAAAGAAATTTCTAGCTCTTCCATTTTAAAATCTGAAAGCACATCTTAAGTACACAAAAAACCTGGAAGGCAAACCAAAAGAACTTTAAATATGCTATTAAAAATCCTACAAGCCTTCAGCTACCTAGTTTCTTAGGACAATTTTACAAGAAGAAGAGACCTGACAAAATTGATGGCTGGCCCTGAAACCCTCGAGTGCTGCTGGTCTGGGAGTTCTGAATCAAAAACAGCAGGATCGTGGGAAACCATAGATAGGAGAAGACAAGAAGCACTTTGAAATTAACACAGGCCACACAGTGAGTGTGTTGGGGGATGCCCAGTCACTGGCCACTGAGACAGAGTGGAAATTTTCCAGAGTAGAAATTAATTTCAGATTTAGGTGAAATGTACCTCTTTGAATTAAGTCTGTAGCTTGCAAACATAGCTATTTGGTCTGCCTGTTCTAACAAAAAACCTATGCTCAAAGAAACTGCTTCAGCCGAAGCACGGAGATAATAGGGGGGCCCCTTGAACTCTTAAAACAGACAGAGAGACAGCAGGAGACAGGGCAGAGTGACCCAAGAGTTCTTCCTGTACTTTCTGATAAAAAACTAGCTGCAAGGGTAATGCAAAAATCAGTAAAATTAATATGTATGAATGTAGGGGAATAGAATGTAGGTAAATAAAGGTAGTATAGAAAGCAATCTTATCCCCTAAAGAGTCACAGCTGAGCCAATTACTAAAGATTAGGAGCAGGCCTGATGTTAAGAGGCCACACCTGTAGCCAATAAGAAGAGTGTTATAAAAGAGTGCATTGAGAGGAACTGGACTCAGTTGGCTACTGTGAGGACAAGGAGGAGTCAGTGCCTAGAGGAGCTGCCTGCAAGAAGCACCAAGGAGGTACAAAACTCTAGCAATATGGAACTCTTGCAATGTAATGACAACAAATCGTGACCCCGATGTGATTCAGGACTAAACTATATGACCCTGTGGACTTGGGATGACCCTGTGGATTCGGGACTAGACTATATGACCCCATGGATTCAGGGAAATAGGATTCGACTATATGACCCCGTGGATTTGGGGAAAAGGACTAAACTATTGGTAAAATATATCAATTGCAGCTATTAGTGTTTGTTAAATAGAAGTATAAAAGACTTTGAAAAGAAGTGCTTTGTAAACTGAGAAAAGCTGCAAAACTGAACCAACACTCAGGAATATATATATTCATACTGTAATATGTTGTCTGAACATCTGTATAGCTATTGGTTCTGAATGAACTATATGAATATGTCATAATGTTAATTTATTTGAATATGTACTTCTAGAAATGCTGCAACTCTGTAATTAAAAAAAAAGGGGGAATTGTAGGGGAGTAGAATATACGTAAATAAAGGTAGTATAGAAAGTAATCTTATCCCCTAAAGAGTTGCAGCTGAGCCAATTACTACAGATGAGGAGCCGGCCTGATGTTAACAGGCCACACCTGTAGCCAATAAGAAGAGTGTTATAAAAGAGTGGATTGAGAGGAACTGGAGTCAGTTGGCTATTACGAGGACAAGGAAGAGTCAGTGCCTAGAGGAGATGCCTGCAAGAAGCATCAAGGAGGTATGAAACTCTGGTAATATGGAACCTTCGCAATGTAATGACAATAGAACTCTTACAATATAATCACAGCATATGAACCTATTGTGAAATTCCGTGCATATGGATTAGTAAGGGAGGATCAGGAGTTCTAGGGTTACCCATGTGTTTTAAGGGGAGCGATCCCCACATGCGTCCCGTGCTGTATTAAACATACCGGCTTTACGGCTTTCGCCAAGTTGTGGAGTGTTTTTCTTTCCACAATTCAGCACCACCAAGAGCCTGGCTCTGTCCTCTTTGCACCCTGCCTTTAGGTACTTGCGCACACCAAGGAGATCTCCCCATGACCCCTCTCACTTTGGCAGGAGGGTCCTGCAGAAATTGATGTACACCCTCCTTCTTCACTCCCTAGTTCCCACTCCAGGAGATCTTATCTCCTGATCTACCTTGGCATCCTCTGGATGCAGGATTCCCTTCTCTCACAGAAGCTTTGGCTGCTGGGACTCAATTAAATGAACACATATTCCTAAAACTGCAGTGCTCTTTCAAGAGCTCACAGCAGGTCAGAGTTCCTCTACTAGCAAAGCACTGCTGTGTTTCTGGAGAAAAAAGCAATAACCTTGCTTGTAACTGTCCTGCAGTTTAAGTGTACCCCTCTGATCCACGTGAGTACAGGGATAAGATGCAAACGCTAAATTGTGTGTAAGAGCAGGCACACCAGGAGAGGTAAATCGCTGGGGCTAACTTGAAGGGCAGCTTTAGAGCAATATATAGCAGGAAACTGTAATTAAATCTTTAGTGGGCAAAGTTATAATGTGTATTTTTTGCCTGGGGTGATCGACAAATTTTTTTCATGTAAATAATTAATAGCAACACCAAGGAACATCTTGTGTGTATGGATATAAGACTTTTTTTCTCTGAGGGACTTCTGTTAGGGTTTTTCTCCCTTTCTTTTCTCCCCAAGTGATGCCAATCTCAGAGGCTGCTCTGCTGACAAGATTTCTCATTTTATGTAGGGCAGAATTCTCTGCATAGTGCAAAGGCTAAGCTGCCCTAGGAAGCTTTTGCTAGCTCTTCAGACTTCACAATACAGTTCCCTTGCTTCTGTAACCTGACAACAGAACTACCTTCTGCAATCAAACCACCCTCCCCAGTTGAGCTCCAGGTAAAGACAACAATTTGTCTGCAAGTACTGCATCAAATGGTGAGAAACCATCTTATCAACAGTGTGATGGGGATCCTGACAATCCCTTTCTCCAAACACGATCAGAATACAGTGCTGGGAGTGCTGCCCCTATGTCCATGACAGACTGTTTTGTAACTTAAAGATAGTAAATTTCCCTTTTTGCCTTTTGAGAAGTTCTGCTAAGAACACTTTCTTCAAGAGGAAAGGACTAGACCACTTTAGCTGAAGGTTTAGGTCCTCTGAAACCAAAGTCCAGCATTTAGACTCCATGGCCCTTCACCACAAAAAGACTTGTCACACAGCCCTCCACACTTCAGGACACAAAAGGTGAAGGGGTATAGAATGAAGAATGAACATGAGCTGCCGAAGTAACTGGCTGCCATTATCTATATTCTCAGGGGAAATGCCAGTTTGTGCTCAGGCCCATTTTCAAGTACAAGCACCGTACTAGTTATCACATGAGATATCACAACAATTGGCAATAAATCTCAGCCACAGCAGGCTCCATTTGTCACAAACTAAATGCTTCCTACCATTACTTATTCAATAGGGCATATATTTTTAGTGTATGATATTTTGCTACTATTTTGTTTTGCATATGTATGTGCATGTAGAAATGTCCAGATGTGAAGAGAGCAGAAAAAAAATGGTCAATGGAGAAAAGGGAAATTAATCATAATTCATATTGTATATTAAAACTAGCTGCAAGTAACACATCATCCACAGGTATGGAAGAAAAAAATCTTTATGACAGATTATGCTAATTAGCTAATTATAGATGATAGACCAGATCCCCATAAGGGATGACTACAGTAATGTCTTAACTGAGGAGCACTTGATGACCTTCAGTGGATCCAGCTTCATGACATCTCCCTAATTACATTCCTCCCACAAACTGTTGTAGTCACCACTATGATCTTAGCAAGTCTGTTCATGTTTCCTAATTTGGAGAAGAGCAAGACCAAAGACATTTAACAGAAGTTACTCTAAAGTGAAAATTATGTAGGAATGGGTTTGCAAATAATGAACCAACCTAATGCTTTATTGGTTTCTTATTTTTGCTGCTTGGTTTGCATGCTAAACTGAGCAAGAAAATATGGAGCAAAATTAATCATGTTGGCTTACAATTTATTGAAACTAACCATGAAATATGACAATACAGGAGGTAAAGTTGGAAATACTGCTGTGGTTCTAAAATCTTTGATATCTGTGGCATGTTAAAAGTGTACTTATGATTGTTTTTATTATATCATATAGGATCACAGAATAATGGAAATTATCCAGAGTATTTGGAGTTATTCTAACTGTTTCAAGTAGAAACAGAGTTTCCGACAGAGTACCACAAGAAAGAAAAAAATAATATCAAAGGGAAATCCCTCAATAGTGAATATCTGAGAATATTATAGTACTGATATAAGAGAGAATTAATTTCCAAACTGTGAAAACTAAAGAACACCCTCATCTATCTGTACACACTCTGCACAGGCATATTCTATTGACCAGTCAGCTCACCATTCTTTTGAGATCATCACATCCAAAGGATGATCTCTAACCCTTTCTTGTAGATGGAGCAAAGTATCAGGTATATGTGATTGTGAATTTCTTGCAGACTGATATAATCTTCTCTAGATTTGCACAATCAATCATAAACCAGCTCTCTGACAATATCACATTTTATACAAGGCTGCAGGCCACAACTTAAGCACCGGATCTGATGAATTTCCTCTTACAGGGGACAGTCCTTACATTTAGTATCACTCAAGGCTGCTGGATGTGGCACCTGATTAATTTACATCTCAATTTTATGTGGAATTCAGGCACATGCTTAGTTCTGCACAACATCCAAACCCACAGGCTCCAGTGAGTCCTGTGCCTGCAACTCCTGTGAACACTGAGTTTTCAGATCTGATCTGTGACTGCACTACCCTAAATCTAGAAATCTGTATCCCTGTCAGAACCTGATAACCAATACATCAAAAGAAGGGCAGAGACAGAAATTGCTTCTTAATAACCTCACTGCTTTCAAGATGCCCTTTACTTTGCTCATGTTTCTGTAGAAAACTATAGACTGAACATCTGAGCATGCCCGAAATGTTTCTGTCAGATTCTCAGTAAGGTAATTACTAAAAAACTTTTAAATGTTAAAAATAGCAATCATCTGAGAATAAATATGGGGCTAAATTTGTGTTGGAATATCTCTTATAGGAAAAAACCTCTTTAAAGCCTCACATTAAAAATTCATATTTCTCAGGGCAGTGCTGAAGTGAAATGACTAAAATTTAACATTTTACAAAATGTCCCCCCCCCCCCCCCCCCCCTTCCTCCACC
>NW_005054375.1:635039-659250 GCF_000277835.1 Geospiza fortis
CTCTTTCCTTCCAAATGGCATATTTATGTTGTACATAAAAAATAATGATGTTAATGATGCAGAGTGCACTGGGGTAATGCACTCAAATTATACACAATTTCTTTTAAGATTCCTGGTTCTTAGCATTTCTGCATTCCCAGAACCCCTTTTGCATTGCTTTCTGTTTTCCTCTGTTTTTCTTTTATATTTCTGTGCAGTAAATTCCAGATGATTTTCTCCTGCTCAACTCGTCTGCCTTTCTTCAGGATAAAGAGGATTTATCAGTCAATATGCACAACAAGCAATTCAGGTGAATATTACGTGACACAACCATCTTTTTCTTACTGTAGCCAGGGTGGGCATTTTTTGGAATTAAAACTTCTCTGTACATCTGGGTTTTCATTGTAAGTGCCTGACACATCTTTACTGACTCAGGCTTTTCAAAGGAAATCAGAGGATAATTTCATGGACAGAAGTTATTAATTTCTGTAAGGTTCAGAATGTAGAACAACAAAGGCTTATGGGTCTTGTTTGAAATCAGATATAAATTTTTCTGAAGTTGGCACTGAAGTGCTGAATATTTCCTTTTAAATAAAATTATCATAGAGTGGTTTGGGCTGGAAGGGATCTTTAAAGGCCATCTAGTCCAACCCCTCTGCAATAAGCAGAGTCATCTTCACTAGACCAGGTTGCTCAGAGCCTCATCCAGCCTGATCTTCAATGTTTATGGAGATGGGGCATTTACCACCTCTCTGGGCAACCTGGTCCAGTGTTTCATCACCCTCACTGTAAAAAACTTCTTCTTTATAGTCTGAATCCAACACCCTCAAGATTAAAACCATTAGTCATTATCCTATGATAAGAAGACCTACTAGAAATTCTGTCCCACTTTTTTCTATGAGCCCTCTTTGAGTACTGAAAGGCCACAGTGAGATCTGCCCAGAGCCTCCTCTTCTCCAGGCAGAACAACCTCACTCTCTCAGTCTGTCTTTCACAGACATGCTCCTGCCCTCCCTTCACCTCTGTGACCCTCCTCTGGACTCACTCCAACAGGTCCATGTCCTTCCTGCGCTGCACTACAGCAAGTCCTGGAGTGCCACAAACAGCATTGGCTATTTGTGTCATAGCATTGGTTTGTGTGACCAAATACATGGAACCATTAGTATGTCAATTTTGAATTACATAAATAAATATCAAATAACTAATGTTCCAAAGGAGCTTTTTAAAAATACTGACCTACTTGTCCATCACTGCAGTCAATTTATTTGCATTGTAAAACATTAATTTCTAGTTATATTGTAAAAATACAAGTTCAAAACTGGAACTTATGCTTATGAAGAAATATGTTATTTTGAAAGTGGCTTTGATAGTCCAAATGCACTGAATTCTTAGTATGCTGAACAGACTACTTCAGGCTAGTTGATGGGTGCCATATATCACTGGATATAGTCTCCAACATGTTTGAAATAACAGCAAATCCCAATTATGAACTCTAATATTTTTTCTTTGAATTATGGAGTGTGACTCCACATCCACTGGAGTAATTGAAAAGCCATCTTTTTACTTAAAGAGCTTTCTGGATCAGCTTGCTTCTCCCAGAGCCATGCAGAGAACCTCTCTTCTACTCACCTGCTTCTTCCAGCTACTGTTCAGCTTTGGGGACATATTTCAGCTCACTCTTTATGTTCTGAATCTCTGACAAGTTGACAGCAAGACCTGGAAGTTCCTTAGCTCCTGGGAGCAGTTTCTTCTCTTTCTCCTCCTCTGTTGAAGCAGGAGCATTCTGCACAAAAGGACACCAGTGACCTTCCTGCTGCAATAGCAATCTCTTGAACATGAGCATAGATCAGTTATTTGAAAAACAGGAAATGATGTTTTTATACTAAAGGCAATCCCAGTGGAAAAAGGGGTGGAGTCATGAAGAGATAAGTTATTTTGTTGGTTGTCTAAAATGTCTAAAACCATTCTGAAAAGAAGATGCTCAGTGTAGAGGAATGTGGATTAGAATGGGTAAGAGTTTACAATGCCAGGCAATCACTAGAAAGTAACTGACTGGAGAATCAAAGGCAACTCCAAATCCTTCATATTTTAGATGACAAAAAAGTAGAAGAACCATTTTGATCATCTAATTCCTTTGAGAGTTTCACAGTTGCCAGATACTTGGAGAGGGCGATCATCATGCACTTCTGCAGCTCTAGAGAAAAGCTATGATAGTGGGTTATGGACCCAAAAGCTCCATGCAAGATCAACATGAGTCAAAATTTCACTTTTCATAACCTCAGCTGCAAGACCAGAAGGGGTTTTTATCATTTTATATTTGAATTAGGGTAGTGCTGCATGGCTATTTTGCTGACACTGTAAAAATGCCAGTTAAATAACAGCAATTACACAATAGTGAGCAACTCAGCTAATTTCCCAATGGACCACAGTATTTCAGCCCTTGGTACTTCCTCAGCTGTACTATTGCTTCTGGATGAGTAGAGCAGCTATTTTAGACCATTTCTACCCTAGACTGGGTAATATTTTGGAGAAGTAGATTTCCAGGCATGAGTTTACTGTTGTTCCAGCCTGGTGTGTATTTTATAAAGGTGACATAAAGGAGGAATCAAGTACACATAGAGATTAATTTATATTTTACTATAAATAATTTCATGATGAAATTATTTTTTTCATTTTTGATTACTCTGTGAATGTTCTCTTGTGATGGGCTTTTTAGAGTTCAATCATGATTTAGATTTATTAGACGCCCTTTGTCAAAAGGTGCATTAACTGTGAACACTCAATTCTTAATATTTAACTTAATTTTTAAAATTCTAACATTACTAGTCAAATATTATTGGCCAGTAAACCCCTCTTTTTTTTTCTCTGTTGACTAATGGATTACATGCTAATCAGGAAGAAGACTGCAATGTCAACTAGCAAACAAACAAGGTATTGGAGAAAACTGTCATTTTCTTCCTATCTGATCTTTAAGGACTTTCCTAAGATCACCAGATATAAGAAAATGGAATTGATAATTCCATTTCTTGGCTTGGTACATTTATATTATCTTTTCTCATATTTTAGCCAATACATTATTAATTATTCCAAGATAATACTAATAATATTTGACTATTTTTTGTCAGATGATTTCAAATCCCAGCCAGTAATTCATCCCCAGGAATTGCATGTACTGCCTGATACATGGTTTAATGATCTAATATCCTGAAACAGAAGCAAAGCACAGCAGGAGAATAAGTAAATTGATACAAAAGCTGCTTGGAAGGATGCACAAAATTGTATCAGTAGTCAAAGATGTCATAAACTTGTATTTTTTCCTTTGACAGTTTTCCTAGCTAATCTGAATAATCAGGGGAAACAAGCATTCCCTGAACCCTGCAGTACTTATTAGTACATAGCAGAAACTATGTAAAAAATACCATTTCAAGTCATGTGCAATACCATTCCTCTTGTAGAACAAGTGGTGCAAGCTTTGCCCACATTTTGGAGACTTTGTGCTCCATAAATTGTTGTCAGCTTTCTCTTCCAGCCTCAGGTGTTTGCTGTTTATGACCTCACTGCTCTGTGTATCGCTCCCTCCATGTGCAACACACAGCTGAGGTTAGACTAAAGCCTTCAGTTTTATAGAAGAAAGCCTGAAGAGACTCTTACATATACAGTAAGGGTTAAAAAATACAAACATGGGAATTCTCTGACTGAAGAAGAGCTATTTTCTGTAATTCCCACCCTCCATTTCTTTTCATGTTAACATGTCTGCTCCACTGACCATCAAAAATATACATTCCTATCTGACTCCACCACCCCTTTAAGTAAGATCCACATTCCCCTCATCTCCTATGTCAAGGCTTTAAAATACAGTGGAAAATGCACTGTTAGCAGTGATTATGCGCTGTTAACAAAAGTTGCATTTGTCTAAAACTGCTCTGAAAAATCCTGAGCTGTATGACAAAACTTAACAAGATGAGAAAATTGAAATGACAAGTTCACTGGTAGCATTTTTATTCTATTCCTATAACAAGATCTTTTTCTGTAGTGTTTAATCCCATTGGTTTGGTTGAGTATTGCCCATAAAACCTGGGCCAAGATCTTCCATAATATCTGTCTCCTATAGAGTATTCATGCAGCTGAGAAACAAAGCAACATTCAATTACCCAAACAAATGTAATTATCAGCACCAGTCATTTATTTTATTTCTCAAATACTACTAGAACTCACACATGCTATATTACTTTCTGCTTAATAAGATCAACTCCTTCACCAGTTTAATTACTGCAGAGAGAGGGAGAAAGCCACAATATCTATCCAAGGTCATTTTGTATGTTTGTTTTCTAAATCTTCTGAAAAGCCAAGTCAGCCTAGGTTTGATTATTTCAGGAAAGTTCTCTGTAAACAGAGCACTGTTTATATCAAAATATGGCAAAATTCAGAAAAAAACCTGACTGATACAGGAAAGGAAGAATTGGCTCTTACACAGCCTGTCCTGCCCTTGGCTGTGAGGAGCAGTGGGAGCTCTGGCCCAGCAGGATGAGTTCTCATGTGGGGATTGTGAATCAAACTAAGTAAACTGGCCAGGAAACCAGGAGCACCCATCTTTTTTATCTTGCTTGGGGTATCTACCATAACCTTTTCTTCCACTGTGGGTGTTAGGGTCTCATTTATTATTGAAGTTAATGGTAATTAAGATGCTTTAATATGATTCAGAAATATTATATCTGTGTTTAATCATAACCTTTGTGATCCATGTTAGTTAAGGTATAAATTGGATTGTATATTCAAAACTCAGTGTTAAACATTTCCTGTAAAATACAAGCATGAAAATAAAGAATTCAGTCTAAAATGGAGTATTTTCACCCCTGGGCAGGTAAATGGGTTTGGAATTCCTGTTTTAACTTGCAAGTGTCTTCACATTCAATTTCTTCTTCTTGATAAACCTTCCAAAAAGTGTTTTGTTTGACAACCTGTTCCAATATTGTTAAGCTGTAACAATAAATCACACCACAGGGTGACAGATAGCAGCAAAGTCTTCCAAAGTCTTGCTATAACTTTTCCTGCTGTATCTCATCAGCTCCCATCTAGAGAAATACTGCTGGTGAAATCCTGGCTCTCTCTCCTGACAGCAGATATCATCCTGCTGGGCAAGCAGAGCTACACACCTTTAAAACTGTTTATATTCCTATAGGTGCCTTGGCACCAAAAGCAGAACTATTTATACATGAAGTGTTAGTAAGTGGCCATTTATTTCCATGAATAATCAGTGCATGTTCAACTATGATACCTAAGATGGGTATGTGGAACTATAAGATCACTTTAAAGGCTTTTCCAATTTTATGGCACAGTTTCTCCTTGGAAAAAAACAAATCAAAAAACCTTTTTTGCTTACCTCCTCCACTTCTTCAGGTGTAACTTCTTTTCTTTTATGAGGGTGGCCTGCACCAGGTCGAAATGCTCCCATTGGGATGTTAATATTAGCCTGTGAGAAGGAAATTCGATGCATTTAATAGTGACTGATAAATGAAGATACAGTGGGTAAATGGCAAAACTCGAAAGGAGTGGGATAAGCATATAGACATTATTATGGTTTCCAAGCACTTATGCCTTCAATGTGTGCATCATCACACCACTCCTGTGGAAAGAGAAGTGCTTTCATCTCCATTTGAAAGAGAGAAAGTGAAAAAACAAACTAGAAAGTTTTTGAATTTCTGCATTTTAGACTAAAGCTTTTTGATTTCATTGCACAAAATAAATGAGTACTGAACACTAAAGTGTCTTTAGGTACCTAGGTCTGCTTCAGTTTGGTCAAGGTCAAACAGAAAGTGAGTGCCAAAAGCAATGTTTAAGTGTAAATCATGCAAATCCTTCAGTAACACCCAATCACTGGACCACTCTCCATTCTCTAATGACACCAGTTTTCACTTCACTTAATCACAAGTATCTTAGAAGGGAAGCCTGCCCTGAGTCATCTTAAGCCATAGGTATTTAAAATGTGATTTTACCAATAAAATGTACCCACACTTGCCACAAACTGCAAATACTTGAACCAGCTCCAACACTAGTCAGACCACTGACCCTTGGCTTCTGCAAACTCCCTCGAGAATGACACCCACACAACTGCATCAATCTCATCTTTTATCTGGGGCAGAAAGCCAGTAGCCATAACATAATTGGAGCTGATAATAGATATCTTAAAAGTAAAGATTTTGGGGAATAGAATAGCGCAAAACACTGCTTAGGAAAGAGCAGCTGAAAAGTATCCATTTCCCAATGTGACCCAGCCAAGTCTGTTTTAAAAGTCAAATGGCATGATCAACTAAATGCACAATTTATACTTATTCTTATCTTGTGATCTCAGAAGAGAAGCTGCTCCTAGGAAATGTCATCAAAATACCACGACTCCCACTGGTAAAACCAGGGGTTGAATCAATAATGTTACGGAGCAGAAGCAGAGAACCTTCTAACAGAGAGCTCTGTTCTTGTCCTTTACCACCTGACTGATCTGCACTAAATGAAGACAAATAATCCCGTCCTTCGGCTCAAGTTATGGTCTTGCAGATCATGACCCACTTGGGCAACCACAGGAAAACAGCTCACAGTTTTCAGCAACAACAACTGTTCCGACAGCTGTAATCAAATGACAAGCAAATTAAAAATCCATCTGCCAAGAAATGAATGCTTTTCCCTGTGATTCTGCTTACCTGTTTCCCATTATCTTATTCATGCAAGATGATGCTGTCATTTCAGTGGGGTTGCCAAATATCTGCAGGATCACAGACAACCAGATATTTGTTTCATAAAGGTCTTCCACTGGGCATGAGTTTAGATACTGTGAAACTTTTTACCTGCACTTTGTAAGTTCCCCAGGGGACAGGGTATTTTCAGCCTCACAGTTCCTAACTCTCTATTTCATTTATGGGTGGAAAAAACCCAGCTTTGTTGTTTCTAGTTTTAAGTAACTTCCCCGCCAAGCTCTGGTATCTCCAGACAGCTTCGATTTTTAGAATGGGAAACTTCTCTGCAAGGTTTGCAGAGTTGAAACTTTAAGAGATATCTCTCCTTGTGGTGCACATCCTGAACTTGGACATTCCTTCCCCTTGGAGGCAGCCAAAGCAGAAGCCAGACTCCCACAGAACATTACAGCCCTTGCATTTCCCACTGTGATTGACAGACCAACTGCGACTAAAAGTGGTTCAGAAAGCAAAAGTCCCAGGCTGCTAATTAAATTGAATAAAGCACTCTTTGGTCTGCTTCAGCACTTTCCCAGTAATCTGTGTCACATCAAAGCAGTTTGTACTTTTTTGTCTGCAGTAGGGACATTCATGTCAGAGTTGGAGCAAGTATGCAGTTGTGACAAAATAACTTAGTTAAATGAACATCCTTTAAGATATAGTTAAAAACAGTTTGGATCTGATAATACATACTGTAAATTAAAATATTTCCAGTATGAAATGCAAATATGACATTTCCAAACAATTCCTGACCATAGGTACCAAAGTCCTGAGCTCTACATCTCTCTTAATCCAGAGCTGATTCTCTCTTGCAGATGAGCAGCTGTGTAATGGGTGGGCCAAATTCTGTACACCAGCATAGCTCTGCAAGGACTTGTGCTGTGTTGCCTAACAACTTTAATTGTTTAACAAAAAGACAATTTTGTTTTAAAAATGTGTTTCAAGACTTTTGTCACCTGTGAGTTGAGATGGAGATATGACCCTAGAGGATCGCCATCCAGTAAAATGCTAAAAAGGAAATTTTCTGTTCTAGACTCTGGAAATCCTAAATGATAAGTGCTTTAGACAGACTTTCTAGGTGTGATTGTTATGTTTAACCATACTAATTATGAAAACGACTGAGTTTGCCTTTTCCTTTGTTTAAAAGGCCTATCATATTTAGTGCCATGCAGTTTTTGCAATGACTGGGTAGGTGTGTGCACTGATGTACTCTAGCAGGCTCCTTCTGAACAGACCAAAGGAAAAATACCTGTACAAATGACATACTAATACACTGCTGGTTTGACTCAATGGAACTGGTACTTTGCGATTTTTTTTTGTCTTTTCTTCTTTCTGTTTATTAGAGAGAGGGTATTAAGGTTAGGATACAGCTGCTGCAGCTGTGCATGAGTTTAGGACTGTTATGGATAAGTCCTTCACAACATCACAGCCATTCCTGACTGTCCAGATGGATGACTGAGTAATCTGGAAAGAAATTTTTGTATGAATGTATTTAATTTTAAAAAGGAAGGAAGGAAGGAAGGAAGGAAGGAAGGAAGGAAGGAAGGAAGGAAGGAAGGAAGGAAGGAAGGAAGGAAGGAAATGGAATGAAATCCAGAAACAAACGAACAACAACAAAAAACCCTAGAAACCTCCTCATCCTTACCTCTGGGCAAAGCCAAGAGTGTTTCAAGATAGAATAATTTTTAGTCAGAGCTGTTCACAGCCTTCAACACAGTGAGAAGGCGAGGTCAGCAATTGTTTCCAGAAATTAATATCCTTTGGTCCTCTATTGCCCCAAACTACTCTTGGGAATCAGTTGCTGCCTTTAACTCTCACACATCTGTATTTAGTAGCTATTGGGAAGTGAACATTTTTGTATATATCTAGTACAATCAGAAATAAGCCATTTCAGAGACAGAACACCACGAAATACTTCAGTTAGTGAGGTGCCATTACATTCCCTTTGCTGCAGCATGATGCACATTCCCCAGGGCACGTCAGTCCTATTATACCAGCACACAATAGCAAAGGATCATAAGATATGAATCATAATGTATAAAAGTAATGTGACATTTTGAGTCATAGTTCTTAGACTGCTCAAAGTGTAACAAGCATCAATTCAGGTGCAAGTCTCCCTACTAGAACCACCTTTGACCCAATGCTTAATAGAGATATTTTAAATTTTTCTCATTATTCAAATTACCTTTGCAAAAAATTAAAGTTTCTTAAAATATAACACTTAGTGCTTAAATTTAATCCATTTTTAAATGAACAACCTAGAAGCATTGTTTATATGTAGAAGTTGGAAGCCATCCTAGAAATAAAATGCAGCCTATCATTACATCTCTAAGAAAAAAAATGTAAATCAATTAATTCCTTAGAAATGTTTGTATGTACCTGTGGAGTTTAAATGAAAAATGTAAATAAATACTTTTCAGCTATTAAAGATCCATATTTTTCATTCATCCTACAAACATTTCTATAGTCACTGTAAAAGAGCAATTTAAATTTGAACTGAGTGAAATCAAAACTCTGGCAAAATAGCAATTTTTTCTGATTTCAACAGAATTAGTGTACAGTATTTTGCATGCCTGTTTCGGTAGAATGATGATGATGATAAAGAGAATATGCATTTTCACAGTGCCTTGCATCTTCAGTATGTTGCCTAGCCGCTGGCTAATTAATTTTGATGCTCCAATACATTGCATTAGTATTATCTCAAGAAAACAAGGAACAAAGAAGACTTCAGAAATTCCATTTTCTGTTTCTTAGGTAAGGCAACTTGAACTCATAGTAAAATTTCATTGGAAGTGCATTTTACAAAATACATGATATTTCTGTAAGCTCCTTCAGTTCAGAAGATATTCTGGCCTTTTGACATGAGCCATTGATAACATGAACTAAACACGTTCTACATGAACACATTCTTCCTTACTTCATGATGATGTTGGGATAATTCTCCAGCTGTTTCTTTTACAAGTATGCAACAATCAACTCCATCATCCTTCACTATATCATTGAAGAGGTTATGTGGCAAACGAGAATATTTCAAATTAAAAGATCTATGTTTCTCTCATTTTCCTTTGGCTCTTAAATAAAATGCTTCTTAAACAATTATTTGAACTTGAAGGTTTTCCTCCTTAAGAATGGAGACATTAAAAACTTCTCAACACCCATGCTATCTTTTTAGCCTATAATTCTCCCAGCATTATATTGGCTTTGTAAAAAATCTAATGGTTGCAGGAATTATTTTCACTTAACAGTTATGCAGATGCATTACCATATTTTGCTTAGATGATCCTCCAATAGGCATAACCTAACACTGCAAAGACCATGCAAACAAGTGATTAATGAACCTATCTGATCCAGTTTTTCTATCAGCTCAGATCAAAAGATGATCTCCAGGTCATGCTTTTTCAGTGCTTTCATATCTACTAAGCTTTTCACTTTAACAGAATAACCCCAGCTAGCACTCCTATGGTGCTTTGTCTGAGTAAAAATGCAGTCTGCCAAGCAATGATATTTATTATTTTATTATATTAAAAACATAAATGCTATCTCTTACCTGAATGGCTTTGACATGTGATGCAGGTTGTTTTGACATTTTTACGACAGAGGCTTATCCCTGCAAGCAAAATTGGAAAGTGTTACAGGCTCTGACATTCTGATAGCTGTGGAAGATAAGCTAGAACTTAACCCATGCTGGCTCTTGACAGGCATCCATTTCATCTGCCCAGCTCCTGTTTCCATCTCAGTTTCCAAGCTGCTTAGTTATTCCTTCTGATATCAGGAGGAGACAGAACACCTGAGCTTCACCAATTAATCTTTCATAGCCACAAATGAAGCTATCTCTTTCACATTAAAAACAATAATGAGTAGAGATAAGGAATCTCTCAAACCTTAACAGCACTGTAAAATGAGTAAGAATTAAAGGAAGCTTTTGAGGATAAACAGTGTATGATTAGCCCAGTCACAGTATGTATGTGGGAATTATTAGAACTTTCAGTTTAAGCCTTCTCTCAAATAAAACATAACTTGTTAGAAAATATTGATAAATGTAAACATAACCATTTTCTGACTCAATCCTTGCAAAACTTTAATCCCTGTGGACTGAAAGTTATCAAGATGGTCAAGCAGAAAAGTTCTTCTTGACAATTGCTAGAGCACAAAGTAGCCTCCCTTCAAAGTTTTAGATCATATAGATTCATCAATTTTCTTTAGCAATAAGATCAAAAAGAACATATTTTTCCATATAATTTTATGCAGGTGGAGAAATACAGACTGATACACTATTAATATACAGTAGCAAAGGGAAATACACCAAAGTAAAATGGAAGAAATTTTATTAGCAGATTATTTGAAACACTATCTCAGCCTTTCATTCTCTCACTGAGAAATTACATTTTTACTGGACTAGACTTTCATCAAAGTCTTGTTATATAACTATTACAATATAAAGTAAGGCAGCAATTCTAAAAGCTGAGAAATTAATTCACCAGAAAAGTCACTGATCACCACTGAACTACTGCACATTTTTGATACTGTATTTAATCTTAGACAGGAAGGGGAAGAATGAGAACAGAAATAAAGGACATAGGAGTGAACAGCAGAAATACACTGAGAAATTAAAAGTGTGTGAAGACTTGGGTACCTCAAAGACTATAACTGCTACATGAGGCAGTCCCCAAAAAACCATACAGATAAGTTGTAGGTTGGCTTCAAGTTGGAATATCAGCAATATCACCCTGAAATTGTTTTGCTGGGACTGACTAGAAGACTTCCTCCTGCATATTCTCACATCACTTTTAAATCTGTGTACGATGCTGAGCAGAATTAAAAATACAAATGACCTGCCATTAGAGGTCCCCCTCTGGTCACACTCTCAGCTGCAAAAAGTGGTGTCCAAACCAACACAGCATTCAGTCAGAGGTCAGTCATGTTGACAAATTGTTCGGGTTTAAATTGCTTTCACTAAATTAATAAAGCAGAAAAAATCCCACTGTGCAAAATAAAACCAGCATTCTTTTAATGAGCTTTATATTGTGGTTTTATATATACAATCTTCAAATGAGAGGGAGTTTTAAAAACTTCAGAATTCACTGTAGGGGATGCAATCTCAGCCACTGACATTCGTGACAAAATTCAAACACATTTCAAAAACACAAAAGGATTTATTACACTCTATCTCCTTTATTTTTGAAAATCTTTATTAGGTGTATAAATAACTGTTCCATTGATCAGTGACTGTGTTCCAAAATAAACACAAAACAATTCCCCAACTGACTGGGAAGATAGGAGTCATAATACAGAATGTTTAATTAATTTTTTAATCAAATTCTCATCTTTCTAATCAGAATGAAAAATGGAAACAAAAGCACATTTAAAAATGTTTAAATAACATTAAACATTTTGAAGCACAGTGGAACTACTTCCCAAACACTGTCACAAAGAAATTCTTGCTAAGATGTACTTCATCTTGCATGCCTGTACATTGCAAAAACACCCATACACACCTCTTGGGCCACTTAGAGAGAAATGGCAAGGATTTACTCTGAACCTCAGCTCTGAAACAAGCCCAACATTACTGCTCCTCAGCGAGGTGCTCTGGGTTCACAAGCAGTCAGTGTTGGAACTTACTGCAATCAGACACCGGTGCCTAAAGAGGGATGCATGATACAATTGTGTAGGACTGCTTTTGGAGGAGGTGATTTTCCTAGCAGACCGTGCTGTCCTCATTACCGCCAGAGAAATCAGGACAACAGCACACTACTGAGTAAAAATAGATCTCTGGCTCTTTCCCCTTCCCTCCCTTCCCTGAATTTCCTTACAGAGCAATACTGACCATCAATCACAGGAAAATAAACCTTAGATTACAGAAGCATCCATTACAGAAGTGATAAGTTAATTTTTATCAATTCCTTTGTTCTTTCACCATGTGTCTCAGAGAGAGAGTCAAGAGTGCTGCACTGATTGTATTAAGTTATTTCTGGTATTCCAATCAGCTCTGCAAACTTGAAAAAATCCCACTTCACCCTCATTTCCACAGCAGGATTTCACATCTCTGGCAGGCAGAGAAATGCAGACACGCAGCCTGTATTCCCTGGTGTCTTTTTGGCCTCCCCACACCTTACCTTTTACCTTTTATGGGTTGCATGCTGAGCCAAACTTAGAAAGCAGTGGCAGCATTAGTTCAATTTGGAGCTGGTTTATGGCAACCTTCCCTTGCAAATTCCCTCGCTTTGCAGTGAAAGTACTCACGAGCAGGACTACTTGTGAAATACAGGACTACTGCAGGGGAATAAATGAGTGTTTTGAAGCAAAACTTTGTAAAACAAAGGAACCTATCTTCTGTCTCTCTGCTGAAAATAATTTCTGACAGAGCTGCAGCAAGATAATAAGCTGATTTATTCAGTTTGCTTTAAATACTATGAGATATCATAATGCCATCTTTTGTAATGCACACAAGAGATGTACAGTAGCACAGAGACAACAGCAAGAGCCCTCCCCCTACCCCAGCTGGAAGCTGTCCTCTCCCCCCACTGCATGCACAGCATCAAGCACAACGGGCATTCTGGAGACAGAACTGCAGTGTATTATCTTATTAAAAGACTTTGACAGGAACTACATGACTGTGAGACCCAAGCAGTACAATGAAAGGAGAGAAACCCCTACTCTGCAGCTTTCAGCCTGTTACACAAAAACTTACTACAAGCTCTAGGCAAAAGTGGTCACATTTTCCATAACACATACACAGTAATCTGTGTTACAGCTGCCTGTTAAGCTTAGTGAAAGAAACCTCTCTTATATCAAAACCATAATGTAATATTTCACTAACGATGATAAACATACAGAAAACAATAGCCTTCTGCCTATGTACTACAATATTCAAACTCATACACACTTCTTATGAGTCATGAGGTATTCAAGTGACTTTTATTTTAAATTTTTAGATCCCCACAGACTATGAAGTAAAAGCGATCTGCTCTGAATACTCTGATACACTGCATGAGACATTAAAATAGGCAGAAAACCACAGCTATTGTAGTAAAGTCACAGCAATTCCTAAAGAGTTTTCATGAGGGTCTTTCAAGATTTTAATTGACCCATTCAAGAGTAGCTAACTTATTTACTTATATAAAAAAAGTTCCAAACCGTCAAATGAGTAGGCACACCTCCTTTTGATGCTGAAAGAGGTACCTTCTTCTACCAGCTGAGGTATTGACTGTGGCCCTTTTAATGTGTCTGAAATAGCTCCGATGCTTTCAGCCTGGACGGCACTGAGTGCTGCTCCAGGCTGGAGTGGGACTCGGCAGAGAAGCAAAGTGTAAAAGGGAATTCCTGTCATAGCTTCCAGTTGTTCTTCCTAAATATAGAATTTGATTCACCCTGTAACTTGGTCCCCTGTGACACTTGACCATGGTAAAAGCAGGGCTCAACTGTCAAGCAGGAGGTGTTGAAGGAACACACCTTTAGGTCCTTTTTCTGCCCTCCCTCCCCCTGTCATTCCAGGCTTTTCCCAAGTGCCAGGCATACAGCAGTAGCAGGTAACACAGAACTCCTCCCATGGCATTTGGGGCATTATGTGCCTCCCTACGCTACACCAGAGAAGGAAATCATTATGGAGACATAATTATGAAGAAGTCACCTCAGAGGAACTATCTAGGGGAGGTGAATGACACACCAACGTGACCATATTGCTGCTGCTTTGGGAGCAAACTCACCCAGCAGCTGCCCTGGGGTGTCAGCAGAGCCTTCCCCCCTGCAGGACAGCCCTGCTCACCAGGGAGGGCTCCTGAGCCTGTGAGGCCATAGTGACCAGCTGCTGAGCCTGCGGGCGTGGGCATGAAGAAAAGCCAAAGGAGGAGTGTGTGTGAGAGAGAGAGAGTTTTTATAGCTCATGAAGGAAGTAAAACATTACATAACTATGCTCATGCTGGCTGGAGTATTGTCTTAGTGAGGGCTACTGATGGAACTCTCACAACAAGTCGTGCGTGGGGCATATCCTTTCCACTTGCAGAAGTGCAAATTCCTGTCATCTGTGCATCTTCTCAAGAATGAACTTCCCTCTTCCTCACTCCGCTGCTGCACCTGATCTCCACTGGACCACAACAGTAAGGGTGACAAGAGCAGTGTCATTATGGGCAATAACTGTCAAGGACCTCCCTTGAGCGTAACTCATTTGACCAATGACCCCTTTAATTTCAAGTACCTGAAATAGGAAGGTTACCAAGCAAGCTGCTTCATTAAACCTGTGACTCACTCTCCACTGCCCTCTTTCCCAAAAATGTTGTCATCTGGAAGCTGATAAAGCTGATGACTTGCTCTGGGAGATTGCTGACTACCTACAGCCACCCCCTTCCCAAGCAGCCGCGAGAAGAAGGATGACACAGAAACAGCCACACAACCAGGACACGCATTTGTGTAGGTCAGGACTGATGGATGTACACACAGCCATCAGCTCAATCCAAGGAGACCTCCATTCCTCAGACAGGCAGATTATGCCTGTTGCCAAAGATTCTGAGGCAGGAGAGAACTACTGCACTTGAACATGGTGGAGTTCCCAAGAGGGCTCACAAAGCTTTCCTTGGCTAGAACAGAGCAGTCTGCAGTCAGTTGAAGGCCCTGCCTCCCAGGTGGTTGAGACCACATTAAAACAAAGCCAGGCTTTACATACCTCTTCTGAAGGTTCATATTTACAACAAAAGTACCAGAAGGCAATGGAAGAGGCAATATATGTTTGTAACATGGTCCTGTACATTAACTTATTTCAATTTATATTACAGTAATATTACAAACTAGGTCTTGAATACACAGTTCTTTCTTTCATGTGTCATTAATTAAGCCAAGGTAGGCCATTGTTTAGATCTTATAATCTCTTCATCTTGCAAATATGCCTAAGAAATATCAGCTCTACACTATTCTCTTCAACAAATTTTCATAGCAGTGACAAGTAATTTAGGAGTCTTAGTGATGTGTAAACAAGAAAAGTCTGTCACCTACCCAACACCCACTATCACTACACCTGAATTGTATTAAATTGTGAGGATAAAAGGAGTAAACTTAAATCTTATCACTAAATATCAAAAAATGCAGATCTGAGTAGATTTTGAAGGGGAAAATAGTCACTCAGCATTATTTTGCAGCATACCATTGCCTTTGAATAACTTCTGGGATGCACAGCCCCATGACTTGCAGAGTCATCTGGTAAATGCATGCAGCAGAGGAATTAGTAAGTAAATAAGGAGGCATATGTGCATTTCACATAATGGATTCAGTGTCTGGCAAGTTAGGGCCCTGTACATTGACACACATGGCATAAAATTATTATGTCTTGTGTATAGAGATCCAAAAGATATAGTAGAAATGCATTTATTTGAAGTGTAAAATCCCAATATAGTTAAAAACAGACTTTTGTGGCATTGCTAGAAGCTTGTCTAATTAATATGCTTCCTGGCACAACTTACTAGTTTTGAAAGTGAAGCTGATGGTTAACAGAAATGTGTATGTGTCTTACTTCTCCACTGAGATATTTCACTGCATAATGTCAGAACTGTTTTTTAAAGCTGTCACTACTTAATACATTTACGTAAATGTTTTGCTTTTTGAGAAACCTCATGAGCATAGATAAAACTTCCTGAGCGTGCCAAAAGAACTTATTTTTCTATTGTAGTCCACAATGTTTCAGTGTAACGCAAACAGTGTAATACAGTTGAAAATGCAAGTCCACACATAAGAAGTCCCAACCTCAGCTCACTTGAAATAAGACCTCTTCAAAGTAAAAAGTTAAGAAATACATTTCTGGAGTTTTGCTTCAAATTACCATGTAGTAGCAAAATATAATAGATCTTTAGAAATGCAAACTTGGCTTCTCTGTCTTAATCTTACCTCCATAAATTACAGTTTATTATCAGGGAAGAATAGTGGGCCCATGATATTACGTATTTGTTTAATTAATTCCTATCTTTATGTTCACTTGAATTTTTTTATGAAGAATATGCAAACTAAAGTTGCAGTGTAACTAGTATAACTATTCTCCTCGGTCAACACACCAAAATTACTGGCCAAGATGTAAAAATAAGAAACCTGCTATGAGACAGATTTATCAGAGGACTTATGCAGAGGATTCTGAAAAAACACCCAGATTCACCATCCATTTTGTAAGTCACTCAGGTTTTATTTGTATTTTTGGGCTCTTTCCCCTTAGTAAAGATACATCCATGTAATAATGACTTGGGACATAGACTTGATTGAAGGCAGAGACTTTTAGCAATGGTACCCAGTCACATGTGGTCAGACAGCATTACAGAAATTTAAAATATGTGGAACTATCAATTTTACCAGGCATCACAAACGATTCCTATGCTTGATTTTAACAGAAAGTAACTTTGAATCATAGATTGCAGAAAGAGTATCAAACCTCAGTGATTTTGTCAGAAAAAATATTGTTTGAGGAAGTATCATCTACTGGTTGTATATGTCTTCCCATTTCGCCCAATCTCTATTTCTTAATATCAAGACAAAAATCAAGCACTTGGTCTTGAGTTTCTACTTGTATAGTTATGCCAACAACAATAACATCAAATTATTTAAATAATGAATGACATAAAATAGCATGCAAAAATGTTTGCTGTTATCTAGCAGGCAAGAAATCAATACAAAACATATCTAAATTAGCTGATTTTGTTTCTGTGGCATTTCTGGGCTACTAAATATTAATTCAACTCCTGCACTCTCTTTCTTTTCCATAGAAAAGCATGATGATTATTATCACAGACTGTTCCATAGAGAAATAATTAGTCTTGTATTAAGGAGCAGATCTCATTAAAGGCTCGCCATGACCTTGTTCTGAATTCCAGAGTTACAGCATCATTAATAGTGTTGTTAGCATCATCTACCAATTTGTATTAAGTTCTAAAAACTACCTTATGAATACAATCCATACAAATTCTAGAACATCATAGCTTTGACCACTATTACCCAAAAGCCATGTTCTCTGTTGCTCGGTATTGTGTAAAATTTCTAGTTATCCAAATGTTTTCAGTAACCAAAAGACGATGATAATGATGATGTACAAGCAACAATTTTTTTTTTCCACTTTTCCCCTGGTAAATTTTAACCAGTATATCTGGCAAAGCTGATAGCATAAGAAAGAGCAAGGCTAATGTCAGATTTTGAATATGAAATTTAAATTACATGCTGATTTTTGTAAACATCCTGTCTACTATAATGATTCAGAATTATTTGGAAAAGAAACAAAAAACATGACACTGCACCATCAGATACTGTTCTCAGCAAGCAATTTTGACAAAACAGGAACTGACTAAATCACTGTTGAAACTTTCAACAGGGAGACTACTAATTGTTTTCACAAATCAGGATGATTCAAGTAAGCATGTACTTTTTTTTTCAATCCCATCAAACAAGTATTTGCTGATGCCCATCCCCATCAGCTGATCATATCAGCTGTGCACTATTACATCTTGACCTCAGATTAAGACCTTCCCTGACTGCAACAGGGAATTTTGCTGTTGACTCAGTACAGAGATATATACGAGAACTAGGTACAGGTGTACCAGAGGACTCGGGGCTCAGCACCACAGAAAGTACCTTATTTATCTGTTGTGATAAATCATGACAAACAATTGCAGCTATGGTCCCTCTGTGAGCACAATCATCTACAGTCCAACAAAGAGAACAATGACTAAATTCTCCTGATTTCTCATCTGAATGGCATGTTGAGAGGAAAGAAATATATATTTGAGACATTAAAAATCTATCTGGTAGAAAGATGCACCCAGAACAAGTAAGATGAGGAAATGGGCTGGAGGAAACAGAATTTCAAGGACAGTATAAATAAATTAATGCCTTTAGATAAAAAGTTACCAAATTCAAGTACAACTGCACCAACCTGCTGAATTATATGTGATTTATCAGTTGCTATCTTTGGTTTGTACCTGTTGGACAGAAAATAAAAGATGAAAACAGTTAAATCGTGGGTATGAAGATTTTTAAAGTTCGAATCAATATCAGGACACTAAACTTAGTTCTCAAGAGTTATAAGGAAAAAATCCTTACCTTGTCACACCTCCAATGTTCTGAAAAACTAGAGCCATTAAGAATGATTGCTTTCCATGGTGAAGATATGAATAAATCTACTAGTCATACCTATCTATGAAGTAGTCAAACATGATCTCTATTTAACCCTAATTTTATTGAATCAAATCTGGTACAGAAACATTTTCAATTATCTGTGGCCTCCTGCCATACAAATATTGCAATGTTCAGAGAGAAATTATCAAAAGAATTCAGTGTTGGCACAGAAAGACAAGTCCTCCAGCTGCTCCACTGGGCAATGATGTTTTCAAATACAATATCAAATCTCTAGGATCAAAAAGTGGAAATTACACAAAGTAGTTTAGAAAATCTTCACATTTTACTTTACACCCACATGAATTAGAGTTGTAGACAGGCAGTATCTTCTATACAAGGATTAGAAAAAAGCCTGGAAAAAGAAACTATGCTACGCTGTTTCACTCCATCTCCTGCGGCTGCACAACACAGCTCTTTAAAGTACAGTTCAGTTCTCAAGATCTGGAGCTAAATGTGATGCTTGAAATCGTTTGTCTTGGCAATAACTTTTGAGAACCACAGGCTGCTCTGTGTTTCCTGTGCCCACCAGCTCCTGGTGAGGTACTGACTATACTCTGACTAGAGTACCCATGAAGATGTTCCCTGTTTTATTGCAGCCAACTCTCAAACTATTTATCTTTATTAGTAAGAAAGGAAATGCTCTTAGCTTAGGCTCCTAACACAAAGGGGTCTGTGTAAGGCAAACCCACGGTTTTGTCATGGATGGTTCACAGGTGCTCTGGCTGACAAGAGGCAGAGTGGATTTGTAGTACTGGGACACCAGTTAAAATTAGTTTATCCACTGTGTGCAGTGCTATGTAATCACAAAGCTGCTCCCCCTCTGTCCTTGAGGTAGAACAAAGCCAGTGCTGGTTTAACTGAGTGCTGTGCTGCATGATGAAGCAATTTGGGAGCTGCTTCAGCCATCTGTGAGTCCAGGTGAACAGTTCTGGGGATATCCTAACTGGTTCATCCTTTGCAAGACATTCCTATTGTTCAGAACAGCCAAGTATCACATATGCACAGATTAATCCAGCCTGGATGGGGCCCTGAGCAACGTGGAGTAGGGGGAGCTGTGCCTGCCCATGGTGGGGGACTGGAACTAGATGGTTTTAAGGCCCCTCCTAACCCAACCCAATCTAAGCTTCTATAAAGAGAAATGTTTCAGGCTTTAACAGCCTATGAAATGATGAACTACAGACTACTTTGTCTCAAACTGCTACCTCACTTTGACTTGCTTCTGCTAAGGGCACTTCTTTCTCTTTCCCTTCCTTAGGGTTTAAGGCTTCCCTACAGGTTTTGGGGTTCAAAGTTGATAGGTCTAATGTACCATGTGCATTTATTTCAGGTTACAGTAGGCATGAAACAATACCTGTTAGACTGAAACTATTCAATTTATTTTGCATTCTGCAGTAGAATAGGGGATTGTGTCCATAGCGAGTTCGCAGGTAATTTAAAGCAAAAAAAAAATTTCTCAAACCTTGAAACAATTTTTTGATATTATGCCCTTTTATGGCCTCCTCCTTCACTGACTAAGCCCTTTATTTCCTGTAATTTAGGTAAATTCATGGATAGACTTTTAAAGTTGCAAAGGGCTCCCAACATAAGAGCTAAAGCTGAATAGCTATTCTTCAGGAGATTTTCCTCATGTATAACTTCTAAATTTTTACAGATGATGCAAGCAAGACTATAATCTAAAAATGGGTAGCATAAGCCTGAAACTAATATTGTTACAGAAATGTATTCTAGAATAATATTCAAGCCACATCTCTCAAGTTCCTCCATTTCCTTTGCTTTTCTTTGATACTTATTTCTCCTTGGAATTCAACAGCTTTGGAGGACCCTCTCTTAGATGTAAATGCAGCTGAGATTTGCCTAACAGACTTAACACAGAGGGGTAAATGCTGCAAACTGACAGGAAATGAGAAACACCTGTCATTTGTTTTGCCATAGATCAACACTGTGAGACAGCTGGTGAAAAAGCATGTACAACTATTATTTTTTGCACAATAATCTAGTAAAGGCATATTTCTAGGAACACTTGTGCTTTAGCTATGTTTTCATGTGAATAGTGACTTAAGAACAAATTTCATTTGTTTTAAGAATCAAAGTCCCACCTTTCCAGCAAGTATTTTTGGTAACCAGGTTAAATACTGCAAACAAATCCTGAACCTTAACAGAGTATTTCGACCTCATTTCTATTTAAATAAAGCACGACTGTTTTATATTGTAATTGGAACATAAAAAACACCCAAACCAATAAAATAGTGTAACATCCTGCTATTATCTGTTTTAAACAGAGCAAAGATGAAAGGATATTTTTTATTTTCTTGTTTTGATTTCACTTTAAAATATCACACATATAACCTATCTCCATAATTCCCACTATCTGAATTTCTTTCTATCTTGAGATTTTTTTATACAATAATATTGGTATGGTAATGAAAACATATTTTTCCTTCATACTTTCACAACCAATACTACACACATCTCTGTAATGTGCCAGTCTCTGTATGTCTCCTCCTGTGTCTCAGATTTTTTCTTTATTCTGATCTCTTTATTTCCTCCAGAAGCAATCTCCTAACCTGCAGAAGGACCACCTATTTCATCTTTTCATTCTAACCAAATGGACCATCTCTTTCATCTTTTCCCACGGATTTCTTCTTTCATGCATTCTAGTCTGTACTTTGAATTCTCAGGTAGGCTTGGAGGCTGATTCTGGAAACATTCCTGTACTCTGTGAAAGCACCCCTTCACTCTAAGTTACAGAGACACATAAACACTTGCAGAATCACATTTCATCCCAGCAGTCCTTTCCTGTCCTTAGCTCATCTCTATGCACAACAGTCTAGAGATGAGGACTACTCAGAATATATCTAAACCCCCTTTTTCTTTCCCTGAGGCTCAAACACTTATCCAATCAATTCATGTTCTGATTGTAGTATCTTCAAACTGGTAAAATTCACAACCTCTCCTCGACAAAATCAACATCTTAGCTGATTTTAGGTCTGAGCTTGTGATGAACTGCAATTGGGTATAATTTTTCTGAAGCCCTGCAAACCCCTCTAACATGAGAGTTTTTGATAGTGCTGTTCAGGCTAGTTTTACTTTTCATTATGCAACATGTCTTCTATGGTAATATCTGAATAATCACATATCTACTTCCATAACAGATCAAAGTTGAAGATATTAATTATTAGACATATTGTTAATTAATCTCAAGATAAACATATTTACCATGTCAGAAAAAGATGCCTATGATATTAAATCACTAATTGAACTTGAATATATTAATTACTGTATTATTAACAGATTTTATTTGGTATTTACTTGATAAATTATATTTAATCAGTAGTATTGTTTATGAGAGAATTTTTTTCCTGTCTGAGCTTTTTGCATGAACTTAGATACTCTTGTATGCCAACTGATGTTTAACCTTTTCCAGCATTCTTTGATAAGGTTCAGCCATGCCCTGTTGAGGTTCAGCCTTGCCCTCCCCTGAGCACCCCTCAGCTGTGACTGCTGACACTGTGACAGCTGAACTGCTCTGGAACAGCGTGGGGACACTGTGCACTCACATGGTGACTGCAGGGCACTCTGCTCTGGCCACTGCTTCAGCTCAATACCAGCTCTAAGCAAAACCAAGCCTGGGGGAAATGTGTATCAGAATCTGTGCTACCTCCTAAACCATTCTAAACTGGGAATCTTTAATCATGAATACCTTTACTTTTAAAATGCAACCACTCAGTGTGACATGTCACAGTCCACAACAATTTAACTCCATGGGAACAAGGATAAATTTTGCCTCTCTGCCTTGGGCAAAACACCTGCTCAAGTTACCCAAGTCAGAACTGGGGCTGGCAGCTCACTCAGAACTCATGGAACCGTTCATCCATCTTCTGCATTTTAGAAAATTCTTATTTTTGTTTGTTTTCTTGAGATAAACTTTCCAGCAGTAAAATACAAACCGTGTATTTTATTTTAATTCCTTTTTTAGTTGCACTTCCCGTTTCTATGAAAACTTAATAAAATTCAAGTCTGTATTTTTATGGTACGCTAACTGAATGTAGAAGCAAAAATAAAATAATGTTACAAAACCTGGTCACCAACCGGTTCATTAAAACATGTCCATTTTATTTTGCTTTATTTCCATGAGGATATGACACTAGGAAAAGTACTTATGTTCACAACTGTTTGAATACAATTCCACTCCATTGCTTCTGAAGACCACCACTGGTTTATAGTCTGTATATTTATATTAAATTCATGTTGGTCTATGGAACAACTTGAGTTTTCAACCAATAAGGTGTAGAATAAACCATATATACTTAATTTCTCAATGATTTGATGAATTTGTTAGACTGGGAACCAGTGCAGAAAAAAAATCATTATCAGATCTCAATATGCTGTTACTGTTTGTAAGTCCTTTTAGATACTGGGGACATCCCAAAGTCATCTATGTCAGTGCATAAACTCAAATTCGGTTGCATGCAGGGCTGGATACACTTCCTGTAATTCTTCAGCTTTTATGTCCAAATGAAGTTCTTCCCAACCTTCTCAAAAGGCATCAGTCAGCATGGATGTCTTGCATCAAAAAGTGGGGTTGTTGGAATGATGGAAAATCTAAATGTAAAGGGTAGATAAGCCCCGAGCTGAGATGAAAGACAAAGGAATTGAGCAAACAGAACAAGTGAAAGCCAGCATGCACTACTGACATCAACTCCTGCTCTGTGCCCACAAATGCCAACGCTGAGAGGCTGCCCAGGGCTGTTTTCTCTCACTTGCTCTAGAAGTCAAACACTGTAAATAACAAGTCCCTCCTCCTCCTTTGCTTAGTTTTTTAATGTAATGCCACACGGTATGGAAAATCCCTTTGGTTAATTTGTGTCAGCTGTCCCAGTAGTATCTCTCCCAGGATCTTGCCCACTGATTGTCGCAAGGACAGCGCTGATGCCGTGCACACCCCGGTGTGTCACCAACACCTTCGCAGGCACCGATGCAAAGCCGTGAGGGAAAACGAGCTCCGTGTCAGCCTGATCCAACACAGGCACACGGCCCGAGAACTGGCACTGACCGCGGCCTGGGAAGGAAACTCGGGGCCCAGGAAGCATCTGCTTAAAAGCGGCGGTTCCAGGCAGCCGCACGGAACGATTTTGTTGTGCAACCAGGTCGGTGCTAAATTTCTGACACAACGTCAGCGGTTAAAGGGAACCCCGTTACTCTCTCGTTACTGAAGCGCTTCCACAATGCGCTTTCATCTTGCCACCACAAACGACTTTTATTCCCCCGCGCAACCTCCTGATCGCTGCCAGCGAACCCTCTCCGAAGAACCCACTGAAGGAAGCAGGTGAGGGGAAATTTAACCAGAGAAGGGGGACCCCCCGTGGCGCCCTCAGCCC
>NW_005054375.1:659831-703032 GCF_000277835.1 Geospiza fortis
CCGCGGGCTCTGAGGCGATCCCGGCCCCCGGCGCCCCTCCCGCCCCGCGGGCCGCCAGCCCCTGCTCCGCTTCTCCCGGTGCTGGGCTCCAAACGCCGCCCGGGAGAGTGCACGGGCTCCGGTCTGTGCTAAAGGACCGGGACCGCGGAAAGTTGGGGAAAACAGCTTTTAATAGACTGCTTAAGAGGCTCCGTGGCAGTTTAACGTGCTGTCTGGAGTTTATTATTAATTAAACCTAGCATACAACCTTGTAAGTTTGCGGTGTAGAGAGTATGTGCCTTATAATGATGATTTTCCTAAAAAATGTAAAAAGCAATGCATATTTATTTCTTTTGGATGTCTTTAGTTTTACTGGAGAAAATTTGAGACAGCACTCGATACAAATACTTCTTTAAAGAAATAAACTTTGGTCCTTGGAGAGTATTCGGAGACTCATTCTTTTCCTTCTGATATAGAGGGGAAGTTTTAAAAAGAAAATACACCAAGACATCATTTGTTAAATCTGGGATGCATCTGTGCATTGCTCAAATTTCATTAAGTGGTGTGGCATTGTTTTGGGTTCTTTTTTTTACAGATTTAGAGGTATGATTTCTAAGACATGACCGAAATTGCAAAGAATGCATACAAAGTAGGCTGTGTGCTGGTTAAATATGAGGAAAAATTAAATGAGAGGTTTGATCTGTAATTCTTAATTTTACAGTCCAGGAGCTGCATCTGTTTCTGCCAAGGCAGATAAAGCTTAGTGATACGAAAGTACAAAGTGTGCATTTTTTCACTCCTGTAAGATATAGGAAGAAATACAAGAAAAATCAGGTGCTTAGAAAACTTGGAAAAGTGTCTCCCCCTGCAATTGGGGAGCAAATGTAGCTCTGTTAGTGATGAAAGCTGATAATTGCAAAATACAGTTTGTACATAATGACAATAACAAATGCAGTCATTTACCTGAAGACTTCTCAAATTTTCTTGCAGCAAATCTATGTTAAGTATTAAAAAAAAAACAAAACCAAAACAGCATTGTTTTGAAACACATGAGGTTAGCCAGGTACCAGAAGAACGTGCTCTGACTGAAGGTCAGCCAGGAGGCTGCTGCTTCTCTTTTGGCTGCAGCTTTGTGTCTGGTGGAGGCTCTTGGGCTGTGAAGCAAGAACTGAGCTCAGGTACCAAACCAGCTGTTGTGCCATGGTGCTGAGACCATTTGCATCTCTGAGATTCTGAAGATCTCTTTCTGCATTCGACCATAAAATCATTCTCTTCTGTACATAAGGAGAGCCACTGCATTTCTTGCTGCAGCAAGAGAAGGAAAAAAACCCGCTGCACTGGAGCCTACTTAATGCCTGATTTATGTTGAAAAAGAAGGGGGCATGCCTAGAATTCTATAGCAAGCATGAGAATCCAGGAGTTAAATTTTAATTCTGATCTTTTAACTAAAAGTTGACCAAGGTTATTAATCCTCAGGAATTATGTGGGAGCTGTTGAGTTGCAGTGGTAGATCTCCTGTTGTACGTCTCAGTTGTAGGTTTCACTGTGAGTACCACAGTTGGAATGGAATTTGGATTAAATAACCAGATTTATATCATTAGGAAGCTCAGGTTGCTTGTTTTTCTGCTGGTACTGTGAATCTCCACCACCGTCACAACCCAAGGCTGCCAGCAACCACAGCAACATTGTACTGTTTAATTAATTGGACTGTTTGAATCTCAAATCACTTTCAGTGTAATTACACCAAGAGGATATACAGAGCATGAGTGAAAAGTAATGTGGGAGCACTTTTCCATGAGTGATCCTATTGATATTTTTGGCAAGAGAAGGATGTGTACTGTAACTTGCAGTTAATGTTTATTCTGTAAACCTCTTCAGTGTGCAATATTTTTTGCTCAGTTTGTTCCCTTACTAGTTTTGTTCAGATTTTAAGTATTTTATTTTGGCAGTCTCACTCCTAGACTACAATATAGAAATTATAATTGTGTATAAATGTATTTTTGCCCAGCTAAATCCGCATTTTATAATATTGCTAGAACTAAAAGATACATGTGTGTCAGGAAACTAAAGCTATGCCAAATCAAGCTGGAATTTTGAATGTTAAGTCTCCCTTGTTGCTCCTCGTTGTACTACTGCCACCAGTATTTTCATTGAAGCTTGGATTCTGTAAGAGAGAATCACTCAGACCCCTAAATTCCTTCTCCCCAGCATCCTAAGTCATCACATTTCATCCTGCCTGAAAGATCAGGAACAAGTGAAGTGCAGGAGGTTGTCCCTCCTTCTGCTGTGGGAAATAAAGGATGCATTAGACACGTTCAGTCAAGGTTGGCTCTCAGCTTTTAAGGTCAGGAAGCTGAAATGATTCAGAGCTCTTGAAGAGATTTTGCCAGCAGAGAAGAATGTTAAGGACTCCTGCTTGCTGGCAGGTACCTGTGGAGCTCCTGTGTCCAGCAGGTGTCCAGCATTTTAAAGGCTGCATAAATAAATAGGTGTAGCCTTTATAGTAAAAACTAATCTATCAAATTAACTAATCTCTTAGATCTCAAGGAAGCAGGGCCAAGGCCTGTGTGGAAGCAGCTTGAAATGAAGCATACAAGGGCATGAGGGTGTGTGTTTAATGTGGTGATCCCACTGAGATCAGGACAGAAGTAGCAAAACTTTGAAAAGATATTTTTAACATATTTTGCAAAAGTTTGCAGCCATTTAGTGATCATGAATAACATTTACACAACATATGAGCACAAAAGAAAAATTTTTGGTACCTTTCTTTTCCACATTTGACAGCTGTATGGTCAGTGATTCCATATTCCTCATGGAAAACTTTGTACTTATTTATGTCTTGCTAGGACAGTGAAGCTGTGATGTTGCTGGAATGAATTCTAAGGGATGAAATTTTGGCAATTCTAGGGGAAAAAAAATGGGGTTTGCATGAGATAGAAGGAACACATTTTCAAGTGTCAAATCAATCTATCTGATTAACTTTATTAGAATAATATATTAGGGTTGTTCTGAGGTTTTTTTTGACTGTGTGAATGAATAGGACTTTGTTTTGTATTTCACAAAAGACAGTTTCTCATATCAGGGATTCTTAATGATGTATGTATTTTTGTTCTTAATTATCTGGTAGATTATGTGAGGTCTTTTTCTTTGTTTCCTTGGCTTATGTATCACTTATTGTGTACAAGTCTAATCATCTTTGTGATCTCTTCTGTTATCATTAGCAAAGGCTGATATGATTGTGGACACTAAACTTAATGATACCACAGGTAGTGAGTGGTATTGATGGGAGTGCATTACAGTGAAAATTTCTGTTGGTGTCCTCAGCTGACAGAATGAAAATGTGGCTGAAATCAGTAGGGTGAAGGAGGAAATGATACAGAAATATATAGGCAGAAAGGATAAATGGTGTAATAGGTGGTACGTGAACAATGGCTCAAGTAAATGGGTCTCACAGCTGAGGAGATTTGTTATTTGAAATCAACTTTTAGTGTTCAAGATTTAATTAATTTGACAAAATGAGAAAATTTGACAAAATGACAAAATGAGAAGTGTGCAGTATGAGATCCTCAACCCCTAGCACCACTGTGGTGCAGGGCAGGAGGAATGCAAGGAATTGGCAAGTGCTAAATTTGTTCAAAGGACCACAGACAAGAGCCAGAAACTTGTGGAGTTCCTTGTTGGGGAGGAGAAGGGAGCCTGTTGTGAAGTGCACATTCTGGATGTCTTCAGTAGGTGCTGCTGCTTGTGGGGATCCTTGGGAACAGTGCTCCAGTTCAGACAGCTCCAAAGACTTGTCTGGATTTTATCAGAGACACTCCTACCTTGGGAACTGCCCAATGTCAGAAGGCTCAAAGCTCACCTGTGCTTTTCCTGAGCTCTGAGTTCCTCCAAGGAAAACATTCCTTCACCTGGGTTTCTGACACAAGCTTCCATGAAGCAGGTGACTAAAGCCTATTGAGAATGCAGGCACCATAAAGTAAAGTTAGCAATTGCAAAAACCATGTCTATTGGTCTATAATTTAAGGTAATGCTGCAGATAAGTATTCATAGGTCACATTTCTCATCAAGAGAAATCTTTGGAATTAGCGGAAGTGTCTTGAAATGCTGTGAAGTTGCCATAATGAAACTGCTATTGCAATACAGGTTGAGAATTTCAAATTCCTTGTGGTTTTTTGTTAGCCTGATCAGATATTCCAGATCCTCTTTAGGCATAATATTTGTGTTTGAAAAATAGACCTTGTTTTTATCCTTACTAACAGGTATCTGCAATACTGAGCCATATCTCATCTGTATTAGAAAGTTTTTTTCAGCTGGAGACAAAATGTTTCATTATAGTGGTTTTTAAAATGTTTATTGTAATATAATTACATGTTGAAAGAATACCATCAACAGTCTCTAGCCTTCTAACCAGAAAGTAGAACTACTGAAAGGGATTTAACACTAGGAAAGATGATGCAGGACCTTGTTTGTCAGATAACTCTGGATACCCAATCTCTCTCACAAACCTACAGATGTTGGAAATAACATCAGAACAGTGACATAACTTTTATGACGTTACATGTGACATAACTTTTTCACATTACATGTCACACCTACCTATATGTCAAAATGTAAATAAGGTGTAGGACATTTACTTGAAATTATGTATCTGTTTTTATATAAACAGATCACCTTTACTGCTTGGTCACATTACAAAATCTTCCTCGAATGTTTTGGTCAAACTTGGTTTTCTGTTGTTTTGCAGTCCTCCAACTCTCTGAAGGCGTCCTATGAGGACTGGCTGCTGACGTACGGCCTGAGCGTCTCTCCCTTCCACCTGCGCTGGCAAACCGCGCTCTTCAACCGCCAGTTCTACAACTGGGGGAGATGGAAACCCAAATTTCTCTACTTATGGTACCAATTCAGCCTCCTTTTTCTTCTGTCAGAGTCAACAATTGAACAGTTGTGCCTTTCAGCATTAGAAGGGCAGTGGGTAGACATAGATATTTTAATAGGCTAATGATTAAACCACTTGGAGTGGTTGCTCTAATTGTACTGTGCCAGTATAAGTATTTAACCTCTTCTAAAAAATACATAAATGTAATACAGGTTGCATTTTGAGATTCTATAAAACTAGAAATCCTTAAACTATTTTTATGTGTGGTTTGAAGTATGCATAGTTCTGAAGAGTACTGCTGTTACATGCAATACTGCAATACAGAAGTAGGTCTGAAAGCAGCTGCTCAGATCCTAGATCATTCCCAGTGCTGTAGATTTAGCTCTCCCAGTCGCTACAGTTTACAAAGTATTCAGAGCCAGCCATGTACCTGTAGTTAATCATTGCCCAGACATTCAGCAATGATACCTGCTCAGGAGCACCTTGCTTACCTTCTGTCTTTTATCTGCCTACACCTTTCCCTGCAAAGGTGCACAGTGCTGGGAATGGGTAGATAAGTAGGGTGGTCTAATATGGGTGCTCCTGGACTAGTTTAGAAACTATTCTTCAGTTGCCTTCCTAGCATTACTTTGTATCTGAAAATATAAAATTAGTAAGGTTTGAATTTATTTTCATTTCCTGTATTGCTACCCTCAGTGAGATAGTAATAAAAGAGAGGTCTGCTTCAAATTGGTTTCTCTAGTATGTAATGATTTTGTAATAATCAGTCTGAAATAGCTCTATATCAATTACAATTTTTAATGTGTATAATTTATTACAGTATAATGTTTCCACTAGTCTCTTTAATTAACATTACAAGTACATGTTGCTTAAAATAAATCTACTAATTCCCAGTGAGCTTCATTAAGGTTGATACGAGAATAGTTGAGCTGTTAAGAGAGGAGGAAGGATTGGTAGTGAGGTGTATGTGCTGGATTTGCAGCATGGAAGTTTTTTTAGTTAGAAAAAAAAAGAGTTATCACATCCTTCAGCTATAGGACAGTGTAAAATAAAAATAATAATATTAATGCTGAATAAAAATTTGTCACTAGGCAGAGTGACATGAATTGAAATTATTTTCAACATTGATTTTAATGAAAAATTGGTGAGGAGAAGAACAATGTAGCTTAAGAAATTGGTGTTAATGTGGTTTTGCAGTTGTACTTTTTTAGTTGCTCTTTAATAAAGGTTCAGTCTCATTTATTGTTCTTTAGCCCGTTTTATTGTTTGTTGGAATGATGCAAAACGTACTGAAGAACATAAGCTGCCCCGTAATTTGATCCAGGTCTGTATTTATGTGATGCTGTCATGCAGCATGGCAAATTATACATTGTTAGTTACAAGTTTCTATATTCTTATAAACTTATATATTCATTGCTGCAGGCAAGTTACATGTATTGGGTAACTGAATAAAAGTATTTGAAAATTGATCAGGATATGGTTTGGAGGTAGAACATTTATTAAACAAGGAGAATATAAGTTACTAGTGTTATTAGTGTATATTATTGTTGATAGTTTCCTTAAGTGTTTTTGTACTAGATTGTTGGTGAATTGTGGTAGCATCAGGTAAGTTTTGCCCTGTGTTTTGTGCAGTAGCTTGTGCTGTAAAGCAGAGATTTACATAGCCGGAGATGACACCCTTTTTCTCTCAGCTATGCATTGCTGAACTCTTTGCTTCTCTGTATAGGTTCAGCATAGGAATGGTGTTTGGAATAGTTGCCATGTTTGGCTCTGTTATTCTGCTTGGGAAGACCCTGCTGCAAACACTGACCCAGATGCTCACCGAGGCTCCAAAAGCCCAGAATGATCGAATGTTGCAAGTTGTGGTGAGTGTTTGCTCCTCAGGTCTTTGTTTGAGAACTGTGTACAGATATAAAGCAGCTTCTTAAGGGGGTATGGGATGCTAAAATATTCCTATGCAAGAATGACCCAGCTCCTGATGTCCATCTACATGAAAATGTGCTGGTTTTTTACCAGCCTTAAAAATGGGAGAGTGGGTATAGAAAAAGGGAAAATGAAGGCAAACATGTGGAAGAGTTTATGTTAAAAATCCTCAGGAGTGGGAATTGGATAATCATTTTGAAAAGCCCTAAATTATAGTACTAAGAATAAAATTATAGTACTAAGCATATAAAACTGAGTTAAGAACTCGTTTCCTGCAAGCTGTGCAGTAGGCTCTGGTGACCTTACAGTTTGCAGAGCTCATACATAATTGACAAGAGGAGACAAGTTCTGTTTCTTTTAATACAATAGAAAACAGCAGTGGAAAAGGAAAGAAGGGCAAAAAACTTCGTGTGATAGTAGAAGCAAAGAATCATTAGTGAGGAGGTATTTTTTGATTCTTCAAGGACTTGTGACTTAATTTACTATGTGAAATTTCAAGTGCTGTTTCTGGCAGTATCAAAGTTCAATGATATATTTAATTGTTCTGTGCATTTCTGGTGCTGGACAATATATTGTGTGGTTTTAGAATGGAATGTATTTCACAGGATAGGGGAGATTGCAAGTACTGTCTTTTTAATCTCTTTGCATGGCAGTAGTGGAAGAACTGACATTGCCTTGCAACAGTTTTAACCTGGAAGGATTCCTAGTCACCTTTATTATACCATGAGTGCAATGTGGCCAAAATGTATGGTCATTTTCCTAAAATTCAGAAAGTGTTATTGGGTTGCTCTGCCTTTTGCTACATGGCTTAGAGCAGAGGTGCCCAGCCACGTTACTCTATTTAAGTACTCAGCTCTTCAAGTTACCACATGTTGGGAATTGTGTGCAGACACAACTGACCTTCCTGTAAGCACTAAACTGACTGCATGCAGCTAGACTGGCATGAGTGCAGGAAGCCTGATTTAGCATGTGCCATAAACGCAGTGCCTTTGGGTGGCTGGGTCTGTTTCCCACAGGCAGAGTGAATATACAGAGTTCGGTGTGTGTTGGAAAAAGCAGACAGTGAGACCTGAAGGGGAACCACTGTCACTGCCACTGCTATCCCCTGTCCAGAGCCTGCTCCTGAATTACCTCCAGGGGCAGACAGGAGTGGGCAGTCTGTGCATCTGGGAGGGCATGAGCTGAACATGAGACAGAAAATTTTGTAATTTACATTCCTACAGGATCTGTCCTAACATTTCTGGAGTTCCTTTACATCTTCATTTTCTGAGGTCATTGTATGGATCCGTCCACTTTTGTGACCCCAGAGTAAAGTGGTCATTGACAATATATTGCTCTTTGGAGAAAATAACACAGACACAACCAAAGTAAAGATGAGCCTTTGGAATTAATCTGGTGTAAACTGGAACAATGAAAGTAGAAAAGTAGGATAATGTTCACAATTTCAATGTGGACTTGTTTCCTCAGTGACTGCCTCCTGGCAATATCACTGCATTCAAACCAAGGATTGACTGGCTCTGAAAACAGTTTAATAGATAGGAATAAAGTCATGCGTGGGGATAAGGTTACTTCTCCTAAGTTGTGGTTCTCTTCCTTTCTTACCTCATTCTTTCATTTTTGAATGGTCACGGTTGTACAATTCTGCCTTTAGCAAGTTTCAGGTTTTTTTTTAAGGGGAATGTGCTAGTGTAAATTGCCACCAAAAAGAGATTTATGTGGTTAGAGGTGAAGAATGACTTAGGAGGATCTTCCCATTAAAATTGTTTACCTGTATTTGGCTGCCTGGAAGAGAGCAAATTAGTTTTAAAAAACCCAACAAAACCTCACTTTTTCTTTGTAAACCTAATTTTAGCCTGTGGCTTAAAGCTGTTTAGCCTTTACCCTCTGGGTGTGGAGAGAGGGAGAAACAGTTGTACTTATATTTTATTAAGATTTTTATATGCTTCCTCTTTTGTTCAGTCACGTACTTGATGTAAAATACCTGTTTATAGGTAACTGGGCTCTTTCTCTTCAGCTGCCCCCTCCTGTGTTGGTTGCCTACTGACAAAAGTAGGAAAGAGGCAGATTAGTTACAAGCAAAGGATCTTCTTTTACTAAAGGCATTTCCAGAAGGCCATAAAATACAAGCATGCTTTTTAACAAAATACTGCTATTGATTGCAGAACCCTTCATGAGAGGTAACTTCTGTTTTAGGTGAATCTTAAAATAGTTTCTTTGACGTAAAGTCTGAAAGCATCTGGTTCTGTGTTCTAGCAGGCTGTAGTCATGATGGAATGGAGATGGCAGCTCTTGCTGCTGCCATCTGTCCTCCCACTGCAGAGGCAGCACCACTGAAGTGATGCATTAGTGCCACCAGCTGATGTTGTAATGCAAGCAATGATGTTTCAGAAATGAAGTGTGGCTGTCTTTCATGCTGTGAGATACCAAGCTGAGCCAGTTAAGGTAAATTCCTTGGTCACCATCACACTGGACAGAATTTGTGAGGTGATTAACATTAATAAATCCTTTTGAAGGATTTAATTTAGCTAGATTGTCTCAACCAACTCTTGTAGAGTTCTGCTACATGAGTAGGTAAATGTATATAAGTGAAGAATGTGCAGGACTGAACAAAGGTAGAATACAGCCTACCTAGTTGGATGTGCTGCCTTTTGTTTTCCATGATGCTGGGTTTTACAGAGTTCTGTAGACAGGCCAGGAGTTTTTGCCCACAGCATCTCTTTTGTGAGGCTGGATTGCAATTGATGTTGTGTTCACATCACAGCATACCGGAGTGCAGCCTGCCTTGAGTAGAAAAAGCTGTAGATCTGACAGGAGAAATGTCCCAGAGCAATCCTGCTGCAGCTCAGCAGCTGAGGGTGATGGAGCTGAGCAGGAGGAAGGAGGAGATGGTTCCTCGTGCTTTGACTAGTGACCGCTTTGAAGCTTGTCTGGAAGCAATTGGTGTCTCATGACAAGCACAGTGAAGGACCTGGGAGTGGTGGGAATCTACAGCAATGGGAAGAATATGAGGGGCCTGCATATTATGTCTTAGGTAAATTAAAATAGTATGCTCATTTCAATATGGGGGTTTTTTAAGGTTAAATTGCCATGTGTAGACTACCAAAACCTGAAGAATAGATGAAAATTACTTTTTTTTTCTGATGCTGTAAACTGCAATAATTTTGTGATTTGTATAGGAAGAGAGAAGGAAGAGACGGACTGTTCAGCTGTCAACTCATTTTTGAATTTTTCATGTTCATACTTTTTGGAGTGCCTTACAATTTTTATTATTTTCTTTTGAAAGGTGGATCTCTTCTATAGCTGTGTGACTGGCTGCAGGAAATTGTAAACTAATGCTCACAGTGTCAAACCTGTTTCATTTGAATGGAAGTCTGTGTACAATTTTATAAACTTCTCGAGCTTGATATAGAGTAGGATTTGTTTGGTCAGAGCTGTGGGGAATATATAGGGCAGAGAGAAGGCTTTTGTGCCTGGAGAGCTTTTTAATGTTCCACAAAAGAATATATATTTAATATACTTTAAAACACAGTGAATAAGTTGGTAAAAGAGGTGCAAACTGATCGTGCTGCATTGAGAACAGCCCCTGTTCTACCATGGGTGTGAAGAAGTGAGTGAGAGCAGCAAATTTAGGAGCAGAATGATTTGTTTTTGTACCTCTTGTTTTCCTCCTGTGTTTTGTTTTGTTGTCATGCCCACATCAACAGGTGCCTGGTGTCAATTTGCCCATCAGCCAGCTGACCTATTTCTTCTCTGCAATCCTCATCAGCGGTGTGATACATGAAGTCGGCCATGGGGTGGCAGCTATTCGGTAATTTGTTTTGCTTTTGTGCTACTCTGACAACAAAGCCAAATATTCCAGAGCAGTTACCTAGCCGTGAATGTTGTTAGCCCTGCTTTGTTTTATCTAGAGAGTCTGTTTAGTCTGTAATTCCTTCCTTAGATTTGAAGTTTGGAAGGGTGTACAAATTAGGGATAGAGTTTTAGTACAGTGTCTATTATACAGATCATGAGAAGGGACTTCTGCTGTGCAAATATAGCATCAGGTTTAAAACTATTTTTTTTTTAAGTGGCCCTGTTTCTTATACAGCAATTTAATTTCTGTGCTTGTGGAACTTGAACTCATACTATTGCACAGTGATACTTTAAAACAGATTTTTAATTGATTTGTTTAAACATAGCTCATGAAATATGGTATGAACAGGTTGAAGCAATAACTTAGTCAAATGTGATTTGTCCCTGTTAACCTCAGTGATTTATTAGCTTTGATCAAAAATTATATTATTAATGTCCTTAACTATGATAATTACTTCACCAAAATTATTTGACAGGTTAGTCATTACTGTTAAATGCCACTTTATCATAAGAAGGTTAAGCAGTGATTACTGGGATCCTCCACATTTCTCCTGGGCAGTGTCATTCTCTCTTCTTTGAGCATAAAGCCCTAAATTGTTTCTCTGATTTTCCTGAATATAGGAAGTCATGACTGCATTTTAACCCATATACTACCTTTTTTGTAACCCCAAAGGTTCTCACTCAAAAGAATGGTTTGAGAACCTCTGTGTTTCATACGCTCTGCTTGTCTTTCAGCTTTCTTCCCTCAAATATTCACAGGGAATTTTCTGTGGAGGATGAACCTTTTGCTTATGCCATCACAGGAAGAAGCAACAAAATTTTCTTTCTAGTGCATGTTGCTGGCAGACTGCAGAGAAGCTAGGAGTTACTACATAGCTCTTTTTAAGCAGAAAGAAAGAATAATTCTTGTATCTTAATGGTGTGATATCTTTATTCAAGGTCTAGAGCAAAGGCTTTGAATATTCAATTTTGGGTTATATTTTTGTCAAAAAATTATTTTTCCAGCTATTTCCAGAGGAGAAATTAGTTGGTCCAATGTACATTGGTGGCCAATGTTGCTGCTGCTGTTTTCTTCTTGACTTTTTTATTCTCTTTCTGGCACAGGTTGTGTCTATAGTGCTGTTACTGTAAATTCTCAAGGTTTCAACTTCACTAAAAAGCTGTGCTCTGGACAAATTTTAATATTCTGGCAAGTCACTTAGCCTTCCTGAAATCTAATACATTTTTGCCAACTTCAGTTCTAGAAAGCAATACCTGTGAACTATAAGGGCTTAAATATTTGAGCCTTAGCTTAGTCAAGGTTCATACCAAACAAGTCTTTTTCTTCCTCCCTGTGTATCTTCTACCCAAGTCATGAAATCCTGAACAGGCATTAAACTGCCTATTATTAATTGGTAGCATGATATGAGTTAGCTCCACAGTATTAGTGTGAGACTTAATTCTGAATAGTTTTGTATAATTCTTTGTCTTCTTTTGGTGTTTATACACATTAAATAGATAAATGTAAATAAGGAAAAGGTTAGACTCAGTATATTGTCTAAGTAAAGATAGAGGATTAGCTGATCTCTGCCTGGTTTGTCTTGGAACATGATTTTGCCATGACTCTCTTAAGTCCCTTGTACAATTTCTAGCTTCAAAAAACTTTAATGTGTATGTTCCAAAAATTCCATTTAAAAGTAATTGCAAAACCCTTGGAAAAAATATTATCTGTATAGTAGTGTCAGCTACTAATATATTTCAATAGAATCATGGAGTGTTATGGTTTGGAAGGGCATTAGCATATGTCGTTTTAACCTCTTGACTTGTTTTCATTTTTTCAGATGACATTTCCCTCATTTTTGTTAGTTTACAATGTACTCTAAGGTCCGTTTAGGAGAAACAGAGGAATTTAAATTTCCAGAACTGTGGAAGTATTTTTTTAAAAGGAAAGCAATTGATTCTTGCAAATATTTTTACATAGATGAGTTTGAAACTGCTTCTTACAGGCTACCATTTTTTTACTTATAAGAGCAATTACCCCAAATGTTGAAATATATGTTAACATGGAAGTTAGCTAGGTTTTTAAAAATTATTTTGTGTGTTACTGTTACCGGGAGACAGAAGAGAAGCTGAACTTGCCCTTTATGTTTTTACCAAACTTAAAAATGTGTAGTGCTTAGAAGTGGCAACTACTGCAGAAAACGTCCTTTAGTTTAATTATCTGTGAATTACTAATAGTATAAAAAGTAAATTAGTTTTATAATTATAATTTAGTCATTCTTGTTGTCAAAAACTGTGTGCTTTGTAGAATCTCTCAGTTACTCGTTTGTTTGCAGTTACATCACTTCACTTTTCTTCCCTCTCAGTTACTCATTTGTTTGTTTGCAGCTACATCACTTCACTTTTCTTTTCTTCTTTTTAAGAGAGCAAGTACGATTTAATGGATTTGGAATTTTTATCTTCATTGTCTATCCTGGAGCATTTGTTGACCTCTTCACAACTCACTTGCAGTTGATATCTCCTGTTCAGCAGTTAAGGATATTTTGTGCAGGTAATAGTTTGTGGATTTTTATTAAATCTTTGCTTAGCACCATTCTAAGGCATCATTGTGAATCTTTGATTGAATATTTAAGGTTTAGAATGAGTAAGTACCAAAGCTTCTCTTTACCTAATGGTGATCCTTCTGTTCTTGACCTGTGTTGGCATCTCAGAGAATCATTTGATCATTTCTGTCCTTATTGGGCTACTTTCTGGGCTAGAGATGTCACTTTCTGGGATCTTAAATGATTGCAAATTTCCTGACTTGAAGAACTTTATTCTATTCTAGATCCAATTCAGAATAGCTGTGCATAAGAAATTCCAGTTGTGTGGTTGGGGAAAAACCGGTTTCTGATGTTCCTCTCATTAGAAAGAGCTCTTGCATTAGGTGTAGGAGTTCCTCTGTGGTTTTTGTTTCTTTCTTCTTTGGGATGTTTCTGCACATTGTATTGCCTAAGTAGCAAAGCCTTGGAGCACACAAGCTGGGAAATACCGAGCCAGAATGGTGCTATGAGAAAAATGACTTCCTATCAACACAGGTCAACGTCCTTGAACAATTCACTACTGTTTTCTGCAATAGGAACAATCTATTTTTCAATAGTATTGTGATTTTCACTGACCTGTGAGTTGTGTTATTGTACAGGTCACTGTGTTTTGATGTTGCCATCAGGAGGAAATAAAGGTTAAAACACAAACATCCAAAGAGGGTCGTAGCTTATGGTTCCAGATAACCTCCAGATGGTTTTGAATTGATGTTTTCTGAAGTCTCTGGCTACTGTTGAGTAGAGCCTCATTGCTGTGAAAAGTCCAACTGAGACGGTGTTGTTCTGCCTGAGCCCCTTGTATGACTATTTCTAGAGACAAGGTGGCTCCCAAAAAACTGAAATAGAGATAGAAAAGTTATCATCTTGGTTCAGTTCTTGATGCTGATGTTTTTTTCTGTCGCAGGCTACTAGCCAGCCTGTTGTAATGTTTAGTTATTAACTTTGTTTCTTGAATATTGTATCTAAAACATCATATAGAGGGTGAGCATACAGAAACCTTTAGCATGCATGTTTTCAAGCTTTCATAAATCAAGTAAATAATTACAAATGCTAGGTAAGTAAATATATCTGTATTCCAAATACCCAAATCAACAAAAATCATTCACATACAATAAGCTAACTTTTAGGAAGCCCTGTTTCTCAAATTAATCTGTTTCCATTTCCATCTACTGGGAACAGAACTGAAAGAAAAGGCATACTGAATTTCAAAATGGTTTCCTTACATAGATTCCTGAGACATTAGCTAGAAAAATAGAATTCTAAGGCGTGATAGAAAATAATTGTTTGCGTGTTTGATGACAAGCAAACACCTGTAATTGTTTCTCAGGAAACCTGAAATAGGGGAATACAAGGCAGGAGCAAACATGTTGCAAGACTGGTCAGCATGAATGGCTTGCTTTCAGTTAGGTATAAGAAAAAAATGCATTTTTTCACAGTTTATGATTGATATGCTTCAGAACTAGGATGTTTGGTAATGATAAAATGCAATATTCAGTAAACAACCAATTTCTTTTATTTGTCAGAACAGTTGAATGAACCTATTCCTGGTGTTCAGAAATTTGAATTTAGGGAGATACGCTGATATTTTTGTATAGCAGCTAAGTAACAGGGCTAGACTAGAGGCCAATACCAAATATTCTTTTTGTAGTCCAGCTATAGTCTGGAGATTAAAGATATATTTTTTGTACAGCAGATGGCATCATATCTTCAAGAATAGGAAATGAGTGTTCTTGTAAGATTTGTGATATTTATAGCATAATTCCATGCCTATTAGATAGATGAAAAGGGATTCTGTGCAGCACCTTCTCATAATTAGTTCAAATATTTGTTTTACTTTTTGAGATAATTTTTAATACATTTAATCTTGTCTTTAACAGGAGTTAAATGTTTTTGGTTTTCTTAATTAAATAATAGTTAATAAATTATTTTAAGGTGTTTTAGGGTTGTGTGAAGTGTCTCTTCTCAAATGTAAGGAATTAGATGTCCAAGGATGAGGCTGTTTTAGCAAGATGAAGTTGAAGGTAGACTGAGCAGTGTGCCTCTACAGGTATTCTGATTTAGAGCATGTTTATTTTTCTGTGGATCACCTGGGATGAGCTTATAAACCTTTCTATTTTAGACTTCTTGCCGTATTCCACGCAGCAAATGGTGTCAATTTTGGTAGCAAGGCCCTTTTTTCCTGTTTGAAAATATTCCTTGTCACTCTCTAGCAGTCCCATCACCTCTTATTATTTTAAGGGTTGGGATTTTTTTCAGTTTACTCTGTGTAGCAGCCACACTGTTGAAAATAATTTTGTTTCCATTTTACATTTTTTGTCTTTTGTTAAGCTGAAAAAATATTTTTAAGACAAAAAGGTTAAAACAATAAAGTTAAAATATTTGCTCACTACTTCTAGATTTGTTGCAAATAAATGTGTGTATGTGAGATAAGGAGAATGGATTACAAAAACATTTCCTCTATCTGAGTGCCTTTCCATGAGATACAATTAAAACTATAGAAAAAAATTACTTTAAGAAGCATGTACCAGTGGAAATGGCAGCTTACTTCAAGGACTCCAAAAATGTTTCTCATTTCTCCAGCAATACAAGTGTGAAAGAAGATGAAGTGAGATGTGGAGATAGACAGGGGACATAAGTCTGCCATATGCTATGATTTCTGTGTTATAGACACTGCAGGAAAGATAGGTTGAATACATTTGTATTTATTGTATATTTAGTTGAATTCCTGTGCTGTAACTGCACTGTGAGTACAGAATTGAATCAAACTCCTCACAACATGATGAAGGAAGAAGGAAATAAAGACTCTTCAACACTGAAAAGCGTTCCTGCATTGTTCATACAAAACTGTTTGTCCGAGAACACAAACTAATGAGAAAATTTGTGTAGTGCTGAATGTGGAAAGCCACAAAGCTTTGATGATGAGCACCAGCTGTGTCTTATAATAGTGGCTCATTGCTTCTTATGGAGAACCACATACTATAACGATGGCAATTGCAAATATGTTCCCCAAAACAACGTGTCAGGAAGTGCTGCTGTTTCTTGATAGGATTTTAGGTCCATATTTTCTTGTAGAAGAAGCTATTTTTTTCAAATAGTTTCCTAAATTCATTTGGCACATATACATGTAATAATTTTAATTTAAATAATATAGGTTACCATCATAAATACTGAATTACAAGTAAATTTCAGACATCTTGCTCTCTAGGACAAACAGTATTTATTCAAAAATAAGTCCATTTATTGAAATTCTTAATTTCAACAGTTTATTGTGGTAGAAGGTAACATGTAATTCCACTGGGTTTTCTTTAAATATTTATGATTGAAGACAACTCTGTATTTTAATAATTGATTCAGAAGCCCAGTTTCTCTTCTAGGTACATTACCCTCTCATACTTAAAAAAGTAGTGGTACATAAATCTTAATCTGGTGGAATGACACCTTAGAAATGGATTTACTGCTCTCCTGTCTTTTTTGATAGTATAATTCTCAGGGGCTTAAGAGTTTTCTCTAAAACTCCCTTACAAAGGGGCGTTATAGAAACTAAAGTTGGTAATCTATGTACTCTTCTTTTATGCCTATGTTCACAAATTAACTTTTCATTTATTCTCGAAGTAATAATTTCAGGAAAGTTAATCAGAAGGCAGCTGTAGGATCATTTAAAAAACAGCTTTTTGTTATTAGTGTTTATTTAGAAACTTTTTTTGCCTTCTTTTTAGGGGTGTGGCATAATTTTGTTCTTGGTGTTGCCAGTTTCATGGTGTTGTTTCTGCTGCCAGCCATTCTTTTCCCTTTCTATTACACGGGTGTTGGGGCACTTGTCACTGAGGTAGCAGAGGTAAGAAGGATATTTGCTGTTTCCATGTTATATGCTTTGTGATCTGAAATGTACCTGTATCTCTGATTATCACAATCAGAATTGGTCAGTGCAGCTCTTTGCAGAATCTGATATACTGAACTTCTTGCTTAAAGGGTTTTCTTTCAGTCTCATGTATCTTAGTATTAGTAAATAAAGGAACATGATGTGAATAATCATAGACTAGTTAGCATACTATAAAACTGTTGAGACATTTGTGATGAGTTTGCAGGTTTATTTCTGGTTTTAACTGTTTTTCAGTGTTGGCACAAAGCAAATCTACTGGAAATTGTGTTATCACTCCAGTTACTGCTATCTTTTTTCAATGTTAAAGATTATTTTGAGCTGATTTCCTTGTTTGGTCAGCTGGAAGCAAAGTAGAGATAGACTTCTGGGATTCTGGAAAGGAATGATTTTTTTTCTGATGTAAATACAGCACAGTTGAACAGCAGACCTGAAAGGTTTCAGTCTTTCTTGGACCTAAAAGTCAATTGATAAAGCTCATGAGAGAGTGGCATTTATAATGCTTTATTACCTTTGAAAATATAGTTACACCTGCTTTCTTGAAAAGTTTAGGGTATTAATTTAAGTTACTTGAACTTAATATGTTGTGAGTTTTCTTACCATTTTGACCTACATGAAAATAATTACTCAAATTTTAAGATGTGTCCAGGACATCTGAAGACTTCCCTTTCCTTCCCCCCCATTTTTTAGTGTCTTAACCTAAAGATTTCATAGTATACACAGAACAGTAAACTAATCCTTGTTTATCCTCCCATAGTAATATGACTGGCTTCACTGTTCTTCTCAGGATTCTCCTGCCAATGGACCGAGAGGTCTTTTTGTGGGAGACCTTGTCACTAACCTACAAGACTGCCCAGTTTATAATGTGGAAGACTGGAATTCCTGTCTGGGAGACATTTCAGAGAAGTCACAGGTCGGCTACTGTGTAAGTGCAGCCACCCTACAGCAATTAAGCTTTCCAGCTAGAGGTATGACTTAAGGTGCTCTCCTCATTGTTTTGTATGTTAATTAATCTATATTTTAATTTAATCATGTCTTAAAGACTATTTTGGATTTAGAATTTGTTGTTGGGGTCAGATTTATTGTAAGTCAAATCTGGTGTCCTGTCTTAAGCAATTACCAATGTGTCATGCTGTTTTGTGAAATCTGAGAGAGGGCTACACGTAGGAATTTCTCTTGTCTTTCAGTCATCTTGTACAAATATCCTGTATGATCTGAATAATAATATTTGCTTCTTTAGGATATTGCAGAACTTTGTTCTTAGCAGTAGTACAATTATCTCCTCTGTTTTAAGTTCTGTAAAATGGATCAAATCAGTGATCTTTTGCAGATGTAAATTTCATGTTACCTCACAGCTTTGATCAGCATGACATTGCAAATTATATGATTTAACCCAATGATGTGCTTTATTATGGCCATTTCTTCAGATGTGTCTCCCTATAGGGTTTTATGTCATTGCCCATAAACTCAGTTTTGTCTGGGTTGCACATACTGCTTCTGGAAGTCAGTCTGCTTCCTTCTGTTTCCTTTTATACATTAGAGTGCTTGTTACTCTAAGGGCTTATCCCCAAGAAACTGGAAAAAAAAAAGAACTGAACTAGAACAATAAACAAAAATTGAGTAGAACAAAAAACAACAGTCAAGTTAAATTAGCTGAGTGTCTTGTGACATGCCCTGAAGCTCTCTAAAGTTTCTTTCATGCAAGCACTCATGGAAACTGAATTCCAGAAGTAAGGGGCTGCTGCTGAGCAAAGCTTGTGGGAGGTTATTCCCACAGCTTGAAAATTGTCACTGCATTTTTCCATCATCCTGGAAATAAACAGGAGGTCTGGCAACTCGACTGTCTTTGGTTTTGATGCACTGTAGAATTTCTGTGACTCTGAAACAAAGTTGGGGTTTTTTTTTAATTATGCAAAGAAAGTGATCATATAGCTGATACTGAGATAAATATTTGAACTGGAAACTAGTGGAGTATGGGTAAGAACCTGCTTTTAGAGGTCTGACACTTTGAATTACGCCTCTGAAGAGGAGTGCAACTTTGGCCCATGCTTTCATCTGGGCAGGGATGGCAAGAACCAATTCTCAGATGTTGTAGGTATATATATCCTCAGATTCTGCTGTTCTCTGAAGTGCAATTTTGGAGTCATGGGTAATAAAACTGCATATTTTGCAGATGAACTAGTCCTATTTAGATTGGAACACTAGAGGCTTAGTGCTGGAGATTCAATATTGCTTCCTAGCCTGGTTGCTGTATTGTGTTAGCAGTCCATTGTCCCCATTGCTGCCTTCTAATCAGACCAGTCTGTCTGCATTTTCAGAGTCATAAGCCTCCAGCAGTGAGAAATATTCCTCTGAAATTAAATGAATTCTGTTTGGTCTTGAGCAGCTGTCATTTATCAAAAATTTGACAGTTCACAACTTGACATAAATACAGAGTATTGATAAAAATGTATATAGCAAATGGACTCCATCTAGTTGACTATAAAACAAATGGAGAGTGAACTATCTGAGTATTGAAGCTAGAGAGAAAACAATGCCCTAAGGAACTTTTTTAAATTAAAAAAAAAGTGGTTTCAATGTAGTTTATAAGAATACTAATTTCATGGTCATTTGCTATTCAAAAATATATGTGGTTTCTTAGCCTCAGGGTAATTGAAAAAAGGTTTGTACGGTGCAGTGCTTGCACCTGTAAGCCTCAGGCATAAAGTTCCATGTCAGTGGATTGCAGGTTGTGCAGTGATAAATCAGCAGCCAGTATCACAGGCTTGATCTGCCTTGCTGTGATACAGGTCCTTACCCTGACCATTCTTCTACATCTGTGTGTGTTTAAGCGGCACAGCAAGTTAGGCTTAATTCATTTCAAGAGCATATGTACAAAGGTTCTTTACCAGGCTAATTAAATCAAGGTCTAAAACATCATTTGTTCACTGCTGCAGCCTTCAAGGCTTGGAAGGCCTTCATGATGTAAAAAGTATGTTTTGAGTCTTGGCCATTTCCACAGCCAGCCAGTGAAATCAGTACAGTGGTAGCTAACAAATTTCTAAGCCAAATATTGGTGCAAGTTAGGGGCAATGGATATGGAAGTGTTTTGCAACTTGTAATACTCAAAATAATGCAATGTTAGATCCCCAGTATCTCAAGGAGATTTATAAAGGTGAAAAAATCAGTATGTCACGTGACTGAAATCATGGGACATTCACGTGTTGGTGGTGAAGCTTTATTTGTAGTTGTGACTGAGCCTCAGCTAGACTGTGAATTAGTGTAATTCTATGAAGGCTGCAGGACAATTAATAATAGTAATAATAGTTTTACTTCATTCAGAGACTAATTTTTTCAACAAATAATATTGATTATTTGCTCTATGCCTATGTTCTTTAGTTTACAGAAGACTTGATGGCACAGTAGAATGTTGTAGTAACAACAGCCTCACAGACATTTGCTTTTCATACAGCAATAAGTTGGACAGCCATCTGGTAAGTTACTTAAACTGCTAATTCTCTTTGGCAAATCTATTTTTTTTTTTAGAATTTAATTAGTAATATTTGCCTACACCTATACAGCATACTCAAGTGTTTAAGAATATCTACAGTTTGTAATAAAGCTGTGCATGTATACAATTTTCCCAATTACAGCTTAAAAAACTACAAAATGCTAGTTACAATTTTTCCCATAATCAAACAGGAAGTCTCTGGAAGAATCATAAAAAATCTTAGGCACCTCATTCCTTTAGGCAGAAAGACACCTCAGTCATTTTCAGTATTCTGAATGCACAATACTGGTGGGAAAAAAAACTTTTGAGAAGAAGTTGAAATTGCTTATTTTGGTGTTTCAGTCTTTTAAAAGTATTCAGCACTACAGGGAAAGCAAAGCCCTGTACTGTCTGTTCAGTTATTTTGTCTGAAGGCAGCAGCACTGCTCCCTAAATTTAAATAAAAACATGCAGGAGAAGGTCCTAGAGATTGTCCAGTTTCTCAACGTAAGGGCCCATACTTAATTTTTTTTTCACTATGTTGATTTTCTTGTCGCATAGAAACCAAGTTTCTCAGTAGGATTTTGCCTTACTCCCTTAAAAAAGGGTTTAGCAGCATTCCAGTGCCTAAAAGTGTGCCTACAACAAAGCTGAGGAGAGACTTTTCACAGGGGCATATAGTGACAGGACAATGGGGAATGGCTTTAAACTGAAAGAGAGCAGATTTAGATTAGACATTAGGAAGAATTTCTTTACTGTGAAAATTCTGAGCCACTGGCACAAGTTACCCAGAAGAACTGTGGATGCCCCATCCCTGGAAATGTTCAAGGCCAGGCTGGATGGAACTCTGGGTAACCTGGTCCAGGAGTAGGTCCCTGCCCATGACTGGGGTTGGGAATGGGATATCTTTAGGGTGCCTTCCAACCCAAGCCATTCTATGATTCTGTGAAACTTCATCAATGTTTTTTAAAATATGTGTTCCATACTGACAGTGATGGAATATTTCTCTTGGTTCTTTACAAGCAGAAGAACACACGAATCAACTGTGTAAACTTTTCTACACATACCAGTTTGTTATTGTTCTGACTCTACTGATAAATATCTGAAGAAATTAAAATAATTTTTTTCCAAATCTGCTATGTTTACAGTTTCTGCAGTGGTAAACTTCCCACTCCAGGGTATTTAACCACTAAGAGCTGAACACATTCCAGTGGTTCATTTGAAATAAGGCGGTGTCAAGCAAGATTTGATAAATCACTATTGCATTGAGCCTGGGCGTTCTTAAGCTTGTGGTTGCTACTTATGAACAGGGAAGAAATAAAAGCATCAGGAAGCTTGAGACCTTGTGACTTTCAGGTGTCTTTAGACTGGCTGCAAGTTTTGAACATTTTTTTTAGTGGTCTTTGCAGTGCTATGCAGCAGTTTTTGAAAGTGTGTCTTCTCCTTCATTAGAGTAGAAGGAATTTGTATCAAGGTTAATGGTGAGGGTCTGACACGTGTTATGGGGAGTGCAATGATCAGGCTGAGAAGGTAGAAATTACTTTTGCTTTTCCTCCTAAGGCAAATAGTAGATTATGATTCCTTGCTTCTATTTTTAGAACAAAAGGAAAGGTGTCACTGAGATTTTCCAAGAGACATGAAGGGGAAAACTAATTTCCTGTTCCCTTCTGCTGTACTGTCTTTGGCCCATGTGGAGCAAGAAAGATCTGGTCTGTCAGACTTAGGGAGTGGAAGAGTGTTACAGGCAGGGGTTGGGGCACAGCAGTGCGTTGAGTCCTGTGTTCATCTTAGTTGAGAATGATTTCTTAGCTACCACACACCAGGTAGGTTTGTTGGTTTATTTGCTGAAACTTCATTTTGAACAGATCAGTCACTAGGATGTTGATACAGGCTCTGTCCATTAGAAATCACTGACCTATGTTTAGATGCCATGATTTTTTTGTTGTGCATATATGTACTTTGCTAGAAATAGTTTGCTTTTATTTTGGTACACGTACATACCCTCTCTTCCACACTACAAAATATGGAATGACAGGTTGAATATGCGTCAGGTAGAGATTTGTGAGGATTTCACAACAAAAAACTAGGGGAAAAAAAATCAGATTTTAGCTCTTCATGGGCTTGTATCAGTGAGGCATTTCTTTGCTTAAAAAGGAATCTTTTGTTCCCTTTATTTTGATGTGCTGGAAAATAGCTTACCTTTACCTTTCATGATGATTTTAAACACCCTTTGCAGTATGCCTGTCTGCCAGCACGAAAAGTTATTGAAGCCAGCAAAGTTTGTCGAACCAACATGGACTGCCATAAGGACTTTGTTCCAAGCTTTTGTGTGACTCCTTCTTTGGAGAACCAAACAAGGCTCATCAGGGTAAAGCATCCGCCCCATATTGACATGCTCTACGTAGGACACCCCATGCATCTTCAGTACACAGGTTGGTATCATTTATTGGAAGTTTAGCAAAAGCAATCTCTAATATTGTTTCCTTTGCCTGCCTGCTTAAACAAGGTCTTAGAGTGCTTCTCAGTTAATTTGTTTAAAGCAGAATCCATTTCTTGTTACAGCCAGTGGAGAGACATGGACTACTCAGACCTAAAATAAAATGTTCACAGTGCAATGAGTTATGAAGGCAATAGAAACCATATGTGATATGAGATGGTTGTTTTTTCAGAAAACTATGAAAGGGCTATTTCTGGAACAGATCTTATGCAGGTTAGTCATAGGAACCAGGTGCATGCATTTTCCTAGCACATAAATGTCTCAAAATGCTATTTTAAAATCTCTAGGGCACCTTGCTCCAATGCCTTGCCTGGAATATTAGCATGACTGGTTAAATCACACCTAATATCCAAGTATCTGTGACAGATTCCCGTGACTACTGAGCCACAAGTGTTATCACAACATAGTTTTTTTCCTGATTTATTTTTTCATTTGACTGCCCTAAATTAAGTAACATATAAAATTTCAGTTCCTATCTTTGAAGTTCACTGTGACTCTCCTTTGGGCATCTTATATAAATAAAAAGTTATTCTGCTCCTGAAGTGAGTATGGAAAGAATGAACAAATTCATCAACATCCGACTTGATAGCTTGCGTGGCATGGTGAAAATTAGCTGCAGATGGGCTTTAAGAAATTTGAAGTGTTAAATTACCGTCCCTTCCTGTGAGGAAGGTATCTGTTCCTCACAGGCAGCTGAAACTCTTGGGGTGATTTTAGAAGTACTGCCTTGGAAGTATCTCCTTAGGAAGGCATTGTATTTTTCTGAATAAGCACTGAAATTAGGTACAAAAGAGTTTTAGAAACAGTGATGAAATCTGATGAGGTAAATCCAATAACATTCTTGGATACCATATTTTTAACTAATCTATCAGTCTTTATTTTTCCATACTGGTAATTTGATACTCTGTGAGGAGTTACTTATTTCAACTTTTTTTATAATATACTCTAATTTAAGCCCAAAATATAATCTCTTCATTTCTTACTTCTGGCCTTATGCTATTTAAGAGGAAAACATTTTTGACTTGTGTGTTACCAACACACGCTACTGTATCTGATGATATTTATTTCAAATGCAGCAATATATTTTAAGAATAGAATTTTATAATTATTCAGAATTCCTTTTCTTGGACTTTAGCAATACAACCTATTGGTACTGAAGAACAATTGATGTTTTTTCCCTTTTCAATACATTGGAGCAATGGAGTTTTCATTGGTGTTTCCCACTGTAGTAATTCTGCATAAGAATTGAACCTGCCAGTCTTTCAGAAGTTAGAAAAGAATGTTATTGCATATAAAGGGGTAGTTCTTCTTTAAGAAGTTGTTCTGTAAAAATACTGTTTGCATACACGTGTAGGAGTAGAATTTTAAAGGGATTTACCCTTGGAATTGTGCACTTAATGTATTAATTTGAAAGCTAGAAGTTTAATTTTATTACCAGCTTTGCTGCAAATGTAATCTATGCTCTTATGTTCCCTTTGGAAAAACACTAGACCAAAATGATAGGATGCTGGCTTGGGTAACAAGCAGTCTGCTGTGCCATTGTAGAGTTTCATTCCAGTGAAACAACTTCTAAATATTTCAGGCTTAGCATTGCACTGTGCAGGACTGGCTGGGGCCAATAGGTTTGGTGTGGGTTTTTGATTTTTTTTTCCCCAAATGTGACTGATCAAAATGTGGTAACTGGTTTTTACAGTTAAAAAAAAAGAAAATAATTTCTTCCTGTACTGTATGAGCTTTGAAATAGGAATATGTTTTAATGAAATGCCTTATTCTGTAGTGTGATCTTTCTGCCTGCAGGAAACATTACTTTTTAGAGTGGTGCTATATTTAACACACAACATAATATGGGAGTTGTAGTACTAGTGTGTACTATGACTATACTTTCTCTAGAAATGTCACTGAAGCAATGTTTGAATAACATTCTAAAATTATGCAGGCATTATTTTCTGCTTAGGCTTGTATTGTTGTCATGGCAGTCCTGATTCATGGAAAAGCAGTAATTATTTCATATTTTCATTTGAAGGTAACTTCAGGTGACATATATTTTTTTAAAAAGTATATCTGTATTAGCTACTCAGAAGAAATAGTCTTAACAGTTTATTTCTATTAAATCTGTTGCCTCAAATTTAAATATCCTAGCAAAGATATTTTTGTTGTTATGGAGGCAATAGATACCACTTGTTTCCAGTATTTAAAAATAGCAAAATTTTAAAGAATTATAATCCTAAATGAACTTGCAGGGATGGAGATTTGGCCAAAACTAAAACAGAAGCATGATTAGGAGTGCATGTTGTTTGGGACAGACACATTAGTGCTTTTAATTAGCATTCTTTCTGTAAAAAATATTTTCTAATATAAACTCATACTGCCAGTTCAATACAAATGGTATTAAGTCTTTTAAACTCTTCCTATTGCAGGCCAGTTATGTTCTAAAGTCCCTTCCTCTGTTGGACTGTTGCTATGTAAGGTTGAAATGGAGAGTCCTGTCAGTACTGCCATGCAAATTTGCAGTGTTTCTTCTTTATCATGTATAAGGGGTTTTATTCCCTCATGTAATTTCTAATAGTGCAACATTTTTGCTTCCTTCTCTGGCCCTTGTTAGTTGGGAAGAATCTAGTGACTAAGATTTATATTAGGAATTCACACTACTTGAGGAAACATCATATCCCTGAATCTCTTATCCATCTCTTATCCATCACAGACCAAAACTGTAAGATTTTCTTCACAAAAAGAAGGAACTTACCTGGAGATCATTTCCTCAAGCTTGACCAGCCTCCTACTTCTGTTATATCCAAGTCTTTTAAAATAAAAAGGCACTTCCTGGCTTTGGACATGTTTAGGAGCAACAGCAATCCATGGTGAAGGTCTTTCTGGTACAGCCTGCTCTCTCAGTATTTCCATGCTTGTTTACCCTTCTAACTGAGGATGGTCCTTCATTGCTTTTAACCCAGGTTTGAAGGATTACACATAGAGTTCTTTAGGAGACCACACAGAAATATCTCATGCCGTGCTGTCTGTCTCCTCCATGGCATACATGCCCTTTCCCCAATGAAGAAGTTTTGAAAAGCTCTTTGGTCAACCTAGTCTCCAAGTCACTTCCAATTAAAATTGTGTCTGTTGTGAATCCTTCTCAATATTTGCCAACACCATCTAGCATGAGCCAACAAAAGAAACATTATTTCCAGGTCAAAGAATTGTTTAATTAGAGTGGGAAAACAATGACTGTTTTCTCTCACCCAGGCTCATTGCTGTTCACCTCTTCCCAGCAGTGTCTTTGAAGACAAGCCTGTAGAACATAATTTCTGTAATTCTTTTGTTATTCTTCAGTGGACAGATTTGCCCACTACCATTAGGTTTGATCCATTACAGCCACAAAATTCATTGCTTAATATTACAGTCTCTAAAGGTCAGTCCAGCAACTTCCTGAAGAGTTTCTCTGTGTTTGGAGCTTGCTTCAGCAGCAAGGTTTGGAACTTAGTTCCATTTCTAGTGGCTGTCAGTGATAACACTTTATTGTAACAGAGAGGGAAGAAGAGCAATGATCCATTCTCAATGTAGGCATAATTTCAGGTTCAGGATGGTAGTGGCCATTAGGTGTTTGTCAGGAGACAGTCAGGCTTTAAAACTACAGTGTTTTGCAGTGTGTGTCTTTTGAAACCTTTGAATACACTGGCTGTCTCAGACATTTTGCTATTTTGGCTCATGAACAGGAGTTTTGATCAGATGTTCTGATACCAGCCTTCAACTTGACAAGTTGTTTGCTTTGGGTATCACTTGACCTGTGCATACAGACAAACTGGGTAATGCAGGGCTGGAGAGCAGCCCTGCAAGAAGACATCTGAGTGTCTTGGTGAGTGGCAAGCTGAACATGAGCCAGCAGTGCCCTGGCAGCCAGGAGGGCCACCTGTGTCCTGGGGCCATCAGGGACAGCATCGCTATCTGGGCAAGGGAGGGGATTGTCCCGCTGCTCTGCACTGGGGCAGCCTCACCTCAGGTCCTGGGGGCAGTTTTGGGCACCACAATATAGGAAAGATATAAAGGCATTAGAGTGCATCCAGAGGAGGGCTACGAAAAGGGTGAAGAGTCTAGAACGGAAACTGTTTGAGGAGCGGCTGAGATCACTTCCTCAGCCTGGAGGAAACTTCATCATGGTCTACAAACTCATGAGGGGAAGTGGAGGGGCAGGCACTGATCTCTCTGGTGACCAGTGACAGGACCCCAAGAAATGGCCTGAAACTGTGCCAGGGGAGGTTTAGGTCAGATATCAGGAAAAGGTTCTTCACCCATAAGGTGGTCAGGCAGTGGAACAGGCTCCCCAGGGAAGCAGTCTTGACTGTCAAAACACCAAGCTTGACAGAGTTCAAGCAACATTTGGACAATGCTCTCAGGCACATGGTGTGTCTCCTGGGGATGTCTTGTGCAAGGCCAGGAGTTAGACTTGGTCTTTGTGAGTCCCTTCCAACTCTGGATATTCTGATACTATACAAATACTTGTGTGAAGACTGTCCCTTTTATTGAGACAAAAAGCCAATCCCTGAAGCTGTTGGTTGTGTTTCTGTCAGCCCAGCCCCTACCCTGGCAGGCCCACCTTCAGCTTTGTCCAGAGGGCTGGGCCAGCAGGTTTGGGGGTGGAGGGGGCTGTTTCTGTTGTGGCTGGGGATGGGCAGTTCCCACAGCTGCTTGAGGGCAGCCAAGGAGGGGCAGGGGAACAGGGACAGCTCCAGGATTAGATGTGTGAGTTTCTTAGGGCTACTGCAGTGGCAGGGGAGGTTCAGGTGAACTGGTCTGGCTGTCTGAGTGTGTGATCAGGCGGGCGCGTTCCTGCTGGTCTCCAGAGAGTTCCCTGTGGAGAGAGGAGGTGGCTAAGCTGCGGGTGAGACACAGGGACTCTCCTCCACAGCGGGGCCCAGACCTGGCAGAGCTCACTGCTGTGAGTGAAGCTGCTGGCACACCAAGCAGAGGGACTCCTCCAGGCAGGTTCACTGGTCAGCAGGAGGTGCCAATGCATCTCTTGCTTTCTAGAGCAGTATTACCCCCACTCTTTCTCATCCTGACTTTGTTTTGCCTCTGCCTGTCGCTCATGCGAGCTGCTCTTATCCAGGCAGGCTCAATTTGAGCAAACACTGGCTCCAGTCCAAGTAGGCTCCCCAAGAGAAGACCCAGAAAATAAGAGGCCAGTTAAAGCTGCTGACAGCTGCAAAAGCCTCAGCAGAGTTTTTCAACCAATCACTAACTTGCTCCTGCACAGCAGCCTGACTAGAAGCACTTTGTGGCTGTGAGCTGCCTTTGAGGGAAGCAGGAGCTGTGAGGGGATTGATGACTCACCGTTTTCTCCCACACCAGCAGATTGCGAGAGAGCACATCAGTACCCCAGCTGTCACAGCAAGCACGACTATCACTATGCCTACTATACAGCCTGTTCCACGACAGAAAACACTTTCTATGTGCTCGTGGGCATTAGGAGCTTGTTTGGTTGTTTCTCCAGCCTTTTCTGCAGAGCAATTCAAAGTGTTAGCCTGTCTGCTGCCAGTTTACCACTTGTGAACTTGCAGCATGTTTGATACCACCAGAATGTTCTGTTTTCCCCCCAGTGCTGGTCCTGGAGGCATACTCCCACCCTTTGGGGATGGTTGCCCCTCTGAACAGATCTCAAATGAGCAGGAGTGGGGAGCACTGCTGCTTGGCCAGTCACTTCTTCGGCAAAAACTCATCAGGAAGTTCCACGTGCAATTCTCCCTCTCTGGGCCAGCTCCCACACCCCAAGGGGATGGAGTCAGGCCTTCACAGGAGACACTTGAGCCTTGCTCTCCCTGTTTGCCCTTTCCCCAGCATTTACACCCCTTGCAGCCACTCCCAGGTTTCTGGATGTGTTTCCCCATAAGGGACCCCAGCAGGACTGCTCAGTACCTGAATGCTTTTGGTCTGCTTGAGGAGATTCACCAGCTTTCACATTCTCTTTTTCTTCTCCAGACTTTGGTAGTACTGCCAAAAAGCAGATACAAGTAAAGCCTCAGCATGGCACAGGCATGGAGGATGCAGGAGGGTAGGGAGGTTCCCTCTAGCTGCCTTGCCCAATATATGAGTCTGAACGCTAATGTGGATCTCAGCTCATGAGAGGGATCCTGCCTGGGGCTACTTTGGTAGCTTTGGTCATCTAGATACTCAGAGCAAGCTCTGGGATGGAGCTGCAGGGGAAGCTATGTTTGTGCAAGAGTCCTGTTTTGCATTGTCTCTGCAATGGGATCCAGATGTCTTGAACCCAACACACTTTCAGCTTAGTTGCTGATGTGACATCCAAGAGTAGGCACTGGGAAAGAGCCTGCTGCCACACAGCCATCCTGTGCTGACCATAGGACAGCAACTACCTGGCCATGCCAGAGGCTGGCATCAGCCTTGGGATGAACGAGTTGCATTTGACATGGAAGGAAGATTAAAAGGTAAATGTACTTTCTTCTAGCTAACTTACCCGTGGGATTATGCATATGCTTGGTGGCTGGAGATTTCTGCGAGCCGTCAGCCTCAACATCTTAAAGAAAATTGCTCATTAGTAAGCTATTGACACATTAGTGATAATTACTCTTTCAAAGGAAGGGACATTGAGAACTTACATGCTCCAAGCTCGCCCAAGGGCTCCAAACCATCTTTCTTCCAAGCTGCCAGAGAATCTGCTAGAGAATCAGCTAGAAGCAAGCACAGAGACGTGTTTCCATTGTGTGTTGGGATCTTCTGCTCTTGTGTACAGAAGCACTGGATGGGGGTCAGGTAACAACGTGGGAGCCAGGTGTCAGTGGATTGCCAGAGCTGCAGAGGACCTGGGGACCTCTGAGCTGGCAGTTCAACACTCTTCAAGCACAATGTGCAACATCCCTGGAGGAGAGATGAGCCCTTGGGATTCTCTTAACAGGAGAGTGCTCACACAGAGGAAACCCTCACTAAAGCACTGGAGAGAAGACCCCCCTAGCCCATGAAAGGCTGGACCAGTGCTGGCAGCTTACCTGCTTCCTGTGATATCTGTCGAGCATAGTTGGCAGCCAGAGAATGCAGGACCATAAAGAGAATGAGGAGGGAGAGGAAAAGACGCTGGACAAGGGCCATGGTCCCCCTTCCACCACACTGCTGCTGCTGCAGTTGGGGATGGGGGCTGAGCAGTTGGTTCTTATGGTCAGTGCAGTGCCATGGAGTTCTGTGACCTCATGGTCTCGTGCAGCCAGGGCAGGGCTGTGTGGGGGTGGCACGCAGGGTGCTCATGGAGAGCTGCTGGAGCACCATGGGGCTGTGTGACCTCATGGCCCTGGAATGAGCGGGCAGCCAGGGTGGGCCTGTGTGGGGCTGGAACTTGGGGTGCTCCTGGGAAGCTGCCCTCCCAAGCAGGGGAGCACGTCCCATAGGGCAGCCCCACCCAAGGGCTGGGACATGGCCTCTCCACTGCAGGATCAAGTACACCTTCTACAAGTCTGCAGACAATACCAAGCTACGTGGTGCAGTTGCCACACCTGAAGGATGGGAAGCCATCCAATGGGACCTGAACAAACTTGAACCCTCATGAGGTTCAATAAGACCAAGTTCAAAGTCCTGCACCTGCACTGGGGCAATCCCCTGTATCAAGCTGCAGAAGGCTGTAGTGTCTGCTTGGTTAACCAATGTAATTTTTAAAATAAGACTGAAAGAGTATTTTAATAAAATATTGCATTTAGTTGAGTAATTCTGTATGTAGAATAGGTATAAGAGAAAAAAAAATTGTATCTTTGGGGCTTTTTTGTGGTTCAACTATTTTTTTACTGCAATGCCTTGGTACTAAAAACTGCTCAAAAAACACATAGAATGTTTTGAAGAACTTCCCAGTTGTATCTCTGATAGTCAGTGGCTTATCATGCAGGCTTTCTTCTAGAAAGAGATTAGATACAATGAAGAAATTCTTCACTAAACACGGTGAGGCACTGAAACATGTTGCCCATAGAAATGGTGGCTGCCCCATCCCTGGTAGTGTTCAAGGCAAGGCTGGATGGGGTTTTGAGCAACCTGGTCTAGTAGATGTTCCTGCCGATGCCAGGGAGGTTGGAACAGAATGATGTTTAAGGTCCCTTCCTACCCTAATCATTCTATGATTCTGTGATTGACTTGACTTTCTGACTTTCTGAGCTGGGTGGTGTCCAGGATTTCTGTCTGTTGTGGTCTTCACTCTGTCATCCAACAGACTTATTTTCTCTCAGTTCCCCTAAGTCAAAGGTCAGTCTTAAGCTTTAAGCAAAAACATGGCTTTCAAGCATAGGTAGTTTGGATACTGAATAGCTCTCTGCTTGCTGCCACACCAAGCCCATTCTTTTTTTGGTTCTCCTTGCTGTCCATATCTTTCCAACCCATGGTGTGTTTGTTGGCTGGACTTCTCAGAAGAGCATCTATTAACAGAAGAAAATGTCTTTATGTGGCTGAATGGACAATAATTCTCTGCCTTATGTGACTTTAGAACTGCTTTCCCCTGCCTTTGTTACTGTGTCCTTGAATTCTTTAGTGAACCTGAAGAAGTCTGATCTCACTCTTAAGGCAGACATACTTAGCACTACTTTTGGTATGTTATGTTCCCAGTGTTCTCTTAGCCTATGGTTAAAATTTCTCCAAGGGTGGGTTAAACTGCCCTTGGAAGTTCCTTTCCCAAGGGGTGTTTGTATTGAGTGGGATTTGAACTCTTGCCTTTCAATATCTCTGTGAGGTATGTATTTCTTATGGTTATAACTATTCTCCACATAGGTAGGGAAAATTCAGGCCATCGTGGCTGGCAACTCACATCTAAAGTTATTCTTTAAAGACAGAGAGTATTGGTGATTCTCTGCAAGTTTATTCTCAAGGTGGTTTTCTAATTCTGCATTAATTTACCCTAACCTCTTTCTTATGGGGATAAGAGTCTGCTGTGCCTTCCTTTTAGTATGAAAGGCATTTTTCTTGCAGCTATCACAGAATGGTTCTCAAATGGTCCCTGGTGCTGGCAGACCCAGAATGGGTGGAACATCCCTGTACTAACATAGTGCCTTCTGGCAGGTGTCAAACTACTGCACTTGACTTGAAGAATCTCTTAGAAACATTTGACATGCAGTCTACTGAAGGTTCATGTACACCTTCAAAGACCAGTGTGTACAGTAATAAAGTATTCAAGATCATGTGGTCCTTGACACTGCAATTTTCCAGTCACTATTTTTGAGGATGCCAAGTCCCACCTCCAGGTTTTTGAGTTGCACCAAGCTATATCTTGAAGTCACCATCTGAACACAGAAGAGAAGCTACTTATGTACTGACTATGATGCCTTGTGGAGGCTGACCTAGAACAGAGGTTAGACAGAGTTAAAGAATAAAGTAGGGATTTATTAAAAGGCCTCAATGGATACACCTTGGGCAGTACAAGAGGCCAGCCAGGGCTACACCCAAGAAGAACCTAAAATGGTCACAAAATGGATGACTGGTTACAAGGTCTCTCACTTTTATGAGTTCTGGTCCATTGGCATATTGGAGTTAATTGTCCAATTATTTCTTTAGGTTATGAAGTCCCATCCTTCTTGGGTTATGAAGTCCCATCCTTCTTGTTTGTCCCTCTTGATTCCACCATTGTTTATCCTCTTGGGCCTGAGATTTGGTCCTTGGTCCCCAGCTAGAGAAGGAATTGTTTTGTCTACCTACTCTGTGAAGAGAGCTTACCATCCCCTAATGTGAAGCCCAGACCCACACACTAAAGCAGTACAGAATCTGAAAAATATAAAAATAAAACCTGAGGCATCAGCTAACTGGTATTGTGTGATGCAGCTGTGAATTCCCTTGTAGCCTTTGCCTTCTCAGAGGGACTCCAGGATTCTGCTCCCCATCTCCCCCTCTCCTGTACAGCATGAGCTCAGCCTCAGGTTAGGGGGATCTTCTGCAGGTACCGCCAGAGAAAATTTTTTCTGGCCAAAAAATACACCCACTGTGTGCACCTGCTGTATGCATGTGGACTTGCACATGTTGAAAAAGTCTGGTAACTATAATCTCTTTTCTTTGAAAAATACTGGAATCGTACAGTGGGGTCTTTATGACTAAAGATGCCTCTGAAAATATGTATTTTAGATCTAGTTTTACTGAAATGCTAATTGTGCTTTGTGTAGTGACTTTACTGTGATAGTGGCCACGTTTAAGAAAAATATAATAGCTGCACTCTTGTAAAAACAAAAACACACAATCAAACCCTTATTGAGATTGATTATTTGTCCTGGAAGAGGGTCATTTCACATGTGATTTTTCTGCAAAATTATAATCTAAAATTCATAATGTTATAACCCTGGAATGACTTTTCATGCTTTGTGTATTTTCATTTCAGTAAGTCTCAGCAGTTTTGTACCACGACAAAACTTTCTAAGTATCGATCTGCCTGTGGTGATAGAGACATTTTGCAAGTATCCTTTGAAGTATGTTTGTTCTTTTAAGGTAAGAAGGGAACTGTTCACAATTTAGTAACCTACAAAACTTCAGTTGGATGTCATTTTAGACAGGCTGCCCTAAAATATTTCTGTAGAGATTTGACATCTTTATCCCATCTCTGCATTGATTATTGTCCATTTGCCAAGCTAAAAATGAAATCTCTCACTTTCTTGTGCTAAAGAGCATATTTTTGGTCAGTGCTTTTTTAACTCTTGAGGGTGAGCCTTAACAGATGTGACAAGAAAGCCAAAGTAAGCCTGAATTTAAGTCGGGAAAAAAGAGATGTTCTTGCTGGTTTTGCAATATCAGAGTTTTATTTTTGTGTCATTATACTGAACTAAATAAGAGGATATGGCAGTTTTGTTTTTGTTTTTTTTTTTTCTTCAAAAGAAAAGAAAATAGCTGTTCAAAAGTAGGGTAATTGAATTAATTCTTGGTTATTAATGAACAAGATTATATATATACACATACTTATAGATTAGTAGACTTGAATGTTGCTAATCTAGGAATCCTTGGCCTTAGGAACTGAAATGTTTATGCATGGCCATAGAATAACTAAACTGTGTGGTTCAGTTTAATAATAAATCCATAGAAGCAGAGGAAAGGTACCACATAAGCTCCTGCTTTCTGAGAACACATCAAGGTTCACACTGCCCCAGCTGCTTTCTGACTGTGTGTTCTTGCCAGGCCGTTCAGGATGGAGGTAGGTACTGCAGTTAGCAAGCCTTTAACCAGCAGTGAAATTTACCTGCCCGTGCCTCATTCCCACGTGCACACACATGTACAGAAATCCACTCAGCTTTTCTGGCTAACAGGGAGGTAGGAGAGATAGGTCAGATTTCTGATGATATTCTAGTCATTTGCTAGGGAGTGTTTTGGAAAATATTCCTAATCATGATTTCATACTTGGGTCTAGAATACCTTCTTAGTTCGGGCATGGCATCAGCTATAACCTTCCTCCAAAACCACACAAAGCAAGCGAAGATGGTGGTTTTGCTGTCTCCTGCTTTCACTCAAGTTGTGAGGAGTGCAGGTTTAAGTATCCCAACTTATCTCTTAAAAAATAAAAAATAAAATCTGTAAAGGCAATTCCCTGAGTGGGTATGTTATGGCATAAAATTAATTTTACTCCTATAATTTCTGTGAAACAGAATGGTAGCTAGAAAAATAACCTTTGTATGTCTCTCTCTACATACTAGAAATACAATACATATATCTTTATTTTTTATGATTTTTTTTTTTTAGCATTTTCTCAAATACTTTCAATGAACCTTAACTACATTCAACCAGGTACCTCATCTCACTATCAGGAGCACTGGCAGTTATCAACGCTGTGCCCTGCTTCGCTTTGGATGGTCAGTGGATATTAAATTCCTTCCTGGAAGCCACACTGAGCTCCCTAATTGTAGAAAAACAAAACAGAGAGCTTGTTGGCTTTATGATTTTGCTTGCTGGGAGTGCACTTTTGGCTGCCAATGTTGCACTGGGACTTTGGATGGTGACAGCGCGATAGAACATCAGATATTCTTCCATAAGTTCTCAAAGTACACAGAAATAATGAATGCATTACCTTTTAAAATTTGTCCAGTACTGAGATTGAAATAATTCCCTTAATATGACACTGAAAGAACAATCAACTGATGGTTGCTGTTTTAATTTAAAACTTCATAACACCGTGCCTGTGGTCATGGGAAATGTAGTAGGAAAAAGTTGGGGCCTTTTTATTTACTCTTTGAGCACTGTATTCGTTCTGGAGAAATTTCGTTTTAAGATTTCATAGGAAAAATCAGACTTCATTAATTCAGATCTCAAGGGAATTATTTTGCCTCAAACATTTGTAAAGTGGGAGAAAAAACCAGTTTTATTTTATAATTTAAATAATTGTCTTTGTGAGCTCTGATAATTTCTCAATCACGATAGTCTTCAGTGACTTGTTTTGGTTTTTTTAGTCTGGTATTCTACCAAACTGGATTTTAAAAAGCCCTAAAGTCTGGTCTCAAAATGGGGAAAAGCTAGGTAGATGCTTACCATATGTTAATGGGGAGAGAGCAGCCATTTGGGTTAATAGTTTTCCTTTCCACCTGGCCAAAATGACTGGAGGAATGTTTTCCTCAGGATGTAGATGAGGAGTGCCAATGTCTGCTAAAAATGAAGTATGTGGAAGAGTAACAAAGCCCACATGTTTGTGTTGCTTACACTTCAAGTTGTATGTTATCGGACACAGCTGAAGTTTTTTTAAAGGCAATATTTGTCAGCAATAGCTACAAGATAACTGAAATTTAGTTTCTGAGTGCTGAAGTATGCTGTGCACAGTTTTCCTAAGTGATATGTAATGTTTGTGGTGTTTTACTCAGAAAATAATGCTGTATTCTACCTGTTCACAGTTGAAAGTGAAACCTATTGTTTTTATGGTGTCTATCTTCTAATGCTATGCATGCAATATGTACAGTAACTCACTGATGATTTTCTGTATTTCAAAGGGTAATTTTCCTTTGCTAGGATTCATTCTGTTCAAAGATAGCTAAAAAAGATATTTAGCTTGTCTTGGATATGAATTATTTAGAGGAAGAATATGATTGTGACTTGAACTATTTAAACATTTGGCTTTGCTTTCTGAGATGAATACCCACCATATCCTTGTTCTTAAATCAACAGTGGAAGGACAGTCAGTGTTTTACTGACTGAAGTATGTCTGATGTGCTTTGAAGTTCTTTAGGTTTGTAATGTTTTGTACCCAATAGGATTATATATTTCATGTCTTTTCCTCCTGTGATATATTGCCTAGTTTATCTAAACCAGGTTCAGTCAGAGCCTTGCCTCAATATAGGCTGATATTCAAACAAAAATGCTCTGGTTTGGGAGCCTAAATATTTAAAATAGAAAATTTTAGAAAAATACCCTGCAGGTTCTGCCTCATACAGTGTTTCTCATAGGAACTACTGCAGCTCAGAGTTCCTTTACAGAAATGGCCTTTCCACCAGGAACTGAAGTGGAACCTAAGCTCCCAGATCCTGGCCTGCAGGGAGCACTGAAACATCCAGGACCAGGTAAAATAGATTCTTCTGGCACTTGAGGTGAAAGCCTGGGTAATTTCAAAGGAGGGCTGAGCCCAATTCCTGGTGTTGCTGCACAGATTCTATGATGTTTGCATTTGCCCACTGATGTGTACTTTTGCACAGCAGCTTTCACACTTCAGATGCACTCCTTTCTTATGATGATGCAAGCAGTAATGAGAAACCATGTTTATTTATTTGTTGTTGGCTAGTTTAAATCCTCTTCCAGTGCTGCCACGGGGTGGGTGGGCCCTTGAGGTTCACCTCTGTGGGGTGGCTGGCCTGTGCCTCTCCTTTTCAGTCATTTCAACCCAGGCAAACTGGGACAGGTCCTGGTAGGAGAAGGTGAATCCTTCAGTCCAGTGTGAGCTGGCCCCTTTGGGGACCATTAAAAGTAAAACAAAGTGCAAGAAAGGAAAAGCAAACTACACCCTGTAAGTCTAACTTTTCATCACTCCTGGAAACACAGAGAGTTTTCAGAGTAGCAGCTCTGGAGGGCCACTCTGCCATCCCTCAGTGGGCAGGAGGACAGGAGCAGCCTGGTCCTTGCACAAGGCTTGGCTCTGAGACTGTTCCAGACTGCCCTCTCACCTCAGTGGCTGTTTACTGATCTGAGCTCTTCCTTTCAGTGGCTCTATAACACTTTCCTCTGTCACATCCAATCTACAGTGCAAAAAATTAATTTGGACTTAGAAGTTTTAATGTAGTTTAGTAAAACAGGATATTGACTTTGAAAACATGTCAAGTTTTGTATTTATTTATTCATGTTGACTACAATGGCTTGGAAGAATCCTTTAGCATAGTGCCTCTCATGGAAATGTAGGCAACAGATTTGGGAAAACCCAAAGCTTCTGAATTGGCCTGCACAAATTTCATCTGCTATAATGAGGCTGGCTGGCTGTTCCTGGTTATTTAGTGTGCTACCAAAACATGAAGTTTTATCAAATGAAGCTAAAGCCAGTGTACTTTACACAGTCAATGAAAGCCACAGTTCTACTGAGTAGAACTTCAGTCTGTGTCTGACCTCATAAGGAAGAGGGTGGAGAAGACATTGGGTCATGGCTTTAGCAAAACAGACCCACTAGTGCACTGTAAAGACCCTAGATACCATGTGTGGAAGAGAGAGTACTAGAAGTGCTTAAAAATAATTCATGAATCCATTTCTCCACATGCTAAAATTTGACTGAGTAAGGGTTGATTTAGGTATGTACAGATTCTTTAGAGCAAGACTTTAGGCAAACTGAGTATGAATGGTGACCCAGCACATCTTAGATTAGTGTAGACAAAGGTAATAGTCAGGTTGGACTGCTCTCTTAAGAGGAAGTTGTTCAGTGGGTCCATTTCATTCTCTATAATCCTGACATATGGATTACATTCTGATAAGCATGTGCCATATGTACACTTACTGGGATGATTTTTCCTTGGGTTTTGGTCATTTATTTAGCAAGAGAAAACACAAAAGTACAGAGTGATTTTTGTGTGTTGGATTTTTACATCGGTATTTCTGATGTGTGTTTTGTTTTTGTAAAAATAGTAAGTCTTTAAATTAAATCCTTCTACATTTCATTCTAATTAGCCCCTCAGAATTTTTAATACAGAATCCGTCAATATCATTTTAGGGCATATTGACTGGACTATAATACACAGCACTCTTAAAGATGGGATGGCTGCTATTATTTATGTATATACTATGCATTTTAAATCTGTATCAGATGGAAAAGTAATGTCTAATATTCAGAAATGTTATACTTAGCTTTTGTTTGAAAATTTCCAGAAGAATTCCATAATTATAATCATTGTTCTACTTTTTTTAAATGAAGTTGTTTTTTATATCAGCAAATATTTACATAGCATTTTCTGATAGTGCATGATATGACATGAAAATGGCAAACTCCTTAGCATGGAGGACGTTATATGCTCTTTGCTAACTTGGGAATTTAAAACCAGCTTGCTTCTGTACAAATTAAATGAAAGAGGCTTCAGTAGAAAAAGTATAGACAAACTTGCGGATTAGTCATCCCAAATTATGAGCCACAGTGGAAAATGTGTTAACTCATCCTTTTTATTTAGAATGGAACAACCATGTTGTTAGTTTCTCTGACAACCATGTTAATAGTTAATGTGATAATTCTACATTTGTGGATATGTGTTTATACATACATTTGTATAACAGATACATACATAGCCATAGGATGGATTAGTGCTTTTTTAGGAATAGTTTACAGTAATCCTCTATCCTGCAATATAGACTTTTGTTTTTCTTTATCCACCTCTCTTTGAATTCTCTCTATGGTTTTCTCTGGATTTAAAAACAGAAACTTATGTTTTCTTCCCAAAAGCAATTCTTTACTTCTTTATTAACAGAAGACAAGTGATGAGTTCATGATGTAACCATAGCTGCATGAGTTTTGTTCAGCTGATGTTTAAAGCATGTTTCTTATTTCTGTGAAGCCTCAGCTACAAGCATGGTAAACACAGCTTTTTCAGGGCAACTAAAAAAGGTCAGCCTTCACTCTTTACTGCTGCTGTTTGTGCTGTTCTGGAGAACTGGGATGAACAAGGCTCTGTAGAGCATAGTGAAGAAATAAGGTTTTCAGGACAGAACTCTCCATGGCAGTCAGGGTGTTTCAGCTTTCTTTTAATAAGGATATGTTTTGTTCAGTTTAGCACATCAGCAATCCCAGAATTCCCATAGCTTCCCATACATTTTACATGATGTCATAGGGTGACCTGCAGGAATATTTTTAAAATAAATTATGTATGTCTTAAAATTCAGAGCTTTCATACAGATCTGGATATCACTAATGACAGATGAAGAAGGCTTATAAAGAATTATATAGCCTAGTCTGTATTTAATTGTTTTAAAAATATGTGAGTTAAACTCTAGATATAAGTAGTTATTTGTAAAATATGCTTTCTGTACACCTGCATTCAGACCAATTTCCACAACCAGTCTTGCCTCATCTTTGTTCTTGTAATTTTGTGAGTAAGGAATCTTGAATCTTAACACAGGTAAGACCCAATATTGGTATTATTTTATACCCTCTTGATCCTGAATTTCATGTGACGTGTTCTATTGATTAGTTATTTAATGTGACCGAGTTACCTGGGATACACACCCTGCACAGCGCAGCATTTGGGAACATTGCACTGGAGACTGCCACAAAACAGCAGCTCTGTGACTCCTGGTCCTTGGGCTCATCCACTCCATCATGTGAAGAGCAGATAGCAGCATTTAAGGGCAGCAAAGGACTTCAGTTCATGGCAGCTTTATGAAACTTTCACACTGCTGACCTGGTGTGAAAGGACAGGAACAAGGAGCAGGATATGACACGGCAATTCCTTTCATTCCATTTACATTGTCATGAAACTTGAAAAGAACTTGTAATTAACATGTCAGAGCAGGAAGATATGTTTTCCAGTCCTTCACTGAATCATTCAGTGACTGGTGGTCAAACTTTTTTTCTTAATACTTAGTCATTCCGTCGATAAATATGCGCTGATAAGTAGCATGGGTAGTTGAAGCATATTTTGTAAAATGGACCTGGGTGTTTCTCACCTTTGGATGTTCATCCTGGGATGGTTTTTGTAGCATCATAGTATAATTGATCTTCATTGATACTGGTTGAAAGTTTGGAGGCTATTTCCAAGCCTATTTGGAAAATCTACTTCCAAGTTGCTTGTTAATATTTTAAATTCATCTTTTCCTTACATTACTTTGGTTTTAGATTTCATATACTCAGTTGATCTTATCTGAAGCCTGTCAATGGAATATGTATTGTTTAGAAATTCACTGTGGTTTTTTTTTTTCCTTCTACATGGCCTTATTTTTCACACTGACTCACAGCTGTGGAATGTTAGATTTCTAGACCCTTTGTTCCCACTATGCATTGTTCATGATCATGGGTTTTTTAAAAAACAGGAAAAAAAGAAAGCTTCATTTTGAAAATGTCAGCTAACAAATATATGGAGCACTGAATAATGTATTGTGATTTTTGTTTTGCTTTTTTCTCTACTTAATTAACCAAACAATAAGTATTGTTTTCTATGCATGATAAATGTATCCTGCAAATAAATTCATTGTCTGATTGTTGATGTGCTTAAGTCTGTTTTTAAAAATAAGGTAGAGTGACATCATTCCTTGTTAGTGGCAATTGCCATATTCTGTCATATATTCTGTTCTCTTCATATGTGATGCATATATTCTCTCTGGGTACCAACAAGATACACCATCCTTTTCAGTATCTGACTACCTAAAAATAATATTAACTATAACTTTACTGTCCCTTATTTATCAGCTTATCACAGTAAGTAGTAGTTGAAATATTGGACGCTGGATGTCATCATCAAGGTAAGCAAAACCACTGCTCTGGCCAGTCCTGTGTGAAGAACTTAGAATGTCAGCTCTTACAAGGTGAACTCACATATGACAACCTCTGATTCGTTTATCCAGGCCAGCCTAGAGCTGGGCACATCCCCTGGTTCTGGACAGGTTTCCTTGGGTATCCAGGTGGTGTCTGGGCTGTGCTGGCACCCAGCTCTGTGTGGGAGGGAAGTGTTGCTGTTCCTTGAGCAAGCTCATCTGGAGCCAGCCAGGTTATTTGTTCTGAGAACTGAGCCAGCCTTTGTTGCCTACTGGACACGCTGTTACTTTATACAAGCAGAGCTGTTTCAGCAATTGTGGCTTTGTTCCCAGATAAAAGATTGCCATGAGAAATGGACACAAAGCACAGATTGGACACATTGGTAGGATTTCCCAGATAGGTTGCTATGCAGTTTTTGCAATTTTCTGAATTGCATTTTTCTGGCATGAGGAGATGAGATGCCCTTTTTTTATCTCTTACCCACGTTAAAGGTAGATACAATAGCATTTTTCTTTCTGAAGCATGTAAGCTTTTAGGAGAGTTCTGAGGTTGTTCAGTTGGTTTTGAAAAACTTATCCTTTACTGTGATGAGGTATGTTCCTCTTGTAATCTGGAAAAACAATCAATTATATCGTGTCATCCTGAGGAATGTTGCCTTATTCACTAATGTAATTTCAGGGTAAAATTTAAAAAGAAACCCTGTATCTATGAGTCTTATTGCTGGTAACTTTATAAAGAAAGTGAAATATAATTCTTCCTGCGATCATACAAGTTTGAACCACCAAGCAGAAGCATTCCTAAATATCTATAGTAGATCTGTATGTGCTAAACTCACTTAAATATTTTTAAAGTATTTTTACAATCTTCTGATGTGACCTACACAACAAAATAAAATTTAAGGTTTGATTCTAATCTTATGGTGGTAAACAGATAATTCACAACATTTATGAGGACTAAGCTGATAAATGTCTTGTAGCTGGACTAAAATTTCCCCCTTTTTTTTTACCTCAGAGAGAAGTGGGTCTGGTGTTTGCTTTCATACTTTTAAGGCTCTGCTGTTGTTGAAATATAATTAGATATTCTTACCAATTATGTGTCATATTATTTACATTTATGATTTGTTCTACCTCTTTTTAGTTCTTTACAAGTATATTAGTGGCTGCATACTATGTCACTGCCACTTCTGCCTGTCTTGAAAACACATGGTCCTACATACTTTTTTATTCCCCCTCAAAGGAATCTTTCAGACTGAAAAGAAATACTTTTTTACTTTTTTCTTTTTAATGTCATCCTTTTAATTTGTTAATTCATTACAAAAGTTCCTGTCCTTTTACCTTTTATGGCTCTTTGAGGACATCTATTAAAATATTACCAGATATTTTTTTTTAATTTCCCCAAACCAACTGAATTTGATTCAGCTGCCCACGCAGGCATCTGTTGTGGTCTGAGATATCCTAAGGTGTTCTTAGGTTAAAAATCTGACTTGAAAGAACATTTTGAAACTCATCCCCCACTTGTCTCATTTTGTCTCCTGGTGGATGAGTCCCAGGGTTTCTGAGACCTACACATGGGGCTTCCAGATGTGGGTGAGACCCTACTGGAGATCAAAGACATTCTGGACCAGCTGCTGGATACTTGGAAAGGTACCTGAGGGCATTTTGTATCACGCCAGATGCTTGCACGTGGGCAACAAATCAAGCCAAACAGATTCCTTTCCTTCCTTGCATTTTTTTCTTTTTGGCTCATGAATTACAGTAGACCATGAGGCTTTTTGAGTAAGTATATCTGACATAAAACTCACCTAAGCTTTTCTGTTTATGCAGAATAGTGTGATCCAGACTGTTAGAAAAGTCAGGCTAGCAGAATACATTCACTCTCCTCCTGCACTGATCTGAGGCCTGGAAGCAGCGGAAATGAGTGTTGCTGCCTCACCTACAGCAAGAAAAAGGAAGGCTGATGTTATGAGGAAAAATCCCATCAGTCTCAGGCTGTGGAGGCACCAGGTAGAGACGAGGCATGTGAGGGGCCTGTGATCATCTCTGCCAAGTGCCACAACTGTGCATTTGACTGGATTTCACTTGCAGGAGAAAAGAAATGAGACAGTTAAAAATGGGATAAAGTCAGGGAAGGCAGTGATAGAGAGAGGTGGTTTGTTCATTTACAGAATCATTAATAACTCCACAGTAAGCATTTTACTGCTTTTTTTTTCCATTGAAGCATTCATAGAGCTGACCTGCAACTAGAACTAACTTCAGTCATTGGTAGAAACACATTGGTAGCAAGATCAGAGGGGCAATAAAAGCCGCTTCTTCT
>NW_005054375.1:703080-713117 GCF_000277835.1 Geospiza fortis
TCCCTGACTGAGGATCAGGACCAATCTGACTTTCAGTTAGTCTGGATGCAAAGTCAGAACTTTTCTCCTTCTGTTTCCAGAGTCCCCCTTCAGCATGAGTTAACCTTACAAATGCAATTATTAAGAAAATCTGTTTTTTAAATGTTTTGCCCCTTGGCTCTGTTTTCATTCCTGTAGCTATTTGAATAACTAGCAGACACTTGGCCAAACCACCTGTATCTCTACCATTTCTGCAAAATCAACAAAGATTATGAATGTGCATTATAAACCACAAGTTCCTGGGTACTTGCCACTGATTATACCAACTTTTTTTCCTTCACTTTGACTGTTTAGACTTTATTAGATGCTTGAATTTATTCCCTGGAAATGTTCTGGCACTTACAGTGCTAAACGTGCTGCAGTGCTTAAGGAAGGAAAAAATGAGGAACCCAAACTTACATAGTGTGCTTTTTACAATAAAATTCACTGTTTTGTTTAATGAACCAACACAGATAAGATTATTTTATCATAGATAAAAGCTCTGGTTATTTTTCCAGCATTTATATTCAAAGGTACTCCTAAGGAGAGCACTTCAGTAGTTAACCTAACTGGCCTCTGTGTACCACTGACCTCTGCAATTAAATGGAGCTGAACCAGAAGTTAGACCAGAAGTTAAAATATTACTGTCATTGTGAAAACTTCAGCATATTATCATTGGTAATTTTTGATAAAAATGCAGAAATCTACTGTTCAGTTGAGATTTTAACTAAGTGGAACTGCACAATTTCTTTAACCTCTTTTTTCATTTTGATTGAAAATACCAAAAGCCATTCTGAAGAGAATATTTTAGCTTTCACTTACAGGGTTACTTAGAGGAATTCTCTTTTAACATGTGCAAATGATGGTGTAAAAATAAAAGTGCGTCATTTAACAAAGTGATGCTAAATGTGACACTAAATGTATACTTCACTCTTCTCATATACATGGTCATGAAACCAAACCTGTCATGTTCTGATGCAAAATAGCAAAAATAATCCATAAAATTAATGGTCATGCAAGTTTAAAAAATAATATTTTTTATTATTAATTACATATAAATAAATAAATTGAGAGGGAAAGCCCCTTAAATGAAGGCACTCTTCTGGATCAAAAAGGAGTTAAAAGGCAAAATGAATCTCTTATCTTCTGCCATGGCTTTGTGTATACACAGAGTTGTGAATTTGATAAGCACTTGGTGAACTTCTGCTGGACTGCACTAGCATCAGTTGAGATAAAAGTAACGATTGTTGGTGTCCTTAGAAGGCTGTGAACCATACAGGCTGTGCTGCAGTGAAGTGGCACTGTCAGATCCATAAAACACAACTTGCACTGAAGAAAGGTGGTTGAGCAGCTCTGTCTGGGCCTGGGATGTGAGGCCACCCTGCCGGACAGGAATCCATCCTGCTGTGCTCCCCTGTGTGACCCGCAGCCCCTGCCAGGGCCAGCCCCAGAAAGGCACCTGAGTCCTTAGCAGGGACTTAGGCCAGTGGATCTCACTAAGCTCTACCATTAAGACCTTTCTTGCCCTGAGGTCAACAACCCTCCAGAACTAGCTCAGATTTTTACCCAAAATAGCCCCAAGCTCTTCTGCACATGGCCAGCCCTGGCAGGAGAAGAGCTCACATACAACATCCAGGCTGGGGTCTGGCAATGACATGTGCTGCTCCCCTTGCTTGAGGCTCAGCGTAGCACTCAGTGTGAAATTTTATAATCCAGCATCCCACAAAAAGCAGCAGGGGTTAGTTCTGTCTTTAAATGCTGTGTGCAGGGGTGGGAGCAGAATACAGCAGATGGGAAACAGCCTGGTGCAATCCAGTGTCTGTTCACTGAACCACTGAACAGTTTATGTAATACTGTAGGAGTGTTCAGCATCCTGAGTGGCCAGGACCTACTTAAAATCTCTGGGACAGAGCCACAAAGTTTCCAGGAGTGTTTTAAATTGCGTCTTGGTTGATGGTTTTTTTAATCTTTGCTGTATCTGCAGATGCATACAAACCATGTAAGAGTGAGGTTTTCTTGTTGGAGAGGAGTGTTAAAGAGATGCTGCCAATTTTAGGCTTTGGGGAAAAAAGCTTTTATTTTAAAGAATAAATTTGCTTTGATATTTGAAAAGCTATTCTGCTTTTCTACAGAATTTGCTGAAATACCTTTTCAATGTTCAAAATAATGTTTTAACTTTCTTCCAAGTCTAGGGAGCGTGCAGCTTGGGCCACGGAAGCTTATGAACAAAGGAGCTTCGAAATGGGCTGTCTCCTCTTCAGTTGCTCCAAATGTTTGACCTTGTATCAGCCCCAAAAACTTGCTGTTGTGTAGCTGTAAGGCAAGTCAGCTGTCTTAAGAACAGCTTAACTTATTAGTCAGTTGGGCATCTGAAACTAGGAATTTTTGCTTGTGCATCCCAGGCTTTGGAATGCTGTCCTATGAAATCTAACACTGCAGCCAGACAATTTGACCTGATATCAGGAAATTGTAGGTCCAAATTAAATTGAGTTCTTGAAGCAGACCCTGAATATGATATGCATGTGAAAACAGAGCTATATTGTGCACGAGCAGTAAGACTCTTATCAATATGGAAACATGAAGGAATCCTTCCTTCCCTCCTCGTTCACCTCAGACATGGTGTGGCTACACTGACCTTCGTGAGAAACATCCTAGCCCTATGGGGGGGGAGTATGAGTGTTAAAGTGATAGCAGAATAAGGTGGCATGGCCTAAAGAACAGGGTCAGAACTGGACCTACTGAAGGAGGAGAACAGTTGCTTCAATGTACAGAATGAAGCAAGGGGCTTCTCTTGTAGTTAATGCATTGTGCAAAGGCTCTTTACTTCTGTAGTGTAAGACATAGCCCTTTTCTTCAAGCACATCTTGTAAAAGTTATTTTGTATTAAAGCATAAGGATGTAGCAATCAAATGGAATTTGGAAGTTTTTTTTGCTTTGGGCTGTAATAAGCTTTCAAGACTGCTTGTTGATTAAACATGCTGCTGCTGTGAGGGGTGGAATTCAAGGACTGAACCCCACCTAGCCTGAGTCACTTGCTTTAGGCATTTGGAAAGTCACCCTGGCCTCTCTCTAGAGTTAACAAAGACAGACATACCACCACGGATAAGCCATGTGAGGAGCACCAGGCTCGGGCTGCTTCTCACCCAACATACTGCAGACCCAGCCTGGGTGAGCAGCCAGGGCACAGCCTGCTCCAGCCATGTTGCAGAAGGACTACATTTATGGATAGGATTGCTCAGAGCACCCACACAGGCAGTGCAGAGTCAAATAGAATAATAAGTGTTGGTTCCTACACTGCCTTATTCCTCCTTCTTTCTTAGGCAGATTTATGAATAAGAAGTCCTGTGTGAATAAACACTGGTTTGTGGCTGATTACTGCGCTCAAAAGGTCTTTATTCACATGCACCACATTCCTCCAGAGAATGTTTTAGAACATGTTCTAAATCTTGTAAGTATTGGTCTTAATAATTCACAATTTTAAAATATTTTAGTCTAGTAAGACAATATCTCTTCTTATATTTGTGTGTGTCTTTAAGATCACTGAAACATGATGATGAATAATTTCTAAATGCTAGGTATCTGGAGCTAACAATCTCTTCTTTTCTTTAAAAGTAACAATTACAATAAAATGAGTTTTAAAAGTAAACAACAATCCTTAAAAGTACTAATGATGAAGATAGTGATTTAGAAATCAACCTGTCTAGAACAGATTAGAAATAAGCCAAATGTATGCCTGAAGACAGGCATTCTCAATTACATGTGTGGCCTCACATCATCCTTGTCCACTTCCCACACCAAACATATCTGCTGTAGTTGTAAATAATCACTTTCTATCTTCAGAATTGCTCAGTAGCCTTTTCTCTCTCTTTCTGCCAAGATCAAGTTTGAAGGCTGGAAAGCCAGTTAGAGATACAACTTCCCTGTCACAGCTGACTGCCCATTCATTCACTGGAAAGGGACTTTTCACAAGGGTGCACAGTGACAGGACAAGGGGGAAAGGGCTTAAGTTGCAAATGGGCACATTTAGGTTGTGTATTAGGAAGGAATTCTCTACTGTGCAGGTGGTGAGGCACTGGAACAGGTTGTCCAGGTTGGGGATGTCTCTGGAAGTGTTCCAGGCCAGATTGGATGGGGCTTTGAGCAACCTGGTCTATGGGAGGGGTTCCTCTCTATGGCAGGGGGTTGGGATGAGATGATTTTCAAGGTCCCTTCCAATCCAAACCATTCTGTGATTCTACGATTACCAGTTTGACAATGAATTCACAACCTGTATTTTTTCTGCCTCCTGCCTTTCCCAGCACCTCCCCCACCTCCTCACTTTGACTTCAGCTTCTCACTGACAAATCCAGAACCATATTGCAGAGTTATTAGTATCTGCCTGCCTTTGTTTTGTCAGTAATACATGACTTTTAAATGAAAAAGTGATAATTTCTCAACAAACCGTTCCTATGCAGCCAGGAGGAAGCAAAGGAGGAGCATGGTATCTGTGTTTTATTCTTGATTTAGCTGGGGACTTAATTAGCAAATGTATTTGTCAGACTTTCTGGTTTTTACATGTCTTTAAAAGAAATGACTGTGCTGATATGATTGACAAGGACTGCTTAGAGAATGATGACTCCCTATGTAATTATGTGCAGTTTGCCAGCTGTGGCAACTATTTGAAAGGCTGCACTTCTGGCCAGAGATTATTAGCTTATATATCCCAGGTTACATACTTCATACAATCTATTGCTTAATGCTTTATCTCCCTTGAGGTCATTAGCAATATTAGGTAAAAGCCTGGATTCACACTGAAGGATAATTTGCTTTAGGAAAAAAGATGTTTTTACAGTGAATAAGCATTACATGCATCATGTAAAGATCCAGCCAAGATTCTGAAAAGCAGTGACTGAACCTGGGTACATTTCTAGAATTCTCAGTCTAAAGGATTTATTTTTCCAATGAAAGAGAACAGAAAATGAAGTCTTCTTAGAAGAACCAGCTTGCACACCAGGACCATTGCTTACTACACACTAACATTTGTGTTTGTGTATGTGACTCTGATTTACTTTCCACTGAAAGAAAAATAAAATGGTTGGAAAAACTGAAGACAGGTGCTAGTAAGGGCACTAACCATATTATCACACACAATCACACTAGTTTCCTGGACTAGTAAAATAATAGCAGCCTGGTTTAGTGCCTTGGACCAGTTTCTACTGGGTGACTGCACTTCACAGTAAAGCCTGCAATGCATCTGTCATCAAAATTGACAGCACCTTAAATGTGATGCTGAGTAACTATGGCAGGTGCTGAGAAAATCTCCACATCTGCCCAGACTTGGTTTTACTCCTTGGAGAACCAGGGAGATGATGGTTTGAGTAACAGAATATTTCCATCATTAACAAACTGGACTAAGATTTACAGGACCTGAATTATTAAACTTTCAGCTCAGCCCATGTAAAAGAAGAACAATAATGTTTTGGTGTTTTGCTGATCTCTTTTATTTTCAGTATTTGGATCATAAATTTTCTGTGTAGAAACTCCCCTTTCTGAGTGCAATGATATGAGGATATAACTCTGTTTGGAGAGAGGGGCTCCAAGTACTGGTATGAAGATGGTTTGAAAGTAGTGTGCACTGGAAAAATTGATTTTTAGAAAACAGATATTAGGTCTTAAACATGATCCCTGTCACACAGTCCAAACCCCAACAGCAGCATGCATTTTGAAAATTAATTCAGTCAAGAAGTCAGCAACAGTGCAGGCACAGCAAGAAAAGGCAGTTGTAAACAGCAGGGAAATCAGAAACTGAGGGAATGAACATCCTACAAAGGACTCAGCAGGAGAGAATGCAAATGATGGTATCAAACAGAATAAAAGATGGTTTAGGAGAAGAAGAAAGAAAGAAGCACAGAGAACAAACTGCTGCATTCAGAACAGGTTGGCAAAAGTGGTTTGAATGGGAACATGGAGAAAGCTCTGCTGATTTCAAAATAACAGATCAAGATGCTGAGATGAATGAAAGATATTAAGGTAAATTAAGTATCAAAGAGCTATAGACAGAAGCAGGACTGAAGTAGCATGCAGCAAATGAAAAATCAAGTTACTGAAGGGGAAATAGTTGGAGAGTATTGAAGAACGAGGCCTCCAGTCAGCAAAGATTTAAAATGATAATCACAGGAAAGAAAGAAGAGAGAATGGAACTGAGGGACAGGAAGTTGAAAGGGGGAATGGGAGAGATGACTGTGACTTGAAACTGCAGAAAGAGGGTAAGGATTAGAGAGAGACCATATAGATATCACTGCTTCTCCCTCATTCTGAGGTATTTTGTGGTTTTTTATTATTTCCTTGTCTGCTTACTCATGCAGCACTTTTTGTATTTACACCAGAGTTGCACTACAGATTTTTAAGATTCGTTATTTCAAGCAGACTGCAATATGACCTTAGGGGAGGTTTAAGGTTTTATAGCAACCTTTTACCTATCCACCCCCTCTTCTCAGGAAATTTCCAGTTCATTCCTGCCATGACTGAAATGCTGCATGATAGCATCTTTGCAAAGCCTTCAGAAACAGCACCAGGCCAAAAGCATCTTATTGCTTCTCAGCATTCTCTCAAAGTCAGTTTAATCCCACATATTTAGTGCTGCAAGCAAGCAATTTCAGAAAATTAAACTGGAATTTCCCTATGTGTTTATAACATGGCAGTAACGATAGATTTTTATTTGTAGTTAAATATTATCCTGCAGTGTTTACCAATTAAACATTCAAGGCACACAGGGAAAGTGATTGTGGGCTTGACTGAAAGCCAGATGAAGGGAGAAAATGTCATTGATTCAGCTGTGGTTTAGAATTGATAAAACCAGCCCAGAGAATGATTTGTGAATAAATGTGGTCATTTCACTAATACATTGGAAGTGGAAATGCTTGCTTTTAAGGGCTGGAACACTTATGAGACATTTAACTCCTAAACAGTTTATAAATAGAGCTCTGTGTTGTTTTCAGCAGAAGGATATACTGTAAATGTGTTCCTGGAGGCTACCATTCACACAGAGTGCACATGATCCAAGCAATGGAATATGCCGTGCCTGATGGATGCCATATGGATAGGGCTACTCTGGCAATAACACATGCACTAGCCCTTAAAGTTGAGCTCCATGAGCTATTATCAAGGTATAAAGCTAATTCTAAGATACAGTTTGACCAGAATTACCTACAAGCAGAGAACTATGGTCTCTTTCCCATCAAAAAGTACCATTTACATTTTGAACAAAACACAGGAAAACAAATTTCGTATGTTTTTATCTTGATATTATTCATGAATGAGAAAGAAAAACAATGGGAAAACATAGTTAAGGCTGGAAAACGCCTTTGAGATCCCCAAGTCCCACCATCAACCCAGTCCCACCACCATGTTCAACATTAAACCATGCTCTCCAGTGCCCTACCCACATGTTTTTTGAAAACTTCCAGGGATGGTGACTCCACCACTTCCCTGGCTAGCCTGTTTCAATGCCTTACAATGCTTTCAGTGAAGAAATTTTTTGTAATATCCAATCTAAACCACAAACCATTTCATCTTGTCCTGTCAATTGCTACTTGGGAGAAGTGACCGACCCCCACCTGTCTACAACCTCCTTTCAAGTAGTTCAAGAGAGTGATAATGTCCCCAGAGACTCTTTTTCTCCAGGCTAGAAAACCCCAACTGTCTAAGATGCTCATCATAAGACCTGCACTCCAGACCCTTCACCAGCTCTGTTTCTCTTCTCTGGACTTGCTCCAACACCTCAAATAAATCTAATTGAAAGTAAAGCAAATTTGTTGCCAAGTGGTCGGTAGTCTAAACAGTCCTACATGCATAGTAATAATGGGCTTGTTCTCTTGTTCAGAAATCAAAGAAATTTTTCAGAGTCCCTTGGATTTACCCTGCAAAACCACAATCATGTGGTCTCATAAGTAGAAGGGATCCAACAGTAGAAATTCTGACAAGAAAGGAAGAAGAAGACTTAAAGAGCAAGGTGCTTACTAGCATTTCCTCTGACCATCTTGGCTTCCTCCTGCAGGTCTATTGCAGCCCCTCCCAAGTGATCCCATGGGATTTGTTTCCATATCACTAGGAAGCACTACAGCAAGTACCATGCCTGGGAGGGACACCAGCATCAGTCCTCAAGCCTGGTTTATGACAGGATAAGCTGTTATCCTCTAGGGCTGAGCCTTTTAATCCATCTACAGAGTTTCAATGCAGGACAGTGAGTGGAAAGCAGAGCTGGGTGCTGCTTCTGTACTCCTGCAGTGCTGCAGCCAGCAAAGGCTCCACACTAAGTCTGGCTGCACTAATGCTGCCCATAACACAAAGGAAAACTGGCCCCATCAACCAGGAGAGCCTCCTTGTGTCAGTGGCTCTCAGTGCCACAGTGTGACCATGTCAGAGTGCAATAAAATCTGTGGAAAAGTTTTCTGGAAGAATGGAGTCAGGCAACTGCATATTTTGTTCCAAGAAGTCTGCATGACATATTGGTTAAGTTTTACAGCTTTGTTTGACATACCCAGAAGTGGCTGTCACACTGAAAATGTATCTTGTCTTTTCCTGAGCCATTTTTCTTGCAAAATCTGTTATTCAGCATTTGTTGGTCAAAAAATGAATTCATACACTTTGTCATTAGCTCCTGCACACTTCCTAAGCAAACAGTAAAAGTTAAAGGCTGGCAGTTCTGTATTGTTTATTGTTACATGGGGCTCTGTCAGTTTGAGTATGTGATGAAGCGAAATACAATAGTGCACAATTTAAAACAGGAATCAGGAAGAAAATATAATCCAAGAGTTTCATTTTAGCATTCTCAAATATCTTTTTGAATCAGTGTCTTTTGGCATTGACAAGACACCAGCTTGAGCTCTATTGGCACAATGAAACACAGTATCATTGATTATGACAGATGAAGCCCTTGAAAAGAAGGCAAAATAGAAAAAAGGTCAGGAAGTAGTGAGCACTCAGAATACAGCAGCTTGAATTCATCAGAGTACAAAAACAAGGCCACCATATCACTGCCTAGATCAGAAGAGAAACCTAACCAGGATTTCTAGTACCCTGCAGGTACAACAATACATTCTTTTCTTCTGACAGCTTAACCCCTGCATAGTAGCAATCCCAAAACACTGAAAGCATAGGAGCCAGACCAAACTAAATTACCATGATTTGCTTTAGGTCACAAAAGCAACCTTTCTGTCAAGTTTTAATTGAAAAATTAAAATGTTTCCACACCAGAAATTCTAATGACATTACCTATTCACTTATGTTTTTAATTTTGCATGTCATGCTGGTCTAGTTGGGATTGGAAAATGACAGATTCATGCTCTCACAAGAGTAAGACCCTGAATTGATAAACTTTAAAATAAAGAAAATACAATTGCATGTTATTCCACAAGATACTTGAAGTTCTTAAATTACAGAACCCTGTATGAATAGCCTTCCTTTGTGTAGCTGAACAATCTTTGTCTATTGGAGCAGCTGGCATCTTCAGTGCCTAGGCTTTGACATACCTCTCATCAAGGGAGTTTTTTGCTTCCTATTTTGTCCAGACAGAAGAAATTAATGACGATTTGAATTCTTTATAACAAATTATTTTGCTCTTTTTTTCCAAGTCTGCATTTCTTTCACCATTTTCAGCCCAAAAGTCAAAATAGATACAGTACTCAAAGGTCCTGCCTTTGAAAATTATCCTCAGGTGTTACCAGTAGCTGCAGGTTCTATCGGAAATCCCCTTAAAATTTTGAAAATCTTCCCTCTCAAGATTTTCACCTCTCACCTCTTTGAAGAAAACCTTCCAGAATTCTGATGCTGGGAAGAAAAAAAAAACCACCTACATTTGAACTTTGCATGTGGTAAGTATTCCTATCTGATTACTTTTCTGATTTTCTTGTATTTGAGGTTAATGTTGCTGGCAATAATAGTCATTATACAAGTGTTGCAGCCAAAAGCTCTAAGCAAACTACATGTTATCTTTTGAACAACTGCTCACTCATTGACAATATCTTTACATGACATTTTGT
>NW_005054375.1:713128-721739 GCF_000277835.1 Geospiza fortis
AAGACCTAAATAAGAAACTTGTTAAATAACTGGAGAATATATTAAAGACTGTGTAAGGAATCACTCAGATAATATAAGGCAAGTAATAATATAAGGCAAATAATAAAGAACCATTATGGAAAACTTGTGTAGAGTGCCATATACATTATTCACAAGAGGAATTTAGAGCTACCTGTTGAATTTGTATTTTTAAAATGTCACAGCTGAAACGGTTTTTGTCCTCATGGGTGTACAAACTAACAGAGAAAGAAAGTACTGTTACCACCACTTTTTGGGTGGAATAAGCATTAGCAACTTAAGAATTCAAACACTGACCTCCTGACTCCTAACCTACTGCTCTAGTTTCTCTCAAAGTATCAGCTGAGACATTTTAGTAAAGACTGAGCTGGTACCAGTGGGGACTAACTTCTGCAACCAGTACATCTTACCTGACAAACTTCTGAGTTGCAAGGATACATAAATTTTCTGATATTTACAGCAGTCTGTTTCAGACTGAAAATTTTATGCCATTTCCAAAAGGCACTTTGCTGTAATTACTGCCAATTACTACTTTATTAAGTTCTGGTGAAATTTTGGTAACAGATTGCAATACATTATTATTTTATTACCTTGTTAATGGAGTCAGTATTTTTCCATAGGTTTTGGAGGATTAACTACTTAGACTTTTGTCTTTTTCTCCAAATTTGGTTTATCTGTTTTAGCTTTAATTGTGAAAGTACTTAGATGAGCTACAGATCAATAACTTTGGATTATATTCTTGGCTCTACCTTTTGATTTACATTGCATTTAAAAAACATACCTATTTATGATCAGATGTTACCTGACAACTTCTTAGAGGAACTGACTGTGAAAAACCACAGTCTTTCACAAGAAAGACTTTCAACTTTTTTTCTGTGATGTTATTTAATGAACTCAAAGATGGTCTGACAGTAAATAAAATGAGATCATGGCCAGCTGGGTTGATCAGTATTATCTTACTGTATTGTTTTTTCCCCTAGGAAACTCATCTCCCTTTCCTAAGCATATGCTGTTTCTTATTTACAACAGAAAATGGAGAAGTTGGTACAAAAGTTTCTGCTAAGGAGAAAACTTGGGAAAAAGTAATCATGGCTCTCATCCCCACATGGCAATTCTTATTTCACGTTGACAGTATCACTGAATAGAAAGGAATTAATTCAATCTGTTCAAAGCACTCCAAGAATGTGGAATTCACCTGAACTGTTCATACGCAACAGATAGGAGCAGAACCCATTTTATCTGATCTGGTTTAAACTGCAGATGAGATGAACTACATCTTAAAACTGGCTCTCTGCTGTTTCTGAATGCAGTCAAGACAGCCAGATCAAATACAGGCTTCTAGATTGTAGACATCTGAGTTAGAGGAGATAAGTTTCATGAACAGGCTGCACAGGAGAGCCTGATGTGCAACAGCTGTTCTGCACTGGCATGTTGGCCTCTTTAGACAGGCACCTTTCTTTAATCTGGAAATCTCTTTCTGACTTGGAATTCGTATTGCACTTGCAATCAAAAGGTTCACTCATGACAGGCATAATATAATACCTTAGCTCACAGTAAGAAAGCTGAACTCATCAATACAGTAATACCCTTTATAGAGTTCTGAGGGGTTAAGTTTATGACTTGATTGCAGCTAGTATGAGTTATTGGCATGTATTTAAGCATTTTGTTCATTCTCCTTGGTTTTATATTTTGAATCCTGTTATATACAATTCTGCCTGAAAAGTCAATGACCAGGTAAAAAAGAGTATTGTTCTAACCTTGTCTGCAGTGTACCAGACAAAGACTGACATTCTGGATCCCCTGAAGGTAGCATTAAGTCTGTCTTTGACTTCAGTGGCAACAGAATTTCATGTAAGAAGCTCTGAATTCAGTATACAATACAGGTGTGAGAATAAAATTCACACAATAATTTATCAGCATTTCTCACAGAGTGCACGCTGAGGCATCATCACTCAAAAGAGTATTGGAAAAGGTAACTAAAGAACAACTTCATGAGAAATAATATTGTAAAACATGCATATAAAGTACATATTACTGATGTCTAGTTAAGGTAAAACATCCTTTCTATTGTATTTTTTTACACTGCCTCTCTTTTACTCATTTGTTCTACTGCTTCCATGCTGTCTGGATAAATTCATTACTCTAATTTTAATCAATTTACCATCCATTCTTCTCTGTGCAGGGATTCCCTCCCTCCCTAAAAAAAAACTTTGATCAGAAAGAATTTTAATTTCTTCACGTTATGAGAGGCTAGGATTACAAATTATTCCCCCATGTATATTTTTCCCTAATATAAAGAGTGTTACAAGGTATAAAATAAATGATTTCACCCAGATCAAGTTTTCTATAATATTTACATTGTTTCAACTGTAGCTGCAGAAAGGAGAATGGTGTCCACTGGATACAGAGCACTGTGATGAAAAAGAGGGGATTTACCTATTCAGTGTGTTTTCTGATATCGAGGGGTAACCTCTTCCTGAAGCACCGGCATACAATGGGAAATTCTAATCAATAGACAGGATGCTGTAACTTGAAGGGATTGGGGAAACCCGCATTACTGCTCTTGTGACAGCAATTATTAGGACATATAAACAAAACAGAAGGAGAACAGAAAAACCCAAACAAACAAAAACCCAAGAAAACAACCAAAACCAGCTTAATGTAATAGACAAATGATTGTGTTGTATTGCTGCTGGAAACAAGGGCTATCCTGAAGTCCCAACCATGTCACACACAGCCACCCCTAGCGCTCGTTATCTGACCTCACCTGAGTCTGACATCATTCTGCTTTGTGTGGGGGGAAATGAAGCATCAGAATCCAATTTTTCCTGTTGTGTTCTTTTTGATTATGAGCCACAAGTCCTGTCCTGTACTCTGAAAGTCACCACTTGGGAGTGGTTTAGATATTCTAACTAGCTGATGCAGCCATCAGATGTAACTTCTATAGCTTAGGTCATAAAGGAAGATTAGAACTGGCAGGCCCTATCAATGCCTGAGGAGGTACATCCAGACAATGTGACAGGCACCACAGAAGGTGGACAAGCCAGACAAGTCCTTTGGTTGCTATCCAAGAGGATGATAATCTGATGTGTTACTGGGAATCACCTGATGGCCTGCCCATGGGATCAGATGATGACTGGGGACCAAGAGCCAATAGGGGAGATTATCTGATAGGAGTTATAAAAAAGGTTCCTCAAAGGCTATTTTCAAACACCAAGAGGGACTTCCTATAGGCTGTAATTGTTCTGAGAGATGACACAGATGTTAAAGAAAAGGTTGATCAAATTTTGCTGCATCATGTGGTAAGTTCACAGGTAAGACTGTGGTTGGGATGGAAAAGCAGTGTTCATCTAGCCTTTCCTTGCATTTGGTTTGGGGGTGAGGAAACACTCATTAGGATTCTGGGGAATTCCATTGAATGGTCAAATGTCACCCTGTTTTTTTAAGATTTTCTAAGCCTTCTGATATTGACATTCTTGTGGTGAACTTTCTCAGACACTTTCTGTAAACAACTAATTGTTTTGTCTTCTTTTATGGAGGACGAGAAAGTTGATGGACTGTTGGTTTAACCAGTGTCATTGGAGAGGTGGCACTGTCACCCTCCAATCCGCTGTCACTTTTGGAAAACTATAAATGTTGGAGTCAGAGAATAAACTTCCTCTTTCTTCCTTCACCTTGAGAAGGTAGTGTGCTTGTGTTCTTTCGTGTCATATAGTGACAGTCAAACACCTACAGAGAAACATGGAAAGAAACTCTGTCAGGTCTGTGGCATTTTGGCAGTCAGGGAAAAAACCCCAACCCCAACCTCCCAATATGTGCAGGTTAGAGGTACAACATGGGCTAAGCTTAGAGGATGCTAAGGGAGGGCAAAGGTAAGGAAGGGTCTGTAAGTGGTTTCTGTGGCAACTTCTCAGTGTTATCAAAATAACTCATTAGTTTCTGTCAAGACTGAAACCTGATTAGTGAGTGTTTTAATGCAAGTAAGGTGTCCCTGAAGAAGATGTGCAGGATGGACAGGATCCTGGAATTACTGAACTTGAGGTCTCACCTCCATGGTAAACAACCTCTGGCCAAAGGAAACAGACCAGAGTCTATCTGGACCAAAGGAAATCCCAAGGGTTCACACACAGCACTGGCTAAAATCCAGCAGAGGGTTCTCAAAAAGCAGGGAGTATAATAGCTGCTATAATTTATGGTAGCACTTATTTAAGTAATTAACTCTTATCTGGGTTTGCTAACTTCCTGAAATTGTTCTCTTGTTCTGTGAGAAGTCTTACATCCTATGATATAATTTGACTCTCCAGGGTCTTTGCAGAATTAAAAAAAAAAAAAAAAAGAGTCTTTATTCATCTTGAAATCTACCTAAGTTTCCTGTTGAACTCAATATGCTTGTTTTTAAAGTTAAGAGATTTTTCTCGTAATTTCCAGTAAGATGTAGACTCCAAACTGCCTAAATTTAATTTGAAATGGACAGTTTGCTCTCTTTTTTTTAAGCCTCTAGAGCTATGCCTCAGCAAGCCTATATATTAGATAGAAAGCATCCAAGAGAGGGGGGATAAACTGTATTTGTTTTAGTAAACAGTAACATGCTCAGGCACAGAAGTAGAAACAAGAATTAAAGAAGTAAATTCATTACAATAATCAGTTCTCATTTTCTTAGCTGTATTAAACAGTTGCTCACATCTAGAAAGCACAGATTTCATTTTATATAATAAGATAATGCTGTTTCGCAAAGTGGTGAATTTCATGCTTGGTCACAATTTTGATACCACATTGTCACCTCAAATAATTTCTAAAACAATCATTAACTTACAAGCTCCTTTCCCATCCCACCCCACCCATATTTTTCTAAAATGAAGTATTATCTTCCACCTCCTACCTCTCAAAATTTATCATGACTTCTGTCAATGATAAGCAAATACTTAAGAACTAGAGCTGTGTTCAAAAAAAAAAGAAAATTCCTTGGGAGAAACTGATCCAGATGCACAAACAATGAAGAGGATGAAAGCAGTTTCAGGGGTTTGTACCAAGTTCTACTCCTCTTCTGTTTGCATCCCCTGCTTTTCCCCTTTTAGTAATATCTTCTAGCAGGCACTTCAGCTTGGGGTAATATGTTTGAACATGTTTTTCTGCTTATTTAATTGTATTGTATTGCATTAATGTTTAACAATACTTTGAATATACAGAACCAGGCATGGAGAGAGAACTCATGTGTATGTATATTTTAGATAGATATGTTTAATTTCAATGTTTCAATTAGCATTGCCAGATGGCCACATTATTCCCAAATGATAAAGCCATGAGATATACAAGTGTTTCTAAACAAGGGTGAACACAACCTTTGAGAACTCCTGTCTTAAATGTGTCATCACTTTTGAAACTTTTCAGCCATTCACGAGAAAAAAGTCTACTATTGTTAAACAACCCTAGTGGGCCCTAGGCTGGACTCAGAAGGACCAGAAGTTATGAATTTCTGAACAGGTTATAAGCACAAGGAAAACAAATCTTTTTCTTAAAGGATGTTTCTTAGCTGTGTATGAGAAGAAGTTTAGTTATCTTTCATTCCTGAGGTGAATTTAGGATTGAAGCAGTTGTAGGTGAAATATCTTCAGAACAATGAACAGAGAAGGATGTAGTCAGAGAGGATGAACAGGGAACCAGTGGTTAAAAATTACACCCTGCTTAAAAACACCTGAGACTTGAAACACTTGGTATTTCAGCTGCTGTGGTCCTGCATGAAGAACAGAGGTTATGCAGGCTGAACCACACATCTAGTGCAGGTTGTTCCCATCAGCTGGTGTCTTTTATCTAATCTGTCCAATCTATCTGTAGAGGGTATGTTCTCTGCCCTTGATTTTCAGCACAAAGCTTTCAAACACTGGTGCCTCAACCTTTTTTCCCCGCTTTTGCAGTTTCTACGAGTTTCAAAATACACAGGTAACCTCACACTGAATAAACTCTTTCTAAACAGTCTGTGCTAATCTTAACAACGTGATGTCATCCAAACTCCACAGCATTTGTGAAACATGTTTTAATATTCCAGATCTTTTGATCTTGTCTCATAAATCAATCCCTTCATCTCTTTAATTATTTTAATTGCTCTTTTTAAAATTCCCTTCAGTGTAATTTTCTAACAGGAAGATTCCCAAAAATATCCCAGGCATGACCTAGTTAAGTAGTATGCACACAGTAGTCACACCAAAGAAGTGGTAGAGAATGGTGTTAGTTCCTTCCTCAGCAATGGGATCCTTCACAAGGAGGCTTAAATTCTGTGGGCTTTGTTTTTAGTTTTTCTGTAAAACCATATGTAATTTACTGTTTGCTTTCACTCCTACATACTGATGTTGAAGGTTTCTTTCTCTTGTTGGATGTTTTCTTACAGCTCTACCAAACTTTCCAAGATGAACCTCTTATTTTTCTTCTTTTCCACTCTTTATTGAATTTGTTCATGCTGTTTTGCCAGCTTTCCCAGTTCCACCTAACCCAATGAGCAACTGTAAAAGCCATTTATGCATAAGAACTGTCCTTTAAGTCAAAGTTTAAGAAAGAAAGTCTTCATACTGTTCTTTGTAATAATTCATTAGCCTTTTCAGCTCTTCAGCCCACTACAAAATCATAAAATTCTCATCATATAAAAAAGGACACAGTAAAACCACTGTTCTTTTTTCCATGGCAAATTTAATTAAATAGATGATGTTTCAACTTTCTTTAAGCGCCAGTCTGAAATGGTTGGCCTTCAATTGCAAAACTAATGCCAGGAAAAGATCTGGATGACATATTGATGTTCCCTTTTTTTTTTTATTTCCCTGTAAACCCAGGAAAGTTGTTCATGTGTATGTAAGGGCACAATTTAGCAAGGCTCTTAGCACGTATGAACAAATACATTTGAAGGTACTTTGGTGGCAACACCACTATTACCTTCTTCCAAATATTCCACAATGGATAGACAATGTAATAGGTTGAACAGAGCACAGGGTGTTGCTCCCACTGAAGAGAATAAAGATCAATCCAGTAAGCTCCTTTATGGAATGAGGTAACTGAAACCACTGCAGCAGCCACAAGCAAAGGTGAGAGATGTAAGAGATTTTAAACAGCAGCGATTTTACTGGCTGTCCTGTGGCAGTTGCATGTCTGGAAAAAAAATGTAGAGAGGTTGAAGTTGGCAGCAAGGAAGCATTGATTTTGGTTTAATTAAAAAAAAAAAGAGATGGCATTAAGAAAAATCAGAATTCGTGATGTAATGGCAACAAGGACACACAAGCCACTCAAACAGAAATCCCCTATAACATCCAGGACTGGATCAAACACATTGAATGGAACCTGCAAAGCTGTATATTTTAGGTAATTAATAATAAAATCTCCCAGCTTCTCATGAATGAGCTGTGTCAAATGAAGACCATCTGAAGAAAGTATAGTTAGTACAGATCTGCAGATGTCTGTATGTCCCCTGATGCACATTTCCAGTGAATGTTTCTGCTTTGCTCAGGGTGCCTGTGCAGAACTATAACTGTTCAAAACAGGGATGCTGTAAGTTTGCCCTGAAAAATACCTTATTGAAAGTTATGCAAATAATCATGGTAGCACATTAGATTACACACTAGCAGTTACTTGTAAATATCTTAGTTTAATTGTGGAATCATGTGAAACCATTGATGCCATGGCATTGTGCAAATCCACTCTCATTCATGCAATAAAATTAAAGGAATTTGCCAGCTGGCAAAGCTCCTAGTGACTGACACAGCCAAAGATCTTCCCCTGTTCTCAGCACTGGTGAGGCCACACCTGGACTCCTGTGCCCAGTTCTGGGCCCCTCGATTCAGGACGGATGTGGAGGAGCTGGAGCATGTCCAGAGAAGGACAGCGGAGCTGGGGAAGGGTCTGGAGCACAAATCTGATGAGGAACAGCAGAGGAAGCTGGGGTTGTTAGGCCTGGAGAAAAGGAGACAGAGGTGACATTATGCTCTCTACAATTCCCTGAAAGGAGACTGTAGAGAGATGGGGCTTGGTCTTTCTGCCAGGCAGCCTGCGACAGGATGGGAGGACACAGTCTTTATCTGCACCTGGGGAGATTTAGGTTGGACATTAGGAGGAATTTCTTCACAGAAAGGTTAATGGAATGGGCTGCCCAGAGAGGTGGTGGAGTTACCATCCATGGATGTTTTTAAGGAAAGACTGGACATGGCACTCAGTGCCATGGTCTAGTTGACATGGTGGTGGTTGGTCACAGGTTGGATTCGGTATCTCAGATGTCTTTACCAACCTAATTGATTTTGTGATGTTGTGATTCTGTGATCAGTCCTGTAGCTAACTACTGCCGAACACTATTTTCTGGGCTTGTAACTGCACGTGATTAATGAAATTTGTGACTTCAGCTCGCTGTTTTACAGTTATCCGTTACGAATAAGAAAGACGTTAAACAAAAGGCTTTAAAGACTCCCTGGTCTGGTCCCTCTGCAGGGAGGCAGAGCGGGGCCCCTCCGTGCCCACGGCGGGCAGCAGGTGACACACGGCTCCGGCCCACGGCCGCAGGGACCGCTCCGCAGCCTCAGCGCCAGACCACCATTACGGGATTTCAGGGGTGGGTGCAGGTCAG
>NW_005054375.1:722485-734992 GCF_000277835.1 Geospiza fortis
TCCCGGCGGCCGAGCCCGGTGGGAAGGTTTGGTGGGGGAAGGGGGGAGCTGCCGTGGGCGCCAAAGCGCCTCGCTGAGTGCCGAGCCAGGCCGCGGGCTCGGTGTGGCCTCCCGCACCCGCCCCGGAGCCCGCCTGGCCCTGTGTCGAACCCCATTCTCCTTCCCAGTTTGGTGTGAAGGCAGTTCCTTGCATCCTTGCAAAGACAAAATCTTTTAAAAGCTTGGTTTGAGAAAGAGATTCCTGACCACAGGGGCTTTGCTGCAAGCTGTGCTCTTTGTGGCATTGCTGCACGTGCACTTCGGAGAGCCGGGAGCAGGAAGGAGAAGGTGATACTGCAGTTGTTCCCAGAGTGTGCTTTTGGGTAGTGTACTGTGGTTTTCACAGTGAAAACCCTTCGGTTTCCCTTTTACGCTGGGTTTTTTTCAGGGCGAGTTAGCCACTCTAATGGTGGCCTAATGGCAAATGAGATAGTACTGCTATTTTCCTTGCACCTTGTGCTTGACTAATCTAGTATGAGCAGAATTGGTAAGCTAGACTAGTGTAAAAACTAGTTTCAGAGAAACCAACCAGCCCACACAATGGCTTCTTTGTCACTGTATTTCTCTGAACTACCATGGGTTCAGGAGTTACAACAACGACTGGCTTCTGCAGAAGGGTCGAAATTGCCAGGGATAAAATAGGTACTTTACCTATGGCTTATTTATTGAAAATAAACCATAGGTATGTTAGATCCTCTATGATATAAAAAGCAATGCTGTTAATTAGAGAATGTGGTGAGGACCTTAACAATTGCTTTGATTTTAGGTAGGCTTTTCCACTTGCCTTTACTTTTGAGTGCAATATTTGCATCATTGTCTGACCAAGATGGATGTACCTAAGTGGGGATGGGTTGATGGACCCACTGTAGAGGTGTTGCTGTGTCAGTCAAAGGAAGGAAGAAGCATTTTTCTCTTTTTACATTCGTCTCAGCAAAACAGACATCTTCAGCGAGACAAGAAGAACTTTCAGCAGTGACAGCTCAGTAGTTGGTTTGTACTTCTTATGTGGAGTTTTTCCTCTCATCTAGTGTTTATGGTGCAAAGCACAAAGAGTCATCTAAATAGAAAAAAATGGTGAGTGTGCATGTGTAGTTTGTGTTACAGGAGTTAAACTTGTGGCTTAATCATAGATTGTCAACTAATTGAGGTTTTTTTCTCCAAATTAGGTGGACAGTTAGACTTCTGAATGGTCTGGAATGCCATGAAATAGCATTTAATAAAATTAAATGTGTGGTTTTGGACCTTCAGATCTTGTGAGCATAACGTGTTTTTTCTAGGTCTCAGCTAAAGCTGTTGCATCTTTCCTTATGGAGAAGGCTGAATCTGTAAACTTGGTAAATGCTCAGTCCTTTTACCTCAAAACATTAGCTGTGTCCTTGTTTTTGACAAATGTGTGGTTTTTTACAGGTATTAATACAACAAAAGTTGCTAGCTTATCATGGATGGGTTAAAAGGGACCTTAAGTGTTCTCTACTTCCAAGTTCCCTGCAGTGGGCAGCTACACCTTGGGTTAGGTCAATTTACACTGAACCACATCCAGCCTGGTGTTGAACACTTTCAGGGATGTGGTATCCACAGCTTCTCTGGGTAATCTGTCCCAATGCTTTACTACCTTCAGAGTAAAGAATTTTTTCCTAACATCTAACCAAACCCTTTTCTCTTTCAGTTGAAGCCATTCCCCCTTATCACTCCAGGCTCCTTTTCAAGACTTTCTCTTCAGCTTTAAGCTCCCTTCAGGTACTGGAAAGCTGTGATTAGGTCACCTCAAAGCCTTCTCTTTCCATACTGAACAATCCCAATTCTCTCAGCCTTTCCTTGTAGAGGAGATTCTCCATCTCTCTGAACATCTTGAACTTGGTCATCTCTGGACTTGAACAGGTCCATGTCCCTCCTGTGCTGGGACCCCAGAGCTGGAGGCAGCACTGCAGGTGGGGTCTCACCAGAGCAGAGGGGCAGAATTCCCTTCCTCACCATGCTGCCCTCAGGGCTTTGGATGCAGCCCAGGACACTGTTGGTTTTTTGGGCTGCAGATGCCTGGGTTGCTGGTCATGTCCAGCCTCTGACCCACCAGCACGCTCAAGTCCTTCTAGGCAGGGCCACTCTTGATCTGTTCATCCCCAGACTTTGTTGACACAAGGAGTTGCCCAGACCTGGGTGCAGCCCCTTGCACTTGGTCGTGTTAAACCTCATGAGATTCCCATGAGCCACTTCTCAAGCTTTTCCACATCTGTTTACATGCCATCCCATTCTTCAGGTGTGTCAACCACTGCACTCTGCTTATTGCCATCTGTAACTGATCTCTTTGGCTGTGTCATTAATGAAGATACTAAATAACTGGTCACAGTATGGAGTCCTGAGGGGCACATGTGGTTACTGATGTCCACTGGAACTCTGAGCCACTGACCACAACCCTTTGGATGTCACTGTCCAACGATTTACTTATGCACCAAACAGTTCACCCTCTGAGTCCAGCTCTCACCACTTTAGAGAGAAGGGTGTTGTGGGGGATCATGTCAAAGGTTTTGCAGAAGTTCAGATAATGGCATCTGTACTTTGTAGGAAGGTTGCACAATAGTTTGTTTCATTGCAATGCATCTTCCAATAACTGTACATGGTAATGGGTTTTTTTTTTAAGAATCTGCTTGATCTAAGTCATACATGGTTGAAATAATTGTATATGTTTCTCATGGTTCACTTTTAACATAGCAGCTATCCAATGGCATCATTGTAATTGTCTGCCATCAAGACTGCAGATGAATATAAAGGCTGAGATGTTAATAGTTCTCTGGGATCTGTTTATTGCTTTGGTATGTGTCTCTTGTCTTTATCCTCAGTCTTCTGAGGTTCTCTCCGAGTGAAGGATGGAGGCTTTGTTGCTGCAGGGAAAAGGTCCGCAGGATACGGCTCTGCATGAGGAAGATGGGATTTTGTCATGGGTTAATACTTGTGCAGCTGGTAACAACTGCTTGTGCTGCAGAATGGTGTGGATTCTGGTGGGTTGTTCTCACTGGCTGACTTACTTGGCATGTCACAAACCCTTTCAATAACAGCCCTGGTTTCTTCAGGCAGTCCTGAAGGAGTATTGCACTGTGGAGCTTGTCATGTACATTCTTCAGGATTCAAATGTACTCAGCAAAAATAGTGAGACTGATAACTCTTATGTAGCCCTTTCTTAGTGTTTGCAGTCATCACTTCCATAAGGTTGTTGGAAATACCAGCAATGTCATTAAAAATGTGGGTCTGGGGAGTTAGAGAAAACAGGTCCTCTTATGTTGGTTTGAGATGGAGGATCACCGTATTGCCTTGGGAATGGGGTTGCATGCGATGATTAAAGCCATGTACTTCTGCTAAAAGCTGCCAGTTTGAAAAAAACTTTTCAATAAATTTTTTGTGTACTACAAAAATCCATACGCTATTAAAAAAAAGACCCTTTTGCCTGTCAATGTGCTGTTCTTGTCTTTTTTTGTGTACTACAAAAATCTATATACTATTAAAAAAGAGGTCCTTTTGCCTGTCCTTGTAACTATTTCCTCTAATTAAGCACCTCATTAGTTTTTTAGGAATAGCCAGTTAAAAATATAAGCAGGGATGAATCTTTTGATAGCTGGATAGCACAGCCTGAGTTTCAGTAATGGTCTTCTCAAGGGCTGGTTAAATTAGCAACTCAGGAGCTCAGCCCTTTGAACAGAAGTATTTTACTTATCTGTGACCCTGGAGATAAACAGACAGCTTCAGCAGGCAAACAGCATAGTGTTCCCTGTCCTAAAATACAAGAAGACTATTTTAACATTTATAAAAATGGACACAGCTCACTGGCCTTCTTTAATCTGGGCATAGAAAGCTTCAGTTGTGGTCTTTTTGTTAGTCAGAAGAGATGAATTTGAGACTCCTTAAGTTACTTAGTTTGAGGGCTTTATTATGAAATTATTTACGTATTTGGTGCCTTATACCTGTACAGAGTTGATTTTAGATTTATTGTATGTTGTAAATCTGCTTGCACATGGGAGTTTTTCCATCCATGCATGAATTTGTCAACAAAGTTTAGTTTTCTTGGTTGTTGAGTATTGAACTGATGGGTATTCTTCAGGTTTCTCTAAGGGTGGGAGGAGAGATAATATGAAGGCGCTTGTGAGATTTGGGTTCTTTGCTTCAGAAAGTTGTTTTGAGAGGCAGATTAGTTGGAAATCAGTTTGAATTGTCTCTGTGTTTGCTGTGTGGGATTATTGCTGGGGGGATTATAAATAGTGCATGGTACAGTGGTGCAAACAGTTGTGCCTGTAATACTCAGGGCAAGGGCACAGATGAGTGAGCTGGTGAGGAGAGCAGTGATTACCTGAGCTGGCACAGTTACTACAACCAGTGCTTAGGAAAGGAAGCTCTTGGGTGAATTACACACTGTGGGAATGCTGGTGTTAGAGAGAGTGCAGGTAGGGCAATGCTTAAATTTAAGCAAAACTTTAAGTGAATGTGTGTGCACATCTGATTTTCCTCAGATTAATGTTTTTAAGGAGAGAAGGGAATGGCCTTTTGTAGGCTGAGCATCCTCTGTCAGTAGCTTGCTTCCTGTCTGCAGGTTTGGGTTCACTGCTCAACTCTGACCCTGCAGGGGGGGAAATATCTTAACTATCAGGTGTTCTGAGTTACCCTCCTAAATATTCTTTTGGTATTGAAGTTTTTACTTAGGCTATCAAATTGTTAAATATTTTAACTGAATGCCGTTAAAAATAATATTTTCATTCCTGTATTTGTTTGGATTGGAAGTCTTAATGCTCTTCATGGAGCAGTACTAAAGTTTTATGTGCTTATTTTTGGCTGTGTTGATCTAAACTTTTGAAGGGGGGAAGACTTGATGAGATTTTGAGTTTTACACCTTTTAAAAGCTTTTTTGTTGAGTTTCCTTACTTCAAGAAATAATTAGGAAAATGGTTTTCTGAAAGGGTAATCTCCTGGAAGAGGAGTGTTTAGGAGAACTAAATACTGTGGGGAGGAGGGGTTGGGGGGTGCTGCATTGGCTCTTTCTTGCTACTGCCTCTGAAATCTCTGCCCTAACTTCTCCCTGGGAAAACACTGCATGAGTTCAGTTACTTGTGTTTTGAACTGTGTCTTGCTGTATTAAAGACAATTTGGAAGTGGTGCTGTTTTGCTTTATTTAGCAGATAATCAACCGTTCTAGATGCTGAATCATTGTTCATCCCATACAAAGCATGGAAATAGCAGAGAATGCAGGAAGAGATGACTGGCATTGAAAACTTGATATTTTCCCTGAAAACCTGTGGTTTCTTTCTCAAGTAAGTTAGTCTTGTGTATGAAGGAGCAAGAAGATGTCAAGTTCAGTATTAGTCCAAGCCTAAGATTATGAATAAAACTCATCAATAAAAGATTTGAGCACTTACCTATATAGGGAGTTACTTTTAATTTGATGTTCTCTGGTGGGTGCTTTTGTTGCTGGATGTATCAGAGGTGCTAAGGCTTTGTTTTTTTCCTGTGAGACAGATTTTGCTTTTGTGGCTGGAGCTGGCTGCAGTTAGCTGTAAAAACAAGTATATTTGAACTTCTTGTGAGGGAATGGTATCTCTGATCCTTATAGCTAAATTTGGCTGGTTCTGTCCAGTGTTGGATTGTCTGAAGTGCTGAAACATCTGATTGCAGTGATAACATGCAGATGACAGGCTTATCTCCTTACCTTATTGATTTATGGTATGTGAACAAAATTTGCTGACTCCTTAGCTATGATCTGTATGTGAAGACCATGTAAATAAGGCTTAGACAAGACTCACATGTCTCTGGAGCTTGCAACTGTGTTATCAGCCTTTGCTAAAGGTGTGTTTGCAACTGCCATTGAGGAATGGGTCTGTTTTGGTTGTGTTTCCTTAGCAGCCTCCATGAGTGGTGTGGGCTCAGCCCATGCCTTTGTCTGGGCTGTTGTGAGCTGAGCCCTGCAGGTCTCCATGCTCTAGTTCTGGCAGGCCTGGACCAAGAGCTGGCCTGCTGAGTGTCAGAGCACAAATGGAGCTTGTCAGGAGGTGTTAATACAGGTATTAATAGCTTTCCATTTTTAGCAGTAATGACTGCTATGAACTCATTGCCTGCTTTTGTTGGTTTCTAGTTTTGAAGATTAAAATACTTTATGACTGGAACTCTGAAAATATAATTATCTGATTCTCCAGCATGATGTCAAGTTCTCAATGGCTGCTTGTTCAGACATGAAGGAACTGTCACCTGCAGAGGTGAAGGCTAACAGTGTGGGAGATGTTTGTTGTGAGGCTCATGGTTTGAGGCTGTAGAGCAAATTCTTGCTGGGAATGAAGACTGCTTTTGACATGTTGGTATTTCCCATTTCAGATACATTTCTCTGACCATGCCTCTTAAATATAAAAGTCCTTGAAAGGAGAGGAAAGTATGTAGGACAAGTACTATGTTTATTACAAGTACTACTTAATATTTTTCTAGAAGATGATCAGGTCATAGGTGATGAAGTGGCTTGGAAGATGTAAGTGACCAGAAGAGCTGATACTATTTGGACATGCTGAAGATCTGTTACCAAGTGTTTTCTTCTCTGCAGCCTTTTTTGTGTGGAAGGTCTACAGGTATTTCAACAGATGCTAAAGTTTAAAATGTGAACAGTCTTTGTATGCCAGTAGTTGGACTTCAGTTGTGTGTTACTGGGTGACAAATAAAGTTTAAGGCATTGAAACTATAATTGTTGATACTAAGGCTCAAGTGGAGGCCTGTGTTGTTTTGGGACTTTTTTGTAGTTACCAGAGAATTGCTTTGTGATCTGTTGTGCACATTTCCAGAAGATGGGCATTTAAAAAGTTAACTGTAGTAGGATGCTGTACATTACTAACTGCAATTAGATGCCAGATATAGGAGAATACTTTTAAAGCATATATTTAATTAAAAATAGAGAAAGAAATAATTTGTAAATGTCAGAGTGAATGGGGGAGGCTCTACTAGTGATGGAAAATATGGTCCCTAATGTGCTTCCAGACATGATGGTCTTCTAAAATTTTGCCAAGACCGAACAAGGGAAAGCCCCTCTCACAGGTCTCTGTGGTGGATTCTTTTTAGTTTTCCATAATTGTTCTGCAGGAATCATTGGGAGTGAGCCTTCAGATATTGATGAATCCACAAGCAGAGGCACCCTATATTTGCACAGTAAATTAGATTTTTGATAGCCCTAATACAGCAAATCAAGTAGAGGAAGGGTGAAGGAATAACTTATTTTTAGTGTATTTATTCCATTATGGAAGTGGATGGATCTCATAGACCTATATTTCCTGAAAACTGGAGATCTTCTGTGGAATTCTCCCTTGAAAGTGATTAGGGAGCTAATACAAAGGTGGTGGTAGTGCAGGGGAGGAGAGAGTGTTGAATTCTCCTTTTTGTAGCTGGCTATTGTTAATGCTTTGAGAACTCATTCTGATCATGATTGTTTTACCCACAATTTCCTAAAGGACCCTTGGATGCCCAGAGTGACTCCTGTTGGCTCTGGTGATCTCATGGAAGTGCCAGTGAGTTCATGCACTTGCTGATGTGACCCAGTATAGCTATAGTTACGCAGTATAGCATTTGTACTTCTTCACTATGTAGCTGGAAATCCTTAGAAATTGGAGTGGGGGAGGTGTTTTGTGGAAACCCTTGGAAAAAGCAGCCTTCTACTCCTAACCTTGTGTAATACATGTTGCAATAGAGTGAGTGCACTAGGAAACTCGATGATCTGTTTTCTCGTGGATGAATGAGTAGTGGATGACTGTTTCCACCTGCTGCCCCCTTAAGCCTCGTGCCATACATGATTTATTGACTTCTGTGTCTAAGTCAGCATAATGAGGATGGTCCTCATGGGTGCAAATTGATTGAAAGGAGTAATTTTAGTATAATTTTCTGCTTCCTGCTGTTTTCTTCTTTTGCGGAGCTGGCAAGGACAAAACAAAGGATTTTTCCTGTACGTGTGTTCTGCTGTGTGTTCTGTTTGAAACTTAATACTCAGAAGGTGTATGTTGCTAAAGCCAGTTGTTACTCATTTGCATCTATTCACATGTCAGGAAAAAGCTACCTGCATGGTTCTGGGCAGTTATGAAAGCAGGAGTTTTGGGGTATACTTGGAGGGTGTACTTTCATTCTTGTGAGGTGTGGGGTTATCTTGTTGTTGGAGGACAAGGCTCAGCTTAGGCGATTGTTAGCATTCTGACTTTAGCTGAGTCTGTGATATTGCTGTGAAAACTTCTCCAGTTAGTCTGTTTCAAACACCTGTATGCCCTGCTCACTCATTTTCCATGCAGGCAGATCCTTTTAACTAGCACAAAAGAATTACAATTCTTAAGTTTTCTACTTCTAAGAAAAATATTGCCATGCAGGAGTTGATGACTAAGTGATAAGTTATCTGCAAATTATTATGTACTGCTCTATCTGGTCACATAAAATGGAGAGGGGGACCTAGGAGGAGGAGGAGGCAGCTGTTGATTTTCCATACACTGTTGTGACTTTTAGCTTTTTTGGGGGGGTTTTATTTCTGTTTTCTCAAGTGCTAAAAAAATCTAGAACATGCAAAATACATGGGAGCCCGAAGCTTCTCCTTGGCTCTGGGTTTTTAAAGCTGATGAACAATTTGCTCACCAAACATTTCTGCTGCAAACCTCTTAATTTTGCAGTTTTTTCATGGCTGAGATTGAGATACAATATTGGCATTGCAAAAATCAGTTTGTGAGTGAGAGATTCCCTGTACACCTGTGAGCCTGAGGACACTGTTTCCAGTACGAGGTGGTGGTGGAGGGGGCTGCCAGTTTGACTGTGCTGAGCTCGGTGCCAGAGCAGTCAGGTGTGTGGCTGTAGCAGGTTGGAGGCACCCTCTCCTGCTGCTCTTCTTGAACTGTCCCTGGACCTCAGCTGCCTAGAAATGCATCTCTTCTGTCAGGTGTGTTCCCTTCATCACTTGTATGTGGTGCCCTCCCACCCTGTCTCTGTATTTCCTTTTCCTTTAGGATTTTTGAAGAATGGGAGTTGATAGGTAGGGTGCCTGTGTGCAAGGATATCAGACTTGCAAAACACAAGGATTTATTATGTTGAAACAACCTAAACAGCTCTGAACTGAAACAATATGCCAGCACTTCAGGTTGCTGTTTACTCTTAGCATATTCTGCATCTTGATTCCTAATGTATGCTAACTCTTTCATGTATTCTTAATGAAACGCTTTGTTTTCTTCACCTTTTTCTACTGAATATTTAGCTACCAAGGGAAAATTCATCAGTTGCAGAATCATATATAAGTGCTTTGATGTGTTTTATTGTTTTGGTTATGCTGTATTCTCACTTGCTAGAAGAAATGATTGAAAATCAGGGTAAGAAAAATTTGAAGCTGGAAGTGGGGTGAATATTTTCAATGAGAATTAATCTGTTCCCATAGTTTACTGAAGTTTTGTTAATTGTAGGGGATGAAGTCTTCTTAATCCAGAATATTTTTAGAGGCAGTCTAGTTTAATAGATGATTCCAACACTGAGCTCAAGTATCAGGGTGGAACTAGCCAGTGTTGTGCATGAGGCCAGACTTGGTGCTTACAGCGACTCTGGACTTTGCTCTCATTTCACAGGTTACTGTCAATTACTGACTGCTTTGCTGCTCAAATTCAGAGGAACATCTGCAACTGCTGCAAGTCTTCTCTTCAGATGTGCTGGGGTTCAAAAATGTTCTGGCTAAACTGGGCATTAACTCTCTTGAAAAATACATGTATTTCAAATCCTGTACATAGTGGGTTTTGTTCCTGTTATCTAAAGTTGAAACTCTGGGCATTTTTCATTACTTCTGGCAAATAATTATCAAATGCCTAAATCAGTATTTTCTACTTGGTATCCAGAGTTTGTTTCTTTTGTTCCTGAATAACCAAAAATGTAATGACTACTTGAATAAATATTTAGATGTAGATTCAAAGGTGTTCCTGTTGTTTTAATCACCATTGTCCTATTTGCTTATCAGTGCTTGATAAGAGCATATCTGAGCTTGGAGTGAGGTGGTGACAAGTGGATTTGGGTGAGATATCCTGAGATCACTGAAACTTCCTGATACCTTCAAGCAACCACTTAAGCCCTCAAACATTTTATAAGGGAATCTCCAACTTGGGAGAATTAATTAGCCCTCCGAGGCAAATCTTGTGGTGAAAAGAGCATGTTGTTTTAATTTCCTAAAGTTAATAGCATAATAGGGAGAGCTTAATCAAGCTTGTGCCTGGGTTCTTAGCAAAGAACTTTGTGGCTGAGTGATGAGCTGTATGCGAGGGCTTGATCTGTTCATGGAGCAGAAAAATACCAGTGATGATTTGTCCTGCAGTGTCTGCCAAGATGCACCTAGCGGGATTCCTTAAAGCTGTTGAAAACGGGCTAAATGTATTATGAGTACTTCAGTTCTTTCAGTCTGTTTGCCATCTTGCTGCTGTCTTGCAGAAGCTGCAGAAGTTAAGTGATTGGGGGGTTTGTTGGACACTGGTTCAATTTAAATCTCATGTCATTTTACTCTTGGCCCTTGGAGGGCATGGCATGCATTAGTAAACAGGGTTTTTAATGTTTTTATGGGGGTGGCTTAAGGAGTAAATGGTGGAAGTAGGCATTTGTTGTGATAAAGATGGAGAAGGTAAAGGAGTTGGGCAAGGAAGCAAATGCTGCTGAGGAAGTGAGGACTGCATGTCTGAAGTGACAAAAATGCTTTGTGAATGTACTGGCATTGGAGCAGCTGCTCTTACCCTGTCCAAAAACGGCTGATGCCTGCCAGAAGCTGCAAGTTCAAAGTGAGCCTTGCAAAGTTCCCTTGCCAGTGCAAGGCAGAGATTAGAACCTGTTTAAGAACTGTGGCTCATAGTTATGGCCCCATTTATCTACTCTTTTGATCTCTGAAAAACATGTTGGTTTGATTGCTGGCCCACTTATTACTGCTGTAACCATGGTTACTGGGCAGGCAGGCTGTGTACTCTGAGCCTTATTGCCTGTGCCCTGGTAGAACCTGACGCTGGATAGGAGTCTAAAATCTTACTGGTACCGATGATGCATATTTTTACAGAATGGTAGGGGAAGGAAGGTAGGGGAAGTTTCATGGTGGTAGTGGACTGTGGTGTTTCATCAGTGGTGCTCCTGACTAAGAAGGAACCAGCAGTTCAATAATTCACTGTGGTCTAGCAGAATTTAGTTTTGTTGGTCCTATTTGCCTTTAGCTTGCAACATGGAGTTGAGTGACATTTAGAAAATGAAAAATAAATCTATCTCAGAACATACATTGAGATCAGATAGAATGAGCAATAAGCAAAGCCTTCCAACTTCTATTAAATATCCTTGGCTCCTGGGGAATTGGCTTGCTTTTGGTTGTGCTTGAAGAGAAGTAAATGCTCTGTCAGTTACTTCGGTCTGTCTGGTTGAAACATTCAGGGTAATTCAAGTCTGGGGTTTATGGATGGTCAAACACAAGTTTCAAGCAGTCAGATTTTTAGCTTAGTCTGCTGTGGAGTTGGATAGAGATGATTGATTGAGGAACTTTGATTTATTTGGTATGGATCTTTTTTCACTTCTTTGTGCCTTGTACAACTCCATTTTATCGTGGGAACTATTGCTGATTATGTCTGCTGGCTACTTTTACTGGCTTCCAGTGTATATGCATTTTGGGAGCAGGGGTAAAGCAAAATAAGCACCTTGGGAATAACTCTTTAAGAAAGTCACAGTGGGGAAGATTGTCTGTGCTGGAGGATTTGGTTGTAAACTGTGTGACCCTACTAAGTCTGTGTCAGGTGATTTCTCTGGTAGAGATACTAACTCCTAGTTACATTGTTGCAATTTTGCATGACCATGATGGCTTAGTTCTGTGTTTTGTGAAGTAGCAGCGATGCTACTTGTCTTACAGGGACAGCCTGTAGATTAATGTTTTGTTAGGTTTCCTCACTGACACTGGTGGGCTAAGTCTTTCCAGTTCTATTCCTGATCTGCTAAGTGCAACTTTAGGAGCATCTTCCACTAATTCACATTGTCAATTCCAAAATAAGTGGGCAAAACTTGCAACTTGTTTTTGAGACACTTATTTGAAGAAATTCTTTTCCATAATATTATGCGGATTTCAACTGGGGACTTGCTCTGGCCTGGATGTTAGAAGAAAGGATGTTTGTGTAGTAGTAGGGTGGGTAGGTTAGTCTTCAATGCCTTTGTAGTTATCCAGTATTACAGCTTAGCTTTTTTTGAGGTTTCTTGTCAGTGCTGTGGGGTTTTTTTGGGATTGCTGTTTGTGTGTTAAGCGATTTTAAAAGAAATTTTGTGAGTAAAGACTTGTGTGGATTGTGATATAGTATATGATCAATAGTAGCTGTAATAAAAATACATCCATAGTAGATAACCATTTTTGCTTAGTGTGAAAACTGATTTAAAATTGTTTGGATACCCATGCACTGAGAAATATCTCTGGGTTGATAAGGATGGGCAGAAGAGAAGGTACATGAAAGAGTG
>NW_005054375.1:735008-776815 GCF_000277835.1 Geospiza fortis
ATTAATCCAGGCTTCCAGGAAAAACTTTCCAGCCTCTAAAAGAAGGCAGAAGTAACTTGAGTGGAAAATCCTCACTGATTATTTTTTTCTCTCTTAATCTTGCAGCTGATTGTAATGCCGTTCTTAAAGCTCTACAGCCCATTTTTCAGGAGCAGGGAATGACAGAAACAGTTCATAACTGGGAAGACCATGGTTATTTAGTAACCTACATCAAAAAAAATGGCAGGTGAGTGGGTTTTCTTTTGATTATGTCTCTGCTGTCCTTCCTTAAAGTATTTATTTCTCCCTCTATTGGACCTCCTGTAGTGTTGACAGGGAAGGCTATCCTTTTATCAGCCTTGTGTATGAAGTAGCTATGATAAAGAAGAATATTGTTTCTAATCTGGACTATGTCGTCTTGCAGTTTGGATATCAGAAGGTTGAACTGGTCAGTCTGGCCTGTACCATAGAATGGTGCCTTGGTCTCAGCACTAGTGTCCTTCCAGATGCAGGAAAGCTCAAGTCAGTTCAATGTATTTGTAATTTTCTGGCCATTAAATATGTCTAAACATGTTGGAGTCTAACCTTGGCATGTGAACAATGACAAGTTTGTGTCTGTATTTACATGCTGTTATAAGCTTCAAATTCTCAAGCAGCTTCGGAGGTAATTAGTAGCATGATAAGGGTGATTGGTGTCATTACTGACACAAAAGCTGAGTCTGCTGGGACAAACTGATAAGCAAAACTACATTCACTTTATTTCCAGATGCTGCTTCACAGTTACCTGATTATGGTATACATTAATCTGGTCTATTGATAAGTAACTACCATGGTTTTATTGCACTAAATTTGTTTATCGTTACCTGTTCTCGTCATAATTGTGGCAGCTGCTGCTTTGGGGTTGCCTGTTTTCTTTTTGCTGGTTGGATTTGTTTTGTCTGGTGGTTTGTTCTGTTTGTTTGTTTAATTGGGATTTTTTTGTGGGGGGTGTTTGGGACCCAAACTAAGGTAACAAGTAAGTGGATATGAATAGTTCTATGTTTATCATTCTCAGTTATGCTCTATGAAGTTTTTTATTTTATTTCAGTTAGCTTTTCAAATGTGATGCTGGCTTTTTCTCTCAAATTACTTGTTTTTTATACTTGATGTGTCTAGAAAAACCTGTTAGTTGTATCTTGCTTTTGTACAGGCTTGTTTACTTTAATTACATGTGCTTTTATATTCTTCCTGAATAATTTGATCAACATTGCAGTTCTGGTAACCTTTTGACTTTGAGTTGGTGAAAATATAGCAAAGTTGGTAATTTTCTTCCTCTGTATAGCTGGTAAATATCCTTCCTCTCTATTGAGTTGAGCTTTCATGTAATTCTAAAAAGATAATAGCAAGGTTCTACCAACTCTGAAGAATTAAAAGATAATACCTAAAAGTAAAAGGAAGTTAGATTAAAAGGTTGGTTTTATTTGATTACATGGCCTCATGTTGCTTTTCTGTATTTCCTTGAGTGTTAGAGGTATATGAGATATTGAATTCTCAGATGAATTCTCAGATTGGGTTTTCTCTTTGCAAATTCATCTGATCATTCTCCTTAAGCTGATAGCCTCTTCTAAAGGAGCAGTTTCAGAGTTAAATTGCTTGTTTTTGATGTGCTCCAGGAACTTCCTAGAAAACTGTTTTGTTGCGTAACTTTTCCAGGAGATAAGTGAACTGGCACCTGGAAGCATCTCTGAGAAAGGTCCTTATAAAAACCTAGATTTTAAAGTATTTGACTTGATTGCTCTTGTTACACTGTCAGCTGAACACATGCATAGGGGAACTTTCTGTGGGTTTTGGGACCTCAGCAGTTTTGTTTCCTCTGGTTATACAACAAGCCTGAATACGGTTTTTTAAGGTAGCCCTAAATAATATATTTCTGCTAGTGTAGTTTGTATTTGTTTGATGTAGTTTCAGTTAACTTAAACAAATGAGGTTGTAAACCCATAAAACCCAACAGACTGGACAGTTAAAAAACCTTGCAAAACAAACAGGTTTCACAAATTGTAAGAGTGAACTGATGAGCATATGGATTTCAACTGACTAAATAATTGAAACAGAACTTGCTAGTTCTGTTTTAATACCAGCAAGTTTGTCTGCACTTTATCTTAGTGCCTTAAAATATCATACATTTTAATTAACATAAAAATATTACCTGACACAACTAGGAAGAAAGTAGCCAGGGCATGTAGGCTTTTCCTCTCCTTTCCTTGCAACACAGTGAGTGTGCTTCATTTCCAGCAGCAACTTGTAGTAAAACTTGGAAAAAAGAATTGTGATGCAGGTGTGTCCTGAGCAGCTCTTGTAGGGGTGACTGGCTACAACTTGTTACAAGCTCCCTAGAAGGAGAGATGGAGTGGGTGCTGTGAGTAAGGGTGTTGTAAGCATGTGCACACAAATATGTTTTTTAGCCAGGCAAAGGTGACTGAGCCATTGCAAGACAGATGTGCAGTTGATGTAACAAGTTGGGTACTAATCCCTGGGAAAAATATCTGAGATGAGATAGTAATATATTGCTAAACAGTGTCTTACTCCAAAGTTTGCTGAGATAACCCTCATAGCCTGCAGGGTGCCCTGTGCTACAGTCTGTGGAATTGTGGGCCCTGCTGTTGACAAAGCTGTCTCTGACAAAGCCACCAAGTGAACAGCTCCATGGAGGGCTGCACTGGTGGAATGAATTGGAGCTGATTTGGGGATTAAGACCTGCTTTCCTGTTGTCATTACCAAAGCAACAGATCCCTGTTCTCTTTTGTCCAAAGCTAAGCAAGCAAAAGTCATATGTGGCAACTCTACCTGATCCATTTACTTTGTGGTTTGTTCTGACAAAAAACCTAATTGAGGGAGGTTCAGCTCATATTTACTAATGGAGTTGTCAACACAAGGCTCTGGAGTGGGGCAGGGAATGGCTCACTTGAGCCACTCAAGTTCTCTGAAGTGGTGGGGATGGATGCATTTCTCTGTGCTTTGCCAGCCCCCTTGCCCAGACACTGCTTGGGGAGCTGTAGCGTGTGCCATAGCGGAGCTCTGTCTCTTGAATTTCGAGTCTTGTTTTTCTGAGCTGTGTGTTTTTAGATTCTTTCTAGAGTGGTTTGTTGGGTCACATTAAGCAGCATGCTTTTACTGAAATGTCACTATCTTGGGCTAAACAGTTAAAAGTTAGGTTTAAAACATGTGAAATTTTTATCTTATTTAATGTATATGTGACTTTGTACAAAGTCATACTGCCCGGTATATTTCAACAGATTGAGAAGTGTTGTTACATCTAAGTTAAGGAGAAAAATCAGTGAAGCTAATCTTTAGCAACTAATATCTTCTCAATTAATGCTTTGTTTTAATCTCATTACTGCTTGTGAGCAAGTAGCCTTTTATTATACTGCATAGAGCTGTGAGAGTTTTTTTCCCTTGTAAATCTGCGCTCCTTCTTTTATCATGTTCCATCTTGAAGTTCTTCAATAACCCCCAAAACCTGAAACTTGAGTCACGGTTTCTACAGTAGAAGAGTGTCTTTTAGAAAAGCTTTGACCTCCTTTATAGCACACATCCATTTTTAACTTTGGTGTCTGAATTCTTGTTTAGAGAAGTATAATCCTACTGCACTTGACTTCACTGTTCACAGCAGTGCAAGCTTTACCCTGTTGAATTTGGTTTGTATGTCACAGGGATGGTGATGAATATGTTAACACTGTGAAGGGGGAGGGGAATGTGTTTACTTTTTTCCTTTCTTTGTTAGTATTTTGCTAACCACTCTGTATGCTAGACAGCATATTTTAAAGTGGCCTATGGAGTCACCCAGAGTGTAAAAATGGGCTGAAGAATAGGAAGTAGTTGGTAGGAATCAGCAGCAGCTACCATGGTAGCTTTTATTGATTTAATTTTCTTCTGTAAAAACAGAACTGGACTAATGGTATAATGAAGAAATGTGATTGCCTAGCTCCTTAAGGTCCCTCAAGTACTTTGTAATTAAGGTGAAGGACTTTAAAAAAGAATATGTTTTAGGTAAACAGTGTCATGCCATTTTAAAAAATTTTACATTTCCCTAGTATAAGCAAATTTTTATTTCCTCTCTCATTCAGTAGTTTGACAGGTGATGCTTTTAATGGCAAGCTATCTTTTAAATACTTGAACTATTCTCTTTATAGTGATTCAAAGTTAGTCAGCAGATAAAAGCTTTGATGGGTAAAGAGGAGTTTGTAGGTACTTGTCTTTCTATCCAGCTTTATTCTCTGGGTGTGAGGTTTTGGGAAATCCTTTCTTGGGTATGTGTGATTGTACTGTTGCATTGTACTCTGCAGTACAAGTAACTAAGGTAGGCTGTTGCATTTTGGGTTAGAATATTTTGATCTTTGCTTTCTAGTTCTTTTCCAGCAGTTACTTTTTGATTTGTGCAGTTTGGAATTATTTGTTGACATCTGATGTTTTCTGATGTTCAGGTGCTAAGATGCAGCACTCAGTAGAATTATATCTATAGCTGACACCTGTTTGCATACCAGCACAGAAAGCTTGAGCACTGCCTTGGAGGATGTGGCAGATATGCAGGTGCAGCAGCAAGTGGAGTGTTCTTACAGTGGGAGCTGCTTTTCAGGTGCAGATTTCCTTGCCAGATGGAAAGGAAGAGGATACCACCTCACTGAGCTTTTTTTTCCCCCTTTTTACTTTTATGAAATTACATGCAAGCACACACCAGCAGTGTGGCAGATGGCTTTTTTTTTTTAAACAGGTATTGTATTTTTCAGGAAGATGAGACAGAAGGGGCTAATTTTGAAGCAAACTTTATTTTCCCCCTATTGGATTCTAAAGTAATCTTTCCTGTATATTCATAGATTGAAAATGGAAACTATTTTCATTGTTTTAAAGAACCCTCTTCCACATATTAAAAGAGCAGCTGCTGATAAAAACCTGTGTTCATATATGTTCTGCCAAGCAGAAAAATGTAAAATGACAAAAGCCAGCATAGCTTTTACTGTCTGCTGGCTGAAGCTGGTAACTTTTTGTGAGTTCAGCTTTGGCCTACCACTACTGCATTAATACTACTTAATACTGGACTGTTCACTTTTTTGAGTATACTTGTACTGTTGGCTATGTGCTTAAATATTTACAGGCATTTTAGCTTACTTTAGGTGTCTCTTTTCATCCAGATAACTTATAGCCAAGGTATAGCCAACCTGGACCTGTATTATTGTTGATAATTTTGAATTTCATTCAAGTTGTTGTTTTTTTTTTTACCATAAACTAGCTGAGAATATCAGCCAGAAACTTGGAACCTGTTGGAATTTGAAGTTTAGTCCCATTGCACAGCCTGCTGCCTGCCTTTCATCTCTTCCCCCTTGCCCCAGGTGTCAGGACCCTTCTATTCTGCTAGAGGTGACAACTGGATGAAATGGATGGTTCTGCTGTTGTCTCTGCATTCTAAGGCTGTCATACCACAGCAAATACATACCAAATCTGAAGTTGTGTGGCTGTACTTTCAGAGCAACTCTGCTCTCTGCCTCTCTCACCTCCCACCCCAAAGCAGGGGCAGGAATGTCCCCTGCTGAGGCTCTCATGGAGTCACAGGGGAAGTGAAGATGTCAGCTGTCAAATCTTATGACAGCTGTGTGATTCTTATAGGAAATTAATTTAAAAGAGAACTTGAGTCATGGGACAGTCAATCTGTTGTTCATTTGTGCCAACAGCAGCTCCCAGAATGTGGAAACAAACTGATAAAAAGTTTTTCTAACAGTGAAAATATTTGACACCATGCCAGTTTTCAGGGAATCAGAGCTGTCTTGTGAGCTGCATATACATTTTTCTGTCTGTATTGCCACAGCTCTGAGGGCCTATGGACTTCACCCTTTTCAATATGAATGGTCATGTCCAAAACCTGCTGTAGTGACCAGTACTTCCATCTTCTAAGTTCTGCTCTGTTGTTCTCTCCTTTAAAAAACCCCAAACCCTCACATAAACAGTATCCTGGTAGGCTTTTGTGATTCCTCACCAAAACCCTGTGTCGGAGGACACCTAGTGGGGAAGCTCCGGGATGGAGGGAGGGCTGCTCCAAGGTGGTGACAGGCTGTGTGCTCTGGGTGTGCATGTGTGTAGGAAATGGAAATGCCTCTTCTTCCTGGGGACAAGGGCCTGTCTGCAGAGTCCGGAGGAGAGACTCAGACTGCCCAGACCCATCCTCTGAAGAGCACTGGGTGACGGTAGTAACACGTGAGAGCTGCAGATCACTGCTGTTCCAAAGCTGGCAAGGTGTTTTTATTTTTGATTTGCTTCAGTCAGTTTCATAATTTGATTGTTTTACAGTTGCCAGAAGTTGTCTTCAGATAACACACAATATTCAGGGTTTTATCTCAGACTGCAGCTGAGGGCTGAAGGTCCCAGCATCATGGTGGAGGTGGTGTTCCTATTGAGGCTGACAGTTTGCAAAAGGGGCTCTGGAAGAGACAAAAATGGTGGGGGTGGTGGGGAGATGAAAGGCCATGTAAACTTTGTCATAACAGGAGTTGGTTTGTGTTTTCCTTTGGGGCTGAGTGGGGTGATAAGAGAAGACAGGCAGAGAATGGGGCATTCAGAGAATGATACAGCTTTATCTGAGGTTTCTGTGTTGTACTAGTGCATTTCTATCCCTGAATACCCTTTCTTTGTTCAGCCATTCCTGTTCTCATCCCCTCTTCTGCTTTTTTCTGGCGTGTGTTTTTCTCCTCCGCTTCCTTTGTAGCCTTTCTGTTTCTTTTTGTCTTCTCTCCTCCCTAGAATAGGAAGGATATTGCCTCTGCTACACTGTTTCCTTTTGTCCTTCCCCCACTGCCCTTAGTTCTTGTTTTCTTCATCGCAAGTTCTCGGAGATTCACTGTTCAATGGTGAGGCCTTGCTCTTTGGTCTTTAAATGTTTCTGTAGTAAATATACAGTAGAAGTTGACTTTGCATGTGTATTCATCAATGAGAGTATGCTACTGCAATTTCTTTGCCAGTCAGAGCTGTGGTTTGCTCCAGGATGCTTATTGTTTTTCACTTACAGATTTTTATTCAGCTTTGAATGTGATCATTGTCTCTGAATAGTTACTATAAAAAAAATTTAAAAACAACCAACAAAAAAATCAAACAACCAATCCCAACCACCCTGCCTGCATAACAAAACAGAGACCCACCTCCAGAAGTGAAGAGGAAAATATAGAGGAAGGAAAGTGTCCGGCTGTTTTCTTAAGGATTGTTTTCAATTAAAAAGCCTGAACCAACACACCTGTTCCAGCAGGCCTGTAGACTAGCAAGCAGTGTATTCTACATTGTGCAATTGTTGTTGTGGCTTAAACACCCTGTTTCACTGCCTTGCTTCCTAGGGGTTTTATTAGTTGTTTAGTGATAGGCAAGTTCTTGCAACTTTGTTTGCTCTTTGTGACTCGAAGAGGAAGACTTGAGCTGGCACGGCCAACAGTTACATGTGCTGGGGAAAAATATACTCATTCTGAACTTTAATATAACTTGTTTTAGATTTTCTTTCTGTACTCTGATTTTTGATAATAAATTTGTCATCACTGTCTCTGTTATAGTTTTGCCAATTTGAGAATTCACCCTCACGGACTGGTGTTGGTGGATCTGCAGAGCTACAACGATGACATGAAAGGAAGAGAAGAAGTTGATCAGGTATGAATGTTGCTTACCTTACTAGGATTACCTAATCGTACGGGGAACCCCTTTTTTGTCAGGTCTGTCAAAGTCTATCATGGTAAAAGACTGAAAATATTGAAGTCAGTTCAAACCTGGATGCTCACAGATGAGGAGCAGTAGCACCTGTTGAAGTTGTGCACACGTGTGAGTGCATGAATGCACACACTCCTCTGCAAGTACTGGGCCTCATGTTCTTTGTAATAGTTGTGAAAATACAGCAGCCTTGGTTAGGGCTTGGGTCTCTTCAGCTACCCAGGGCACTGAGGGAGGACATGAGATGTTTGGTCTGCAGCCTGGTGTATTAGTGTGAGACTTCTTTGTACTCCCTGTTCTGAGAGATGGGAAGCCTCCATACTCAATCTTTTGCCCCGTGGAGAAAAACAATTTCATCTTCCCTGGCATGAAGGCTCTAGACATTGAATATTGCAGGGGAGGAGCCCACTGCTGTAACAGGAGTGGAACTTTGAAGGGTTCTCATGTTCCCTCTTTGGATGTGTTGTCCTAGAGAACAGCTAAATACAGTGATGACAGCTGCTGAAATGTGCACATTCTTGCTAGTAACAAGGCTGAGGAGGCCAGCTAGTTACTCTTGGGCTTCTAGTGTTACATTTCAAAGCCTTCTCATAGCAGGTGCTATGTTTTATTGACTTCCAGATAGGCTAATTTAACAGATATTTTGCATTAAGTGCTGATTTACAAATTCCTACCTCTTATTTCCTATTTTTTGCAGCTTCTAAACAAAGTAGAAGAAAGAATGAAAGAGTTGATTCATGGTAACATAAAAAGGGTGAAACGGTAAGTTTGTACCTCTACTTCTGTTTGGCTTATCTGCATAGTTACTAAAGATAATAAGCAAGTTAGGCTTTGCTGTAATGCAGTGAATAGCCTGGAGTGTGAAGATAGGGATGGGATTTTTTTTAGTTTCTTGTGAGGATTGCATGAAATAGTGAGAGAAAACGCAACGTGGAAGCAGAAGCAGACTGCTCTGAAAGAGCTGGGCAGCCAGGGGTGGCAGAGGAATAGGCCAGGGCATAAACTGTACCCTGTGGGCCACATCCCAGAGCTCATGGAGAAGGTGAGCTGATGATGGTGACCAGGATCAGACCCAGCCCTGTGGCTGCCAGGCTGGGCTGTAGTACTGAGGCAATTCTGACCACATGCTGCGTGTCAGGGATTGGCAAAAGACTTGGGCAGGTGGGGATGGAGCTGCAGTGCACCTCTGGCACAGGGACCAGGGGTGAGAATTAGAGCAAAAATGGAGCTCAAGCCTACAGAGGAGACTTTGCCCTGACAAGGTTTCCTGCATCCCTTTCTCACATCTCTGCCTCTGCTGTGCCTCCTGGTGCTTGCTGTGGGTATGTGTGGTTTAGGGACCTGCTGAGAAGGTAGCTATGTTTTGTAGCAAATTTTTATAATTAAACTTAAGGATGGAGACTTTGCAAGCCCTTTGTCAATTTGGATTATTTAAATTCAAGGCTATGTGTTAAAATTTAAGGACTCAAATTGCAGCTCATGGCCTGGTGCTGAAATAAGTTTCATACTGGATATGGCTTCTTGTTGTCTTCATGGTGGCTGTCTGGCAGTGACTGATACCTTGAAGCCAGGGAGCACTTACTCTAGGCACATGGTAGAAAGTGCAGCAGGTGCTTGAAGGAACATAAAAGTGAAAATGGGTCAAGAAAAGTAAAAAGAAAGTGTGAAATCAACAAGGCTCAGTAAAGCCAAGGAGCAAACTACAAAACAGGAAAACGGTTAAGCAGTACTATGGCAGAAAGTAGGTCTGAAGGTTATGAAGAGAGTACAAGCAAAATGGTAGCAATTTGAAAAGTGGTATTATTGTTATTTCTGTTTCTCAGTTGTATGTAAAACAGAGTAATTATCTTGCTACTTCAACCTGGTAAAGCCTCACAAAAGGTGGACAGTGTATGAACATAGATGATCTTGTATCTTTGCTTATGGAGGAGAAGCTTTCTGAGGCTGTTTTGATGCTGAAATGATAAAGGGAGTTAGTTGCATCCCTGTGATAGGTATTTCTTAAAAAACAGGTCAGGACAGTGTCTGCCTGGAGTGGTCTAGATCTTCTGCTTACCTTAGTATGGGGAAGTGAACCTCCTAGAACAGTGCATCTGGCATGGATCTTGTCACATGCTCATCAATGTCTTTTTTTTTTTTTGCTTGTTTTTGGTTTGTGGGGTTTTTTATGGGGTTTTTTGGGTTCTTTTTAATTTGTTTTGCATTTTGCATTGTTTTGTTTTGGTGCCAGCTGCACACATGCAGGTGCAGTAGGACGAATGTAGCTGGAGAAGTTTCTCACGCTTTTTTGTTGTAAGGGAGGGTTGCTCTTGCTCTCACCATGTGCCGCCATCTGGCGGCTCGCTGCGGGTAGGAAGTGTTTCTGAAACGTTGATCGGCAATCACTAGGGAATTAAGAAGAAGCCTTGTTGGATCTGGTCTTCTGCTGCAGTCTCCTGGAAAAAACGCTTTAATTCTTTGAAGTGCGTCTGGGAGATCTGATGAACTCTGTGCCTGCATGTTTTGCCTAAATGCAATCTCTTTGGTTGTTCGCTGTCATTTCAAAGATAGTTTGCCTTTACAGGTGAAGTGCTGGTTTGAACCGAGGTACATCTCTATGGAATTAAAAAAAATCCTAATACCCACAAACAACATACCCAAAACAGTCTTAGCAGATGCTTGAACCACTTTTAAAAAGTAATACAGACTATTGAGTGATATCAAGGATTGTGGTTATGTACTGCAGGCTGACCCAGCTCAGTTTGAAACGCTGTAATAGTTCTTTTTTTGTTTCTCTGTGTGTTAAAATGTATCTCAGTATAGCGTCAGAATGAGATCCACTTAGTTACAGAGAAATGTCATTCTTAACTGAACTGAAGATGGGAAGACGTTTTGTCTTGTTTTTTTGCCTGCATTCTGTTTTTGTATTGTATTAATTTCTAGTCATGAGCTGATTCTTCTACGGAGGCTCATTCATTATGTAAATTCCATCTCTTAGAATAGAAAGAAATCCACAAGTACATTGTGGAAGTTGTACATAAAGAAGAGCCATGTATACTACCTGTCCTTTAGCAAGTTAAATATATATAACATATGACTGGTAAGTTTCCTATACATGTTAAGTATTAAATGTGGCAAATTTTATTAGAAGCCTCTCATGAATATTATTTATTATGGTGAATCCACAGTATGTTTGAAGTGGATTTTTTTTAAAATCAACATTTCAAATTTTTGTAATCCTTTTTCATGTTGTTTTTTTCAGGTTGCCAGCCATTTTGAGAGGAGGTGTTATTGATAGATACTGGCCCACAGCTGATGGGCGCCTGGTGGAGTATGACATAGATGAAGTTGTTTATGATGAAGATTCACCTTTTCAGAATATTAAAATTCTGCATTCAAAACAGTTTGGGAATATTCTTATTCTCAGTGGGGATGTTAGTAAGTATCATCTCATTTAAGGATCTCTGGTATGAAAATGTCAAAAGTGTTGTTTTGTATCCTGCTATGGCAGTTTTAATAGATGCCTAAGAGTAATGGTTCAGATGCTGGAAACTGTGCATATACACATATATCTGTTCATGTATATTAAGGATGTTAATCAGGCTGACCAGAGTAAAATCTAGAGTTAAAAAAAAATTATTTTTCCAGCGTTAGTATCTTTGCTGCAGAAAGTAGCCTGGGAGATTAGAAGATGGTGTTCTATAGCAGAGCTTGCTCTCCTCCATTCTTTTATATGAACTTTTCAGTTTGTTGCCAGTCCAACCTTCTAAGAGCTTCTCTTTGACAAACAAGCTACTTTATCAGTCTTCAAAACACAGTGGTGTTCTAAAGAAATATGAAGTGATACCTGGCATGTATGTGTATAATCCTGCTGCTCCCTTGGTTCTCTAAGGGAATTTCCTGCTTGGTGAGGTATAGGACAGCTGTATCTCAAAGCATTTAGCTGCTTTATTTGTGAACAAATAATAGAACTTGAACTCATAAGTTAATCAAAGTAGTGACCCAATCTTTATGTGGGGGTTTTTATATGGGGTACTTCATCCCTGCTGACCTTTGTATTTTTGAAAGTAGACTTAGGAAAAGTGGACTGCTGTTCATTAAAGCTGGAGACTGCTGGAAAATCTAGGCAACAAAAGGACTATGCTTTGTAAAATCTCTTAGTTCTTATGTTGAAAAGGAGAGACTCTGGTAAATGAAGGATGTTGCTGTCCAGGTATAGAATACCTATTTTCACTCTAATGGCAGAGTAATTAAGAAATTGAAATTCAGCTTTTTGAAATCATTGGAAGTACCTCTAACAATTCAGTTAGCTTTCTGCAGCTGTCAAGAGGGCTTCTGTGCAGCTGGCAGCTGAAAAGCACTGCTATTGAATTCATTAGCAAGGTATTTTCTAATCCAGATAGAATTGTATTAGAAATCATCAAATTGGATATTCAGTTATTCTAGCAAGAAATTTTTATCAGAGTTTAATATGTAGATGAGGTTTTGCTTGAACATTATGACAATGTGCCTTGTAGGAAGGGAAGTATGCCATTGCTTATTTCCCTTCCATGGGATTTTGAAATAATGCTTTGTCTCATTTTGTTATTGTGCAGTCATAAGTGAGGTGGTGATTGCCAGGCAGAGTGACAGGATGTGCCACAATGTGCTGCTGCACAGAGCTTGGCCCTGCTAGTCTGGATCTTGGCCCTTGTTGCAGCTTGGGAGCGTTACTGCCTGCTTTACTACTGAAGCTAATGCTGGCAGCAGGCAAGTGGCAGGGCCCTTCAGCACCTGGCTGTTGATGGTCATGTTTGTTTCTGTGCAGGGATCCACCTGTGTGCATCTAGGTTGCTCTTTTAGCTGGGGTCCACAATGCATTTTCAGAAATTTCCAGATCTATCGCTTGCAGGATGAGTCTGAGATAAAAACCCACTGAAGTGTGAAGTATGAGCATCAAGTTACTAAGACTGATGGTTTTGCTCTGCTACTTTTTCTCTTGGCATACTTCTTAATGCCGAGGTGGCCATTGTTGGGCTCATGTGGAGAACTGGAGAAATCCTGTGTGGGATTCTGAGAAGAATCTCATTACTGGGACTGTCTCTGAGAGCCATGTTGTTTCTGTAGGTGTTCTTGCTTTGGTCTGTATTGTATCACCTCTGGATTAATACCAGTTAATGAGAACAACTGAAGATTTGATATTGCTGTCCAATTCTTTCTTCCTTCCTTCCATTCAGATCTGGCAGAGAGTGACCTGGCGTATACTCAAGCCATAATGGGCAGCGGGAAGGAAGATTACACTGGGAAAGAAGTGCTAATCCTAGGAGGTGGTGATGGAGGTATACTCTATGAGATAGTCAAACTGAAGCCAAAGATGGTTACTATGGTAGAGATATCCTTTGACAAGTGGCCCATCATTCATATCAACCTGAGCTTTCTGCTGATACCCTAGCACTGAGCATAGATACCTGTCAGGTTACCTGATTTGCGTGAGGAGATAGCATCTAAAGTGAAATCTTTCTGGCAACTTAGAGAGACTCAGTGACTGGACATTTGTGCATCATTGTGCAACACCTGCTTTCAGGTTCCTAATCCATACCATAACTCTCAGTAGCAGTTTACGTAAGGCTGGAAAGGAATGCTTTCATCATCAGACTGATGCTTTCTCTAATAACAGAAGACAGGTCTGTCAAGTTTGGGCTCACTTCTGCCTTCTTGAGTTTGTCTGTTTTCCTAAAGAAAGTGCCTCGAAGCAAAAAAACTTAATCAATAGAAATGTCAGGACTTGATGAACTGTATTGATGAATTGACCAACCCTGTTCTAAAAATACCAATACAAATCAAGTTTTCAACATTCTGTAGTTGGTATAATTAGTAACATAAACCATTGTTAGCCATATGAGATGTTGATCATTCTAGGTTTTGGGATCTATTTGCTGAGACTAAGAATAATTGTTATAAAAATGTAGGTTAAAATCTTAACCTAGTTTTACTTTATGGAGTTTTCACTAGTCTTACAATTCACTTTTCAGGCTTTCATAGTAATGATAACCTAAGCTATAAAAAATACTGGTTAAAACTAAAAAGAAGCACTTTGTGATCATCTGATTGAATCTGGAGTACAGATCTATGTATGTACCGGTACATAAGGTTGATTATTGCAGTACATATACCAACAGACACATCTAATTATTTCTTTGTGAATGCCTCTTTGTGAACTTGTTTCTGAAGAGGTAGAAACTCTTACCTCTATTTCTGGAATTTATGATGCCTTGACAAACTTCAAACATTGACCAAATGGTGATTGACGGGTGTAAAAAACACATGCGGAAAACGTGCGGAGATGTCTTAGACAATCTGAAAGGAGACTGCTACCAGGTAATGTTCTGTTCTTCTTTCATTACAAGTCATATTTCACATACACATAGACCTAGTCTGGAAGAACTGCTATGGCAAAGTTTTGGGGGCAGGTCTTCTGACTTAAGTTTGGGGAGCTTTTTTCCTTTTGTATGACACTTGCATATTTTAATAACTGGAATTTGTTGGAAGTATTTTAACTCTCCATCTTTAGACTTCTAAAATGAATTGCAAATGTAGCATTTAAGGAATGTGAAATAGGAGAATGTTTGCTATAACTTAGAAATAAAGAAGAGATAACAGTAAGAACGTTGTGTTTAACAACATCATTACTTAAACTGTAAAAAGAGAGAAGAAATGTGTTTCTTAGTTGAAAACAGCTGAATTTGTAATATACATTTAAGAATTATTTTTGATTTGCAGGCAAAATCCCTTAGTGTCACACTGCTATTACATTAAAATAAAAACCCTAACAGATGTCATGCATCCCTGCAGTTGAGTTCTTTGTGCTGAATCCAACAGCACTTACAAATGAACCCAGATGTAATCTGACATTTTTCTGTTTTCATTAATGGCCTGTAGATGTTGTCACAGCTATTAACTTACAGGAGTTAGCTAATAAAAACACACAAAAAAATAACATGCTACTCCATGGAAATCAGTGGCCCTTCATACAAATACCTTATTTAACTCACATGTTGGAACTGCTAACTGTTGTCAGCATTTGGTAGAAAGAGCGGTGGTCACAGATCTAGGAACTTCAGTCCTGGAATGCCTGTGTTTTCATTGTCATAATTCCTACAAAGTTCCTCCTTTCTGTATGATGTAAAAACTTGAAAATAAAGCCTAGAATTAAATATGCATTTATTTTGTAAGTTTTTCCTCCTAATTTCTGTGAATCCACATTTGTTCCTTTTAGCTGGTCATTTTAGGCTATTTTTAGGACTTCTAACAGTATTTCATTCTTATAGGTTCTAATTGAAGACTGTATTCCTGTACTGAAGAGGTATGCCAAAGAAGGAAGAATGTTTGATTATGTAATTAATGATCTGACAGCTGTTCCAATCTCCACATCTCCAGAAGAAGGTAAGGCTTCTAATTTATTTACTTAAACTTCTGAGAATTTTTACATTTCTGTCCTTCTGCTGCATAATAGTCTGCAGCATAAATGCTTTCATTTTTTTCCAATTTGAAAAGCAGATCTGAGAAAAAAGACTAATGGTTTTTAAATTATTTTTGAATATTAGAAAAGACTAGCAAGTGCCTAGCACTCTTTTTAATCTCTTATTCCAGAATAATGTAAACTCATGTAGCTCTTGAGAAGTATTTGGTGTTCATACTCCAGTAAATTTTCCTCACTGCATAATTTATTGGAAACTTCAGGAAAATTCCTGTGGAGAAAAACAATACTCTGCCATCATTGCCATTGTGTATGGTTTGCATTTGTTTTTTTTAAATCCAGGCTTTATTTTTTTTTTAACTTTGCAAGTCTTCAATATGTAATAAGTAAACAAGCCAATAATGTGCTGTTCTGTTTTTCAATCATTGCCCATATGCAGATTCCACATGGGAATTTCTACGGTTGATTCTTGACCTCTCAATGAAAGTCCTGAAACAAGATGGAAAATACTTCACACAGGTATGATGCTTGGATGTAATAAAGTATTGCTTTATATCTATTGCAATTTGCATATTTTCAGTTAAAAAAAGATAAAACTAACTAAAAATCTACTTCAAGCTGGTTTTCTCCATTTAATGACCTATCAGGCATTTTTCATGAAAGTTAGGATTTACTAACTGACTTGTCTTTTTTTCATTATTTCAGCTGAATATATAGTGCTTTTGTCTGGAGTTCAAAAGTATAATTTTAAGACTCAGCAGGGCACACTGCAGAATATTGCAGCTAAAGGGTTCTTGGGAAAGCAGAACAGATGTACTTCATTAAGAGATACATGGTTTTTAAGCTAACGTCTCTAATTGTAGAGTGTTAAACACAGAAATTTGTCATTCGTTAAAGTATAAGAGTGACATAGGTGTGGTGGGATGAGAAAATTGGTATAGTCACCTCATAGGTAATAGAATTGTGGTATAGCTTTCAGCAGATAATACTTCAGGTAATCCTGAATTTGAAATGCCACGAAGTTGTGTGCTACTGTGCAAGAATGTAACAGGAGCCAGGGGATGGTTCAGTGAAGTCTCAGTCTCTGAAGTTGTATTTTTTTTGTCATGCTCATAAACTAGTCTTCTGATGTGTGGAGAATTGAAGTACTGTATTTTAGAATAATATCCTTAAGCTCTGAAATATATAGAAATTGCTTTACTGTAAAATTGTGCAGGTTTATAAAGAAAAGCAAAACTTGTGGGATGAGATTTCTGGCAATTCTAATATGCTACTCTATTTTAAAATGCTGTGGTTGTATGGACAAGAGAAATTATCTTGTGGTTGAAATATAAGATATAATTAAGATGGTTTTACCACACTTTCAATTTTAATGGCATTGCTGTCCTGTTAATTGTGGAAATATTTGTGGCAGATTTTGCTATCAAAAGGACATTGAATGTTTTGGAAACAGAGCAAGTTGTTGTCTTACAGTTGCTGTCCTTGTAGCATACACAGTGATGCTAGCTCACCTTGTTGGAATGTATGTAAATGTATATCTGGGAACAGGTTTTGTCGGACTTTGCAGAAGGACTCTTAAAAAGAAGCTTGTTTCAGCTGAGAGCTGAAATGATGGCTGTGCTGCAGCCATAGGGCAGGGGCTTGTTCTGTGTCAGCTGGAACCAGCTAAGGTTGGAGGCTGGTGCTGCCCCTGCTGCTTGTTTTGTCCTCATGGGAGGAGATAAGTCAGCTCTCCAGCATGTGATTGCACAGAAAGAAGGACAGCATTCCTGAACCAGCCCTGGTGGGTTTTAGCTGTTGTGAAACTGTGCAATGTTATATTTTGTGGTCCCAAAGCAACAAGGTGGTACATGGCAGGATGGGAAAGAAACAATATTAAAATTGATGTGGCTTAAAATTGAACTTAGGGCTAATGGGTAGCCAGTGCAAGGGCTGGAGTATAGAAGCAGTGTTCTCTAGCAATTTAGTCTTCCTGAAGATGTTGAAAAAAGGACAGTTAATACTGGGGCAGACAGCTATCAGAGCTTTTGATACGTCTGTTGATAGACAACTCGGCCCGTTTGATGGTCCTTGTAGCCACTTCCTAGTTAGGCTTTAAAAAGCAAAATAGTCCTCTGTAAAAATGGAGTATCCCTCTCTACTGAGTTTATATGGCCAGGTTTTGGTAGTGGACGGGAGTGGGAAGGCCTCCCTATGTCCAACAGAGGCACTGCCAGCTGCCTCCAGGGTGGACCTGCTCCTGGCCAAGGCTGAGCCCAACAGTGACTGTGGTAGGGCCTCTGGGATAAGATTTTTGAAGGGGCAAAAGTTGCTGCACAGCAGCCTGGGACAGAAGTGAGAACATGGGAGAGAAAGAGCTCTGCAGACTCCAAGGTCACTGACGGAGGGGCAGGAGATGCTTCAGGTGCCAGTGCAGAGATTCCCCTGCAGCCCATGATGAAGACCATGGTGTAGCAAGCTGTGCTCCTGCAGCCCATGAGGCTCCACAGGGGAGCAGAGATCCACCTGCAGCCCCTGGAGGGCCCCATGGTGGAGCTTGTGGATACCTGAGGGAGGCTGTGACCCTCTGGGAAGCCCACACTAGAGCAGGCTTCCTGGAAGAACCTGTGACCCTGCAGGGGAGCCTGCTGGAGCAATTAATGAAAAACTGCAGCCCATGGAAGGGCTTGTGTTGGAGGAATTCATGGAGGACTGTCTCCTGTAGGGAGAGACCCCACACTGGAGCAGAGCAGAGTGTGAGGGGGAAGGAGCAGCAGAAGTAACATGGGATGAACTGAGCACAATCCCCATTCTCCATCCTCCATCAGTGCAGTGAGGAGGAAGTAGAGAATTTGTGAATAAAGTTCGCCCTTGGGAGAAAAGAGGTAGGGGAAGGTATTGTTAAAATTTGGGTTTATTTCTTATTATCCCACTCTGATTTGATGAGGAAATTGAGTTTATTACCCAAGTTGAATCTGTTTGTCCATGACAGTAACTGGTGTGTGCTCTCTCCCCAGCCGTATCTCAGCCCATGAGCCTTTTGTTGTATTTTCTCTCCTCTGTCCAGCTGAGCAGGGAAATGCCAGGGTGATTTTTGTGGGCACCTGGTACCCAGACAGGGTCAGCTCTCCACACCCTTAGACAACTCAACAGTCTGGCCATAGGATGAACAGATTATTGGTGCTTAAAATAAAATTAGTTGTCTATAACTTTGTTTAAATTACTTAAATTTAAATTTAATTGAGCTAACTGAAGCTGGCTACTTGGAGGATTGGTTTAACTATAGACAGAAGGTCAAACATGACCGCTGCCAAATTTGGCAGCTTAGTCACACACTGGGAACTCATAAATGATTTTGAATGTTCTATTGTGTTTGCTATTAAATGCCAGTGGTTTTATCTCTGTGGAATTGGGAATTCAAGTTACTTTTGGTCTAGCTATCTACTTCCAGGATGCTTATGTTACATAGCAGGCCTTGCTGTAGAAATCATGTGCCTTTTAAGGCAGGTGTGTTTTTAAAATGCAGGACTGTGTGCCCCCCCAGCCCCTTCTTTGCATTTTAGTTCTCTAAAACAAAAAATACTAAATTTCATCAAGGAAAGGGACTGAGGGAGTGTCCACTTACTTGTCAGAGTATCATCTTTGCTATGGTGAGGAAATGTCTCATAGGAAAAATGCAACAAAAGGATTGTTGTCCTGGTGACCACTAGCCAGCAATTACAGTTGTCCCTTCTGCCTTGACATTGTTATACTAACATTGAAAATTTGTGTCCTTTGTAGTTTGCAGTCTGTCCCCTTGCACCCTGAAAAGAATCATGTGCATCTAGTTAGGATGTCATTTATTTCAATGCCAAAGAAATGCTTTATCTAAAAGTGGAATTGTGTTCACAGAATGCCATCCTTTCCCATAATGTATTGCTGTCTGTCTAAATGCCACAGCTGGGAAAAATAAAGGGAAGTGCTCATCACCTCTTCATTGAGCTCTGCACAAGTTTTAGAAAATTTCACGTGATCTGCACGTGAATTGTCAACAAGCAGGGTTTAGTGCTGTCTAACTCCAGATGGATGTAATTTATCTGAGATTATAAAAAGAATGATTTCTGGCATGCTGCTCTTAACAAACCTGGTGGTTTCCCTCGGGATTCCTTCCGTGGTGATCCTCGAAGCAGTCTCCAAAGGCTGCTGCAGGGTGTCCTGTCACCACTAGATGGAGGCAGGTAACCAGTATTGCCTGGCACTTCATGAACATTTATAGAGATTCTGCCTGTGGAAGGTTTTTCAGACTATTTATTTGTATTCCTAGGGGATGCAAGAACTTATGTGGCAAATTTTAAGATGCAGGAGGGACTTCTTCCTTTTTTTCAGCTCTGAAAAGATACAAAAGGGCAGTTAATGGATGTCATTCTCTGCTGCTTTAAGTTTGTGTCTGAGTATGTTTGGGGAAAAATGCCTCTATTTTCTCTGTGCAAATAGTAATCACAGCTTAGAACAAAAACTTGTATGAGTAGCAGCCATGCTTTACACGCCCTTGCTTTTCTAGCTGCATCATCCATATTGAGTGTTGCAGCCTACACAGGATCTGCACAGAGAGACTTTAGGGCCCTTAGCCTGCAGAACTCGCAAACCTGTCTGTAGGTTTAAGACATGAAGCTTGTTTGTAAAAACTTACTGTTAAACATAATCCCACCACTCTGAGGTTCAGTGTGGTATGCTCCTATTTCCATTCTTCTTCTTCTCAAGCTGGTGCTTTGAAGTGTTTAATGGTGTGATTGATATGATAGGAGGCCATGTCTTTGGGGTGCTTGGTGTAACAAGAAGAGACAGAGGCCAGGCTCCCAGTCATCACAGTGGAGAGAAATAGGAATTGATCAGGTTGTAAGACCTTGCTGTATCCTGAGGTCCACTTTCATCTCTAATATACCTTCCTGGCAACTTGTTTTCAGACCCTTTAAGTGTTTTTACAGTATTGGACTCTCTAAAAGTATGATTTTTATATGGCCCAAGTGACTCCTTTCAAGTGAGTATATATACTTGTAGGTATTAGCATGACATGTGGCTTTTGTTTTTCTGAGCCATCACTTGTGCATTCACAGTCCCATGTGAGGATTGTCCCAAGAGCTGTGAAACCTTGCTCTGTCAGATGCAGGGACTGGTTGTAAGGTTATCCTTCAGTGTCAGTGGATTATGTGTAGCTAAGAAAATGCCTTTTTCTGTGCTAAGTTTTTGTTCTGTTGATCTAATCTTTTGAGGTTGAGAAGGCTATCATTTTCAGCCTGTTTATGTAGTAGAACCTTTAAAAATACCTCTGAACAGGAATTTGTGACTTCCTGGCTGGGGTCACTCAGCCCAGGCAGGATAGAAACTCAGACCACTCGCAGGTTCCAGTAAACAGCACTGACCCACTGAAGGGATCATGTGTCTCCCACACCAACATGTGGCCCTTCACTAAGCTGTGTCTTCCTGGCCACTCTCTCATACAGCCCTCTAAATGTCCAGACAATCATCATGTTGTTCCATAGTTAGATTCCTTTTTTTGGCTGCTGTGTGGGCTTTCTAATTAGCATTTCCATTGAGGGAACAAGATTCTCCATGACTGAGCCATGAAAGGAGGCTGGAAGAATGGCTATATGTCCCTGTGTGAGCCTCTGTGATTTCTTGGTAGTTTGAGAGACTTTAAGGAACAGACATTTTCATTTCCTTACGTTGCTGAGAGTTTAGCCAGTGGAGGTACTTACAGTTGGATTTGCCTCCATTATTTCCTTAACAACCCTCCCTGTCCCCCAAAACCTAAGCCTAGCTTTGGTGCTAGGTGTTTCGTGCTCTCTGTCATACTGCTTATTAGTCACTCTGAAGTGAGGAAGGATAAAACCCAACCATGGTCACGTCCAATTCTGGCACATCATTATAAATAAAAATAGAAACCCATGCTGAACATAAAAATTAAACTTCTCTGGCATACAGTCACAGACAAAGGTGGCCCATGACAATCGCATATGGAGTAAGACATGTAAGAAATGGGCAATTATGGAAAAGGGACCCTTTCACCTCCTTTCAACTCACTAGTTTACTTTCTGAGGATTGAAGGAAGCATGGTGGCCTAAGTTCAACATGTAACCAGTTGATGGACACATCCACTTTATAGATGGGCAGAGTTAAATGGAATTTACAGGGTTAATTTAAACAATTTTTTTTGCTACTTACTTTAAGGAATATTTTTTGTCTGTCCAGAACTGTGTTTGTTATTTAAATTTGTTGTGCATTGTCCTGTAGAAACCTAAAAACTAAACCCATGGAACTACAGGATTTATGCCTTGTGAGAGCCCAGAAAAATGCATACTGGAAGACAGGCATGAGCTGTTGAAGTGAGTGCAAGCACTGAGCAGACTCAGGATGCAAAGGCTGTGAAACAGTTCAGGAGCTGTCTAAGGAAGGTCTTGGAGATTAAGATTTGTTAATCTCAAAGTTAAAACTGTCTCAAGTATTTTGTGTCAGAATGATGCATTTTAAGGGTAAAAAAAATTAATAATTCTCCTTGTTCTTACCTTCCTAGTTCTTACCAAATTGTTCGACATGGAACAGAGATTAAGTGAGAGGGGCTGGGGAGAGGAATTTGGTAAAGGCTTTTGTATATATTGAAAAATTGGCTGAACCCTGTGGGGAAAATAAAAGGAAGTGATTTTGCTTTTGAAAACGTGTAATTGGTGAGTCATCTGCTTTAAACCTTGTTAAACAGCATTCAGTATTAGCTATTGTTTGAGTTATATGGTTCTGTTCAGAACAAACAATGCATTGCTCTACTACATAACTCTTCATTAGGCAGTGGGAGTTATAGTGAACACTGTGTTGCATTCTGGGCTTAGTTCCCTGTGGCATTTTGGTGATACTGGAACATCTAAGTGTGATTGACATTGTTACTAACACTGTAGTCTTGGTTAATAAAGCTGGTCATCTTTTAAAGAAAGGTGTTCATAATACTGATTTTTTTTTCAATATGTGTATTGAAATAAGCCTTAAGTTTTGTAGATTTGATTTTTGGAGTGCTTAACTTTGTGTTGAGTAAAGCCAGATAGTTAAAAAAAAAAAAACAAAACTATGCAGAACTACAAAATCCTGTAGTGTTTGTCCAGAATAAAAAGGTTGATAAAAGAGCCAGGTGAGTTGTCTGAACCTTTAGGCAAGATCTTTATTTGGAGATTGGAGAGTTGTGGGTTTGGAAAGTAAAAATTATTTCTTGGCATGTTCATTGTTCCTGTAATTTGTTTTCCATGGTGTCTGCAGTGATTTGTGTCTTGCTGGAGAAGGGAGAAATGATGAAATACCGAAGGACAGTCTGGGAAACTGTATACTCTTCTATCATTGTGTATCCTGTTGCACTTCCTACGTAATAGTGGTGTGCTCTGTAAATTACCTAGCAGTGCTCCTATTTGTGACTCAAATTACACACACAGGTTGTTTTTTAGTTTTCTTCTGCATTCAGTCTGATGTTGAAACAAAATGATATGTTTGGTGAAGGGCAGCTGAACCAAAAAGCCCCACCACAATCCCCTGGATAATAACAGGTTACTAAACAAGTGCTGCAGCAGTCTGTTCATTGTGCTCAGTTTGTGTTAGTCTTCTACTTTTGACAAGTCTCATTTCGTTTCCGATACCCAAACATTTGGGCTTAGAAACCCAAATTTTTATTAGAAAATTTCTATATACAGCAAGTCATTTTCCTTTACCAAATAAACAAATACTGGTTTCTTTGTGCAATAAGACCAAAATTATAATCAAACATGTTTTATGCGAGTTCTTTTGAAGGAATGCTTTCCCAAATATGATTTTTAAAAGATTAGAGAGTGATAGAATAGAGTGGAGTCATAGGATTTCGTGGTGTGGAAGGGCCCCACAACAATCATCCAAGTCCAACTCCTGGCCCTGTACAGGACAACCCCAAGAATCACATCATGTGCCTGAGACCATTGTCAAGATGCTGTGTTAAGATTTTTTTTAAGTTGAGGTTTTCTTTTCTACTTGTGAAGACTTGAGCACAATCAAAAAAAAAAAATTGAGCAGGATGCAAAAAATTCAGAGGAAGATGCGTGGAATGAATTCTCTTTTCACTTCCTCTGGAAATAGAAATGTTTTAAATACACTGTGAAAAAATCCTACCAGTAAGAAGTAGGAAAAATAGTATAAATCCCAAAGTCAGAATGTACATTTTACACTTTGGTTCTAGTTATCATGTGATGTTGTTACATGGAAAAATCAATGTAAATGGAGCTGTTTAGAAATACTGATTTCAAATGTCACCTCTGCTTGTTTTAGCCTCTGCCTGTTGTATGCTTTATAGAGCACAGATAGTACTTGTTCAAATGCATCTTAGTTCCTTGCTTTGTGAAAATTAATTTTCAGCTGCATCTGTGTGCATGTAGTAAATTTAAGGCCATTTAAAAATATCTGGGAGCACGAAAAATAAGCTGCACAATAAAACAAGTCTTTCATAAAGCCTCTGCTCCTGGACTTAAAAGTTTAGCAGTGACTTAGCAGAGCAACACAATGTGTGAAACATAAGCAGTCAGACACTTGGGAAGCATTGAGTAAGTCCTTGGCTCCTGGGGTCCTCGTTTCAGGTTAGAGGTCCTAAAATACTGAATAAGATGTGAATGTAAGGGAACTGATTTTTGATTAGATCTAGTGTTTTCTAATTGAGCCATCTGCATTCTTTCACAGTCAGGAGCAGGTTACACATGTTAGTGAATGGTGGGAACGAATGAGATACTGCATTCAATGGGCAGTTAAAAAAACCCCAAAATTATGTGTACATGTGTGTACACACAAACACTTCCCCAAGTCATTTGGAGCAGCAGGAAGATCCTATCATCCTGTTAATGGAGGCTGTTGCTTTAGACTCCTTTTTTTTCTAACACAACTTCTGTGCCTTGCTTTTTTTGCTATCATTTTGTGGAGCTTTGGCTCTTGTGCTGGATCTTTAGGAACTGTGTGTATTTGTTAACATAAAAATTTCCCTTTTGTTCTCCTTTTTGTTTCCTTTGGCAAACGTTCCTCCACTAGAAGTGGCAAAATGTGTGGGAAAGCTGAGGATTTTATATTGAGAAAAGCTCTGGAAAATGGTAGTTAATGCTTCTGTATCTACTGATCAGAAATCAGAAGAGGAAAGCAGGGTTGGTGCTAGATCATAGTAAAAGACATTTACACTACATGCTAGTAAACCCAACCACTAGGAGAAGATGGGGACACACATCTCCTGAAGATCATCCTGCCCCACATGTGGCCAGACTGGCACATACTGTGTGGGCAGGAGAGATTCATATCATCATATAACCTGCTGTTGATGTGCAGTGTTACAGCATGGTTGGTTTATCATGTTTGGGGCCTGGGTTTATCATGTTTGGGTTGAGCTGAAGATTCTTCAGGAAAGTGGCAGAAGTAGAAGACCACAATTCAATTCATTTAGCTGTCAGTGTGCCACGGGCCTTTTAACAATATCTCTGCCTTGACCGCAATCACAGAATATATTTTCTCTGTGCTGTGCCACAGCAGCAGTACACTTCTTGATGAGTCTTCATTCAGTGCCTCATACCTGGAAAAAATCAGCCTGAGTGATTTGTAGACAATGCAGTGGTGACTGTATTGAACTTCACTTGGTTTCGAATTCGTGTCCAAATAGCTTGTATTTGCACACTCTTCCTAAGACCGTTGAATTTAAGGTTGTAAAATGTTGGCTTGTCTACTTGGTTATGTAGTCAAGAAACTTGACAGAGTTTTTTGATTGAACTTACACAATTGACTTTTCTTGCTTTGGGTAGTTGGTGTTTGTTCAGTCTGGTGTTCTGGTGAGCTCACTGTAACCACTAAGTCTTCAAATGTGTTATGGATATGGAAAATTCAGACTTCTAATTAGAGCTTTCTCCACATGGGCACCCCAGGTATACATTGCAGTAACTTCTCCTTCTTATTAATACTTAGCCTGGGACAAGATAGTGCTTGCAAATAGGAGTTGCTTGGGGGAGAGTTGGGTGGGGTTTTTTGTTTTAATTTTTTTGGGTGGGGGTGTTTGGTTTTTTTGGGGGTTTTTGGGCTTGGGGTTTGCTTTTTTTTTAAATTCCTCACTCAATCCTTGATGTATTTGTATTCCAAGAATGAGATATTGTTTCACCCCTAAGACAAAAAAGTATTGTAGGAAAATCTTCTTTTTCAGAAGCATGACATGTGGAAACTCAAGACAATGTAGCCCGCAGCTAGAGAACTTCTATATAATTTGATGTATTTTGTCATATTGCTTTGTGGAAGAATCTGTTCAAAATTAATAGGCTATAGTTTTTTAAAAAGTGCATTTAAACACTGTAAGATCTAGGCAATGTTAAAAAACTGAGAAAAATCTGGATGTTGTAATACTGTTACTAATAAGTTAAAGCAATTATAAAGAAAATGGTTATGGAATAGATGTAAAGTAGGTAAACAACACATGGTGGTCTGTTTTAACTGGAAGCCCTCATACAATGATTGCTTCTGCTAATGAGAATATAGATAATCCCCCTCATACTTACCCTTTCTTGAAAGGATCCAAATTGTTGTTTGCTGTAGGCAGAATGAAGACAAGCTGTTCAGTGTTTGCACTGTAAATATTAAATATTAAGAACAGCATGTATCTGGTTCTGAAATATGTGGGAGCCTTGCAGTAATGTCAAAATGTATATGTTCATCTGAAATTCTGCTTATTTGCTTGATTGTGACTGGGATTTTTTTTTTCTTTAGGGAAACTGTATCAATCTGACTGATGCCTTGACTCTGTATGAAGAACAGCTTAGCAGGCTTTATTGTCCTGTGGAGTTTTCAAAAGAAACTGTGTGTGTTCCCTCCTACATGGAATTGTATCCTTAAAGACTGAAGAAGTCTGGAGAGTGTGTATTAATAAATCATCAAGCATAGATTGTTTGGAGGTAATGAACTCAAGCAAAAAGGCAGTTCTGGTTTAAATACTTAATTTTTTTTTTCATAGTAAATGAACTATTGCAGTTTTATTTTGAGGATAATTGTAGGAATTGTTTTCTAAAAGTGCTGTAAATTCACAGCTGGTAAAATGATCAGCACCTTTCATAAAATAGGCTGTGTTTTTGTTAATGTTTGAGTGGTGTATGTGATGTAGGATAAACTGTGTGATAAAGGTAATACTGCCTGGCAGTTCTGACAAGGCTGTATCTTCTTATTTTCTTTTCTTCTTTTAGTAAAATAAGAAACTAACTTCATACAGATTAGCATGGTCCAGATCTTTAGATATTATCTGATAGAGCTATTGTTGAACATACAGTTCAGACTTTACTTTTAAGGCTGGGGAATGGAGAAAAGTGATTCCCAACAATAATTACTAGTAAGTGTTACTGGAAAAAAATATTCCAAGTAGAGGGTTATGCATATTCTCAACTACATCCCATTCCTAAAAATAATCTTTCAGAATTTATTCAATTTGTGGGTGGTAAGGAAGTTATGTAAGGAGCCTAGAAGTTTAAACTTCAAGTCCTTAGTGTGAGAGGGGCATTTTGATCTGCTGTAAGGTCATTCTGCCATCTCCATTTGCCTTGAGTGTTTGCTGCTTTTGTGGGATCTCCCTGGAAATGTTTTTGCACAGTGAAGCCTGCTGTGGCTGTCTCTCTTGACAGGAAACATCTTTTCACAATCTTCTTATTCATAATACATTAAGCACGTGATACTGCCACAGCCTTTCTTGTGTTGTGTGTGTTCATTCCCCTCCCTCCTGTGTCCCTAAGCCCGGTAGTGCTCACTGCTGCAGCCCCCATACTGACCCCAGCCAGCTCCTCCTACTTCTCATTATTATCAGCTCTTTGGGAAATGCAGATTTGACCTTGCATTTTCAAGACAAAAGAATGTGAAGGATATCAAGATACTTGCCCTTAAAGCTTAGAGCTTCAAAGAAACAGGTTATTTTTGCTGTTATGGCTGCCAGGCCGTAATGGAACATGTATGTGTTTTGAAGAGTAGGCATCTTTGATCTGCTGAGTCAAGAAGAGAACCCAGGTAGATATCACTTTTGAGTGTTTTCCCTACCCTTTATGAGCTACCAGAAGTTTTCAGAATTTAAATATAAGTAAAAAGAACTGCATTTTAACTGTGTGCAAGTGTTGCCTTTTTTCCTTAACTGCTTATTTCCTCCAGATGGGTATTCTACACGATTTGGAAGAAACAGACTGACATCTGAACATCAAGATTATTTGAGATGATCCTAAATGTACATGCTGCATGGAGCATATAGGCCTGCCACATGCTGCATATTGGCATCTTGAACCTTTAAATTATATGCTGTAGATGATCCTGAAACTTAGTCATGCTATTGATTGTGAATTCTTTAAATGTTTTTTTATTATTATTTTAATTTAAAAGCAAATGGAAAATGTATATTTTGACGAGCTAGGGTGTTATTTTTGAAAGTCAACTTAGATGAATAAGCAGCAAAACTATATAGCTGCTGACTGCACTGAACCTTTAGAATGTGATCCTTTTTATTTTTTTGTAGATCTTCACAAACTGGTTGATTAAAAAAGACATCTTTAGCATTTCATCCCTGAAGGGTGGTCCATGGAGTTTTTGTTGTTTATGTTTTTCCAACATTTTTCATTCATGGTGCTTTTTAAAAATGGGAGAGGGTTTTGTGTGGTTTTGGTTTTTTTAAATGAACACTGCAGTGCTTCCATATAGAGAAGGGCATAACTAAAAAGAAAAAAAATCTTGTGAGAGAATACCCCAAGTCCTTTGTTGCAAAGGGAAGAAAGCCAGTCTTAAATTTTTATTTACCCTAGCAATTCATCATTGCTGTAATCTCCGCTGCAGAAGAATCTTTGGCCTTTTACCTCCTGGATTTTTTTAGTTGCTGCCATATTGATTATTTGGATTCTGATAGGGATTTGACAGTAGCTTTGTACTGAAGCATGAAGATCAAGGCTGGGTTTTCATTCCACCATGGTGCAAGAAATTGAGTGTAGTGAGGTTCATGTGGGCATATCCTCTCCCCAGCCTTATGGGAAGCACTAGATTTTTTAAGTAAAAGTTGGCTTAGGGGATGAAGAAATGTGGATGTGATATGATCTATCTTTGTGCACTTGTACTGAATGTTTTGAGGTGTGTGTGTGCTTCAGTAGGATCAGTGATGGCTGTATTGCCACAGATGGCCCATATTGTGTGAGGCTCTTGCTCAGTTAGATTCACTTGCAGTGTAAAAATCAGTAGAAGCTGGGGTGCCTTGTAGTTCTGTTCTGGAAGAAAATGCATTTTTCTTCAGCATTTTCTCATGCTGTAAGAAGTTATGTTTTTGTAAGAGTTTGCTATGTAGCAACTAAAATATTTGTGCTTAAAAATCCCACTTGAAAGGAGGTAGGAAGGATATGACCAATATGTGCATTTTTTACTTTTCCAAGGTAGAATAAAAAGTGCACTATTTCTCTAAACACTCTAATCCTGAGCAATGATGTTTCATTCAACACCCATATCAACATTTTCTTAGTTTTATTGGAGAGAGTTGATTTGCCCCACCAATATACTGTTAATGAAAATAAACTATACAAAAGCTGTCCTTTATGTTTCTAAACCATACATAAAGAAAAATTTTATTGCATGCCACATATATAAACTTTTCATAGACTCTGAGTAGCCTATGCAGAATTCCAGAGTGATGCTCAAAAATGTGCCAAAATTTGCTTTTTCTTTGGCCTATAATTGGTCTAAATGTTTTCAGTTTAGATAGCCAATAGAAGTATTTTTCAGTCTTACTATTTTAAATTATCTCAGTTAATTCTCTAATACAAGGCACAGTTCTTCCCTGGCCTACAGCTTGTGAATCACTGAATACTCCCAAAGAACAGAGCTTCCCTCTAAATAGAATAACATTTCCTGTATTTCCCTGAGTGTTCTATGTCTGTTGTAGGCATCCCAGAAAATACTTTGATATTATTACCTGTAATCTAATAGAGACTCCTCATTTATGATCCAGGACTGCAGTCAGTTTGTCTAGCTGCAGATGGATGCAGATACCCTGTAAGCAGGTGTGTCCATAACTTTGCAAGCATGAATATTTCCATTGGTTCTTAGAGTGGATTACTCACGCAGATGAAATGAAACCCACAGGGACAGAGCTCAGAGCATCTGTGTTCCTGGGTGAGCTTGGCAGATGCAGAAGTAAGTCACAACAGGTGGGGATGGTTTGGTTTTTAGCAAGGAAACTTGTGAGCTAGAAGATGACTTAATCTGCTTGTTGTACCAGGGCTTGTGCTTCCCTTTGGTATCGCTGCACAGGGAGTTGCTGGGTGTGCAGGGATGTTCTGGAAGGATTCCCAGAGTGGCCAGGGGACCTGAATTGCATATTAATAGCTGAGAGGCAGCAGTGCTTGCAAACTTTTCAACTAATAGGGTATGAAGAGAGTTGGAAGAATTTTTTTTTTCTTTAACTTTTTTAATGTAGTGTTTCACAGTGATAGATGCAGTATAAAGCAATTCAGCAAACACTGAACATTATATTTTTTTAAGTTGCTGAATTGATTCTGAGCAAATATATATACACATTGTTAGTCTTTATTTATTTGTTGCTGTAGTATAGATTTTTTTAAAAGAAAAACAAGTCTGTGTTAGTATTTTCAAATGCAAACTGCTATAGCTGATCAGTTTTCCATGTTTAAGGCCCGTTGGGAAATGGCTGTGAGTGCTGCACTATGTATGCAAACAGTTCCTGAGACATGGTTAACATTAGAGGTTTCTTATTCTTTGCACTAAATGCTGCTTCCACGTAGAAGTTACTGACTGATAGTAGTTTGTGCAAGGAGAAGACTGCTGCCATTGTATCTACTGCATCAGTGCAGTGCACGTGTTACAATAAAGGTACGCTGTCATTACTTGTGTGTTTGAATTGTTAAATCCATTGTGGATTCAGTGTTCAAATGATTCAGAATTGATGGGTATGATGCTTACCATTGTACCTCTTTTTTCTTTGTTGCATCAAGGTACTTTTTGGTCCTTTTATTGAGTATCTTTTCTGTCTCAGATTTATAAATTGTTGTTTTCCATATAATAAATGCTCAGGTAAGATACTCTGTAGTATGGAACAGCACACTGATATTTGTAATAGGGGGATCACTTGAGGCTTCAGTGATACTTGCTTAGAAAGAAGAAGAGTTAATTTTCTGTACAGCATTTTAGATGTGAATTCTTTGAAGTTCTCTAAGTGGAAGTTTGAATTTTTCTGCTGAAGCAGTAAGTTGGCTTTGGGGGATGGTGACTCATTGTGTGGCACAGAGAAAAGACAGGCTTAGGAGAAGTCAGTGTGACATTGAGAATGATGGAAACTGGCACAGAAGTTTAGGAAACAGCGAGAAGGGCACAAACAGGATGGGGACATCAAAGAAGTTAGCCTTACCAAATCACACCCCAGAATAATGTCATACAATGAAAGAAAGACATTACTCCCAGAAAATATAGAGAGGTTTACATGAATTCCAGCCAACTGGAAAAGAGAAATATTCACATCTGCATTAAGTACAGTGATAGCAGAAAGCTTGCTAGTAGGGAAAAAGAAAGGGAGAAGGCTTAACTTTGAGGGGAAAAAAGTCTGACATAGACTTGAGGGTAGAATAAGGAGTAATTTTGGAGTGCCTGCATGCACAGTAGGGAAGATAGGTATCTTGGGTTTATATTTTTGCTGTTTGAGAGTCTGAGGTGTTGACAGCTTGCTGGAGGGAACAAGGTGAGGGGATGGGTGAGAGGAAGATAACTCAATTTCTTATTTTAATTGAGGAATAGGAGACTGCAGATGATGTTGCCTGTGGGTAATAGGAGAAAGCTGAGAAACTTTGCCCACAGAGAGAAGAGTAGTTGGAGTCATTAGAGATGCCAAGGGAGCAAGTGAGAGAAGTAGCAAAGTAAGCAACTGCTGCAGTGATTAATAATAGCACTGAGCAGCTCAGAAGTGCCTTTTTGAAATGTGGAATGTTGTAGGAAGCAAGGAATGAAGCATGTGGAATGGGAACTGGGAGGATATCAAGAAGTTCATACTGTGGTCATACATTGTAGTGAACTTGAGCTTCAGAGGTAGAAGGGGAGAAGGTAGAAAGAAGGAAAAGTAAAATGTGAAATTGATTTCATAATTGGAAGTGTGATGAGAAGTATTCCTGTGCAGTGTCAAGAGCGGAAAGGATGCAGGGGCAAGAGACATTAAGTTGAAAAGGAACTGAGGAAATGAGCCAGGAAGAAGAACCAAGAAACAGGACAGCACAACAGATGTGGTGTGGGGATTTGGGGAACACATCTGGACATAGAAAAAAGTACCAGTCACACTGCCCAGCCTGTTCTCTGATGCTATTGGATGGAGAAAGAGGAGAAATTGGAAACATTTGGATTTGTTTTGTTGTTTTTTTTCTGAGTAATGAGTGCAAGATGTCTTTTAAGTATTTTAGAAGGAAAAGAGCTTAACTGCTGGAAATTAAATGAAGACTAAAAGGAAACTTCAGATTAAGGAGTGTTTAAGGGTAGACTGATTACTGAAGCAAATAAATACAAACTTCATGAGGTCCAAGGGCAGGGCAGCTGTGGGATTTAACTGTTGTGGATTGTCACTGAGCATGGAAGGAAGGAAGGCAGGAGGATACCAGTGGCATCTCTACTGCCTTCAGCTCATGGAACTGGAAATGCTGATCAGAACTGGCAAATGTATGATAATAACAAAAAAGCACTGCTACAGCCATCTGACTTCAACATGCCATTATAACTTTGTGTGTTACCTGAGAGGAAGTTGACATCAATGGTGAATGCACAGCACAATGTGCCATATTGCCTGTGCAGCACCCAAATACAAAAGTATGTTATTGGTGTATAATGGAAACATTTTAATGCAACTGTTCTTTGTATAGGCACAGAAATGCACCAATGGAATAAAACAATGGTTTTAGTAGATGGGAATAACAAAGATGAGTGTGTACAGCTCTGTGAAGCCTTTTGTTCTTCTGGTAGCTGCTAGTGTTATCTGACACTTCCCTGTTTAACTTAATTATCAAACCTGATGGCTTTGATTTTAAAAATTATTTTATGCCATGCTTTGTCCTGATTCTGCTCTTAAGCTCTTCACTGGACATCCTGTGAAATTACTTCCTAGTGATTGGCATGTCTTGTAACACTTAGGTGTTTTCAATGATGTGTTATAACCACTGGTGAGTTAATTGGGGTGGAAGGATGACAGGTTTTTTTCAGGAAACAAATTTTTGACAGTTCATTGTTTAAAATCACAATGAAGACTGACAGAACACTTACAGGAACATGCCATGACTTTTCTTTTTAGAAAGGACCAAATACTGTTAGAAATTTTCACTTGTGTCTTGAATTAAAATGTTTATACTAGGATTGTAAAATTCTTGCAGTATATATAACAGTTAAATACTAAGGAAAGGAAAGTTATGTGCTGGCATTTTCTGGAGCTGATTTGCAGACAGCCATGTGGCTTACGTTGTAGTCTATATGCACGTAATAGAAGCATGAAGATAATCAACAATTAACCTAATACTGCCAATACTAAAGCATGTCCCTGAATGCCATATCTGCTCCATGGATGGTGACTCATCTGCTTCCCTGGACAGCCTGTTCCAGTGCTTCACAATGCTTTCAGTGAAGAAAATTGTTCTTAATCACCAGTGTAAACTGCCTGTGGCAGTGAGTGAGGCCACTGGCTCTTGTCCTGCTGTTTATTACTTGGGGGAAAGGAGTGACCCCCACCTCTACAACCTCCTTTCAGGTGGTTACAGAGAGCAGTAACGTCTCCCCAGTCTTTTTTCAAGGCTAGAGAAACCATCTTGCCTCAGCTGCCCCTCCTGAGGTTTTTGCTTTTAGGTCCCAAAAAGTGAACCCCCAGAGGCCTGTGGAGGCCCCTGAGTTATCTGTTCCTGACTGTCAGACCTTCACCCACTGCTGGAGCCTCACCCACCTCTGGATGCAGTTTGATGGCTTCTGAGAGATGGCCTTGTGTACAGAGACTTCTGGTTTTTGCTTTTCTTTCTGCATTGCTCCAAAGTAGAAGCATTGCCTGTGTCTCCTGGGCAGCTCCAAGGGTCGCTCATGGTGCAGGTAAATAAATGGGTGTCTTTGGCCTGGGTCTCTGGGCCTGGGAGCAGCGAAGCTGCAGGAGTGGCTGGGCTGAGAAGTGACAAAATGCTGCACAGTGGAGTTGGGAACAGTTCTGTGAGCAGCAAGGTGGGAGGAGGAAGAGGGGAGAAAGTACTGCAGGCCTTGGAGGAGAGATTCCCCTGGTGCCCTGGGCAAGGCTCCAGTGGAGCATGGGCTCCCTGCAGCCCTTGGAGGGAGCTAGGCCGGAGCAGGGATCCACACTGCTCTCCACAGGACTTGCACTGGGGCACGTGGCTATTTCCTGAAGAAACTCTCTGGCCTCAGGTTTATCCTGAAGGACTGTGGTCCTTGGGTGGGATCCCACTCTGGAGCAAGGGAATAGTGTGTGGAAGATGGAGCAGCAGGTTCGAGTTGGTGATAGTGACTGAGCCCAGCTTGGTGCCTTGCACCTCTCAGGGAAGCGGGGCAAGAAGGGGCAGGAGTGAATTTGAGCCCAAGAAAAAAAGATGAGGTGTGAGAGGTGTTTAATCTTTGTTGCTCCCTTCCCTGCATTTTTAACTGGCAACATATTGGACCAGTTTGGTAACTGGTAAAATGGTTAGTGGAACAGAAGCTTAGCTGGAAGGAACACTAGAGCAAAAAGAAGTATCTAGTCCAACTTCCTGACCACTTCAGAGTGACCAAAAATTAGAGCATGCTGTTAAAGGGCATTATCCAAATGCCTCTTAAATGCTGACAGGCTTGAGGCATTCACCACCTCTCTTGGAGGCCTGTAGGATGGACATTTTTCTTAGGTCTCCCTGGAACACCTTCAAGCTTTAAAAAAACAGGTGATACATTAGGTGTGACTGGGAAAACAAGAGAGGAATTTAGTGCTCTTGTGGGTAAGTAGGGCAAGAGACAACCTCATTAAAACTGAGAAGTCCAAACCATTTTCAAGTTGCTGACTGCTTAGCCTGGAGGCATGAAAATACTAACGACTTGTGGAACTTCTGGAACAATGAAAGAGGTTGTTCTCTTGAGCTAAATCCAAAGAGCCAAACTCCTGGCAAACCTTTCTATTGCAGTGTGTTTTCAGCCTAGGGGCTGTGCTAGAACTATTTTAAGGGCTTGCTCCCAGTACAGACCTAACCCTTAGATTTGCAGAAGCTAGAGGGTAGGGTCCCTCTTTTCCCCTGTCCCTCTAAGCTTCTGTTTCTAGAAGTGCTGCAAATAATTATGAGATGTATGGAAATTTAATTAGCTGTAACTTCTCAAAGATAAATATTTCAGACTTTCTTGACTGGAGTGTTTTCTAAGCTCTGTTTAACCCAGTCCCCCCAGTGCTACAGCTTATGGGAAAGGGTTGCTGTGGAGTCATTTTTTGCACTAGCTGTGCCATGTGAATAGTCCCAGCCATCTCTGCCCTCTCATTGCTATGGCCTTATGTTGTCCCCTCTGCCACGAGAGTTTCAGGGAGCTCTCCCATGGCCATGTGACAAACCAAGTGGGTTAAAAACAAGCAAGCAGAGATGTTAAAGGTAAATGGGAAACTGATGTTGCTCAGCTACACTGCTGAAATGAATGGACAAAAAAAGCTGTCTGTGCTTCAAATAGACCTGTCTGGCTCCTCATGTGCTGCCAGACCTCAGTGGTGAGCAGGATTGGGAACTGGTGGTGGGATTGAGAAGCAAGTCACACCGGGTGTAGAATATGGGAAAAATGCTTAAAGTAAAGGCTGCAGGACACCATGGTTTATACTTGCTTTAGAAATAGGGAGAGGATTATTAAGGGGGCTACCTCTTGTTTTTTTCTTTTCTCTGACCCCATCTACTGAATTACTTATGGGTCCCTTCCAACTAAAGATATTCTATGGTATTTTGATTTCAGTCATCCAGGAGTTTCAAATCATTTGAACTTTTGACAGCACATAAAAGGTGAGTTAGTAACTTTGATCTAGTGGGAGTTAAAAGCTTTATCTGTGTTAGTACTCTGATGGTGGTGTAGCTTTGTAGGGGGGATGTGTTGTTTTTCAGTTTCTTGTTGCCATTCATACCTTCAAAACTTTTAAATAAAATTTTATGTCAGCAATTTGGCTGTCTCAGTTGATTTTGGTTACATGGACTGGTTTTCTTCTGTTCTTCTGAGAATTAGATTAAAAATATGATAATACTACTCAAGCTTTAGATACATTTTCTCACAAGGAATTTATTTTAAAGAATATGGGGACAGCACCCATTTTGTGCAGTGTGGGCTTCCTTGCTCTTGACCTTCTTTGCTCTGTTCTTTAAAAAAAAAAGAAACGTGAGGCCCATTATTTAATGTCATTTTTACTACAAGCAAAATTGGCAATGTGGTTTTAGATGCCTTTGCACAAGGAGTGCTGTTATATGCTATCATAAAGGCAAGCCATTTCTCAGTGAGTTACAGTGGCAGGGTACCTGTGTTGCCACTGTGAGTTCCTTCATCCAGTAGAAGTGTTTTGCTGAATTGAGCATGCATTATTTGGGAGAGCAGAACAACATGGTCTAAGTCTGAATCATGTCTGGATCATGCTTGTGACCTGGCTTTCCAGCACCTGCTTGGCTGTCTGGTAGCAGTGAGTAAATAGTTTTTCCAGTGAACAGAAATGTGGCCGTATTAAAGCATTTAATTGTGAACAAATGATACTCAAATGCATCTGAACTTCAAACACACTAAAATGCATTTTATGTCATGCTGATCAAAATATATTTGAATAGCTTTAAATATTTTATAGTGCATCCAGATTCATGCAACAATGGATGAGTTTCATTCAGTATTTTATTTAGCTTAAAATTATGTTTTATAGTTGCTTTTATGCCCAGATATAGGGAAGAAAAATATGTAGTTAAAATAAAAGCAGCAAGCCATAAATGTTTCTATGAAATGAGGTTGAAAGCATTCCATACCTCTTAAGAGTGTGTTTTCCAAATGCAAAGGCTTCAATGTCCCAAGAAAATGTAGTCATGTCATCACACTATGAAAGCCTAGACAGGAGTGTGAGTTCATCTGATTGACTCAGAGTGAAGTGAGCTGCATTTGCATCATTCCTGGTAATGTGTTCTGGTGCTCTGAAAAGTGGGAGTAGTGACAGCAAAGGGAATGAATTCATTTCAGCAACAGTCAGCACCTTGGTGAAAAGCAGGAACATGGCACTGCATTTTTTCAGACTGCTTTTCCAGGGAAAGACTTGGAACCAGAGAAAGTTAGGAAAGGCCTGTGTGAGGGGAGCAGGTCTGAGCCTCTAGGAAGTGTAAGAAAGTCCTGTGAGGAAATGGAGGGCTTTCACTTAACACGGTTGATGAGCTGTGGTACCACATTCTGGCTGGCTACAGCACAGCCTGAGATCCTGATCTCTCTGATGCCCATGGCACATGGGAATTCTCATCAAGGTCTTCCCAGTGTTCTTCTGTCCCAAGCTGCCCTGAACATGCTGGGGGCTGTACCCAGGTGAGGAGCTAAGGTATGGGAAGCCAGTAAGAAATTCTTTTGTGTGTCTTAGTCCAGATGTAGTCTGGCTCTGAGTGCTTTTGCTCTGGTTTGGGGAGGTGGAATATGCCTCTCTGGGCTCTTATTTTCTCTCATTAATTGCTGCTTCAAAAGCCATGATACTCCTATGTTGTTTTTAGAAACTTACTGCCAGTCTGCAGACTTTTTCATCATCATGGAAATTTTACTTGAGTATTGTTTTAAAGTTGGATAATGAATGTCCCATTTCAGTCAACCAGTTCAACCAAGGAACGGGCTGATTGTGTTTGCAGCAATTTCAAAGAACTAGCAACAGAAACAGCATTAAATTATTAAAACCCCATGAATTTATCAGCATCTTTTAGTGGACTAAGATTCTATAATTTTCTTGGGAAGTGCATATTGAAGAAGTTAAGGAAACTTTTTCAGAAGAGCATGGTTCCTTCTGCAAGTTGTAGAAAAGGATTTAGCTTTGATCAGCATAGTTTTCCTTCCCTTTAAGCAAGCTTGGGCATGACTATTTTTGTCATTAACTTTGCTGACAGTATTGCTAATTCCTTTGCATGGTTATTTAAATGTCTAAGAGTAGCTAGTTAGAGCCATACTGAGGCCCTTTCATGAGTTTCCCTAGTCCAGCTACTTGTTCTTAGGTTAGCGAAAATTTATAGGGAGAAATACCATGTAATGATCAACTTTTGATCTATAGATCAAACAAGTAGTTTGGGTATGTTTAGTAGTACAGAAATCCTTATCCTGTTCTAAAACCTTGTGTTAATAGTAAAGAAGACAACAAATCTTTATTTGAAATAGAGATGTTGGAAACTTAAGGGAAGGGCTGTCAGAGACATAGCAATTTGACTTATAAAGATAATTATAGTTGGTGCCTAACTGATTTTTGAGGATTTCAGGAAAGCAAATGTTTGGTCTCAATGATCCTGTCCCATGGGGCCTCATGCTGTGGTTTCAACCTGATCCGACTCTGCTCTCTCCTTTCCAGAGAACTCACTGACTAAACACATTTAAACTCTGCTGAGGGGCTGCTGCTTACCATTATTAGATACATACATAGTTACTGGAGTTGCACCAAGATGAGGACAAGATGAGAAATATCTAGAAATACCTCCACTGAATTAATACACACAAAATCTCACATTGTCAAGGGGCGTTTTATTTAGGACATCATATTTAATGTGAGATTTTTCTGGCTTTTAGCTGTGTGCAAAGTGAATTTTAATTTCATTTTGAGATGAAGGAAAAGAACTCAGTGGAATAAAATGCTTTGAAATAAAACTAACTTCAGTAAGACCCTGAGCTGGTTGTAGCAAATGCCCTGGAAGAGCAGGATTTGGTTTTTCAGGTTTATGGGTGGGGTTTTTTTGTTGTTGGTTTTCTTGGTTTTTTGGGGTTTTTTTTGCCAGGCTGATTTCTTCTGAAAACAGAGGTTATGCAGTCGTGCTTTCCTGTCTCTGTATCCCCTCTCTCCCACCCAGCCTTGCTAAATAATGCTGCATCTTGACAGCCAGCTTCAGTCAAATTTGACAGAAGGGATTTGGGTTCAAAGACATTAATTCTGACAAGTCTTTGCCTGGATGAAAAGATCTCTTATTTCTGCTACCAGCCCGTGGTTAGGTGCATTTGTTATACAGAGGGATGTGACCCAACAGCCCCTGTGTGAGAAGAGCTTTCACCAGAGTTTGTGCCTGATGGGACTGCTGAGCTCTACTGCCTTGGGGTTAAAGCACTTGGAGGAGCTTCTGCTTCACTTTTTTTTGTTTCCTACAAAAGTTATCACAAGCAGGCTCTGAGTAGATAGCAGTGACAGAGTGCCTGTTACCTGCTCAGTGGCACCTCTGTGGAGCAATTGCTCTGCTCCTGGCTGCAGCTGTCTCTGAGCTCTGGTGCTGCCAAAGACAGATTTGGGCTGCTGGAGATCCAAGTGGGAGAGCAGGCAGAAACCATTGCTTCTGCAGAGGCGGTCGTGCTTCTCTGAGAGACAGGAGCTCACAGTGTGGAGGGATCTCTTTGGCAGATGCTGACTGCAGTCACATGCAGGCCTGGTGGCTCTCCTCCTCTTTTAATTTAAAATGCTGGTGAATGTGTGTCTCATTGCACACCTGAAAATTCATCCGCGGGACACAAACTCCTTGGTAATCAAGCTTTTTGCTTCCACTCATATAAAGAGACTTTGACAGCTGCCAGCAAACATCTGGACAAAGCAAAATAAGTGGGTAAAGCCCTGGTAGAATGATGCAATATTTCAAGGAAACAACAGATATTTATTTGTGTTCTATTTCCCTGTACCTACAGCTGTAGTCACTGGAAAAGTGATATTTCCCAGCAATGTCTTTTTCAGTGTCTTTACAGCCTATGTACATAGTTAGATTATATGAAAAAAAGCAAAAATTTGCTCTGAGTTATGCCAGGGTATTTTGTATATTTCTTAATCCCCAACTGAAATGCCTTTCTACAGCCCATGTCAGCATGCACCCTTGTTTAATCTCTGCAGCAGGATGACAGATGGGAAGGATGCCCATGTGATGGCTGAGTGTAAACACTTTCTGGCTGTAGTGAGAATGTGGTCTTTAGGAGAAGTAGTGTTTGGTTTAGCCAGAATTTAATGTGCTTCTTGACGAAAAATTGCCGGAAGACCTAAAGCAGTTCCTTCTGCTTGAGAACATATGCATTGCTTCATTAAAGTGCTTTTTCAAAAGAAGCAAATAAAAAGCTTGCAAACTTGAGTGGCGTAACTTTAATCATCCCAGATGTTGGGTTTCATAGTCAGTTGCTGTTTGGGTTAGATATAAGCACCTTTTGGTCAGAGAATGCAATGTTTCCTGCAGAAGGGAAAAATTTTTCTTGGAGTAATGAGAATAGCTTAGTCTACTTGGAATTGAAAAAGAAAAAATTGATTTGGGTATTAAATGTTGGAGAACAAAGTTTTCTGCTTTGCAGGCTGTTCTCCTTACAGTTGCAGTTATAGTTAGTGGAGAAGCTTGCCACCAGCAGTGTTTAGAGCCCTGCAAATCCTGTTGGCTCAGTATTGACTCCTAATTAATGATCCACATTCTCACAGATGCACTGAGGCCTTCTGTGATGTGGCTGGACCAGTGGAAAACAATAGAATCATTTATTTCCAGCTGTATTTGTCCCATGAATAAAGGACATGAATTAGTGCCAGCGTGTGGTTTCTGTTGGCTGCTGTACAGAAATTTGGCAGCTTTTGTAGCCAAGGGAGTGTAATTTATAAAATTCAGAGATCTGATGACAACTGGTCAAGCTGTCTTCAAATGCAACATGTTGGGCTTTTCTCGAGTTCGCTTTGTGTACATAAAGCCCAGTTCTGGCTACAGCAGCTGCATAGTCCAAAAAACAGTTCAAGGCCCAGGGTGAAATGGGATGGAATACAGCCCTTACTCTGACCCACACTAATTAATCTCTTTCAATGAAGCCAGCATATACCTCTGTTTCCACGAGGAAGCCACTCAAGCTGTATCTGGTGTCTCTGCTTCCATCAGTGTGATGGTGACTGTGTTTTCCTCTTACCATGGGCTAAAAATGCTCAACAGTACATCACCAAATCTTGATGCTGTGATTGTGGACTGCTTCTGATAAGCTGTCCTTGCACTAAAGTACTTTAGGAACCTCTCAGGTAGGGCAAGTCTTTAATGTGCCCCATGAGGACAGTGTCCTCTGAGGCAATGTCTGTAACTCATGTGTTGGTGTAACCTAATATGTTTTACCTGTGTTACATTGGGGTTGACATCTAGAACTGAACTGGGATTTTTCTCTCTTTTTATAAATAGTATCAGTGATTGTTTTAATATGTTTTGAAGTTATCTAAATGCCAGTAAGATGAAATATTTTACAGTACTCAAGCTCATTGCATGCAGGTTCTTTAAGCAAACTTGGGCTGACCATGTGCTGTCCTCAGGGTGTTTTGCTGTTCCAGACATTCACCAACACCTATGCAACTGGTTTGGACTGTTCCAGTGAACACTGAGCAATATGTGTGATTTTGTTGATAAATTGAATAATCAAACCTTGGGCCAAGCTATATGAGGTGAAGCTGACATGGTGCTATTGATTTTAGTTCTGATAATGCTCTTGTCTGACTCTGACATAATGGCTGGAAGTGAGAATTGTGTCTGCTTGTGGAAGAGCAGGATAACACACACTTCTGTGTGTTTGTGAGTGTATGTTCATGTGCATACACACACACACACACACACACTTATATTCTCAGACAGACCTTTTCTAGAGGCTGGGACACTTGCTGTGGTTCAGCCCAGAGCATGTTCCAGAGGGTTGGCCAGCTCTGGCACATGACCATGGATAGAATTGTTTATGCATGTCCTGGCTTTGTTGTAAGTGCCAGAGTGATCCCATTGTTTGAGTGGGATCTTGGTCAGATGGAATTCTGAGTGAATGAAGCGTGGTTTGGAGCATGTAGCATTTAGTTATTACTTTTTTGCCTGTTATATCTGTTCAATGTTTTATGAATGTTTAGCAGAGTCTTTGCACAGCCTCATTAAGTGCCTTATTGGGCTGCAATGGCCAGGAGTGCTGTTGGGAGTTCCAGCAGGAGGTGTGGCCATGTATCCTGTACCTGCCAAAGAGCTGCTGGACTTGGGAAGAGCAAGACAACCAAATCCTAGAATGCTCATCAAAAACACAAATTAAATTCCACAAGCTTCTGTCACAGATCATCAGTATCAGGAACTTACTCACATGTGCTTTGTGCACCTTTTCAAACACAGCCAGAAATGGACTTCTGCAGCTGCTGCCTGCAGCTGTTTATGGTTTAGCTGTAATTTCACAGTTCTGTACATGCTGGACAAACCAAGATGGTTTATTGACTACAGGCATGCTCTACAGCCAGAGGAAAGGACACTTTTTACTATGCCACAGTGTAAATAAGCCCACAAACCCAAACATGGAAAAGTCATTCTGTTGCTGACAGCTGATTTTTGATTTTTCTTTCCACAAGGATTAGGTGCTGCTTGGAGCTGATTTGCCAGAAGACTTGTGTAGTTGGAGCTTGCTGGATTTTGTTGGGGTAGCTCCATGTTCCCATAGTCCTCACCTTCTTGTGTTTGGGAAAGGGGAATGAATTATCTAGGTTCTC